>NC_090747.1:92815783-92823283 GCF_036898095.1 Palaemon carinicauda | reverse complement strand
CAAAGTGATTTTGTCCACATTACCATTTTATGATTTTATATAAAATATTTCTTATTAACAAGTTACTTTTAGAATGATATATTCAAGAGATTTTGTCCACTTTACCATTTTATGATTTTATATAAAGTTGTATTTCAATTTCATAAAGTAACTTTGAATATGTTCATTTCCTACAACATTACTGTGTGTTTATATCCTATAATGTTACCTTAACGTACTGAAAAATCTTGTTCGTTTTATGCTGGGCTAACAATAATTGAAAACGGGTTTTGTCTCGGTAGAAAACTGTAGTACTCGAATAAAGGAAGGAGAACTTGAATATTAAGGTAAAGGGGACAAATTAAATTATAAAGAGAACGAAATGGGGAAAACAGGGAAAAGGAAAAGAGGTATTTTTTGGTCATAACAAGCTGTGAAAATATAGGGGGAAGATGAAAGAGTTGGTTAGAAAGATGTGATATATACAGAGGTAAGAAAGTAGTATAGACACACATATTTGAATATATTTATACTCGGATGAATTATGTGTATATTGTCTATATAATGATTTTATATGTATGTATGTATGTATATATATATATATATATATATATATATATATATATATATATATATATATATATATATATATATATATATATATATATATATATATATATATATATATACATACATACATACAAACATTTATTAAATACTCAGGATCTCAAAATCAAAGGAATTGTAAATGAAAGGATTTTGATTGATAAAGTAAAAATTTGAGAGGAGGATTGATATAGACAGATGCTTGGGGCTTTCGAAAAGAAATAAATATATCTGTACCAGATGGAATATTTGTTATGAGACACTTACCAATATGACAAAGCTCGAAAATAAGGGGAAAAGATGTAATCAATTTGAAAGGATCCGTGTGAAGGGTGGTTGGGGTCAGAATTTGTTGAGATTGATTAAAAGAAATTCTGGTTGAAGTGAAGCTTGTGTTGTGATATGAAGACAGATGGCTTGGAAAGAATAGACATAAATGGTATGATGTAAGGGTGTATAAATAGGGAGGGATAGGAGAAAGGGAGAGAGGAAGCCCTTAAAAGTGGATGATAGATGGCTGTAGAAAATATCTGAGAAGAATGTTAGCATCCTGGAAATGAAACAGTCAAAGACTGTCTAATGGTATGGAAAGTTTCTGCACTAGGTTTTCATCCTTGATTCTGAAGGAAAAGTGTAAATGGTGTGTATCTATAGTATCTTTTGTGTTGGGAAACAGCTTAGTAGCTTGTTTGTGTCTATTATGTGTGCATGTGTACAAGTGTATGAAAAATAAAAATCAATATTATACAAGACTCAGGAGACACATGTGAAATAGGGAACAGTAATGAAAATGAAAGCCATGTTTAATCCTAATAGAATGTTCGAATATGTAAAAAATAGAAGGAAAATAAAATGCTAAAATAAAGACACTAAAAACGAGAAGAAAAGTTCCCTTTCTTCAGAAAAGAAACCACAAGGAATTCTCTTGAGACGGATGTGTCAGATTATGATAGTCCTCTAGTTTTCGGAGAAAAACATCTCTCTCTCTCTCTCTCTCTCTCTCTCTCTCCTCTCTCTCTCTCTCTCTCTCTCTCCTCTCTCTCTCTCTCTCTCTCTCTCTGTATATATATATATATATATATGTGTGTGTGTGTGTGTGTGTGTGTGTGTACATTTGGGTTTTTTTGTATGAAACTGATGAGCCAATTGGAATTTTTATCTAGTACATTGAGAAGAAAATTTGCACTCCTTAAAAAACGTATAGATTTGTATCTATACAGTTGTATGAATGAATGTATACATGTATGTATACTACTCAGTATAGCAGGAATGGTATATGCAAAAATGTTTATTTAGAAAATAAACATAAGACACGAGGATTGATAAAGGTAGAACACTTTGGTTTTCAACGAGGAAGACGATATCTGGGTCAGATGCAATTTTGGTTTTGAGACACTTCTGAGGGTCCATTGATGTCACCAATAAGACGAAATTACAAATTTAAACAATTCTTTTCACTTTTGCCTTTCGTGGCTTTGGTACTTACTGTGTTTATATATATATATATATATATATATATATATATATATATATATATATACATATATATATATATGTGTGTGTGTGTGTGTGTATGTATATATTGTATATATATGTATATATATATATATGAATATATATATATATATATATATATATATATATATATATATATATATATATATATATATATATATATATATATATATATATATATATATATATATATATATACATCATACATACATGAAATTGCCAGTTGCTGACGTCAATTATTCAGCCAATGATAAAATTTCTTCTTTGATACAGAACTTACTTCTTGCTGTTTCCTTCAAAGACATACAGATAAACCTTGAGAGTGGCTCTTAACTTTGAGCTCATCATACATTTACAAAGGCCTTTGGTTAGGAAAGCCTCGACCCCCCCCCCCCTCCCCGCACACACACACACACACACACACACACACACACACACACACACACACACACACACCACTCCACTCCATCAAAGATGAAACTGGGTTTAGGTGTGGTTGGTAGAGGCTTGCTTTTAAAGGATTATTTGTTTAAATTTACTTATGCATCGTCAGTGAATTATTAATTGTAGACCCGAATGATATTTCGTAGATTCAACAGTAACATTTACAGTAGTAATTATATAGAAACAATAAATTGTTTCATTGTTTCTCACCTTTATTTCCTTTCTTTTGTGGTTAGTTTTTAGCTCCATCGTGTTTAAAAGTATCTTTTTAATTATTTATTTTTCTCTGTATTATCTAAATTTTTCCAATTTGTTTTCATCCTTAATTTCTTCACACTAAGATATTATACTCAGTTGCAACTTGTTGAACAAATCAATCGGCTTTCTCTTTTCGTCTGAAATTAATGTGTACAAATATAATTGGATAATTGAATTGACAAGTGTGATGATTTACTGGATACCAATAATTTTTGTAATGAACATACAATAGAAATAATTATTTAGACTAGATTTTAAATGAAAAAAAAAAATCAAGTTAATTCTTAATATTATTATTTTTTAACTGATGAAGTTCCTGTCAAGCACATCCACGCTAACGTGTGTGTGTGTGTGTGTGTGTGTGTGTGTGTGCATATCCCAACTAGGCGATCACGTTTGAAATGACTCTGATCCGTCTTGCTTTAGGGTACACTCGGGCACACTATTCTATCTAATTTCTCTTTCTCTTGTTTTGTTAAAGTTTTTATAGTTTATATAGGAAATATTTATTTAGATGATGTTCTTAAAATATTTTATTTTTCTTTGTTTCCTTTCCTCACGGGGCTATTTTCCCCATTGGAGCACATGGGCTTATAGCATCCTGCTTTTCCAACGAGGGTTGTAGCTTAGCAAGTAATAATAATAATAATAATAAGAAGAAGAAGAAGAAGAAGAAGAAGAACAATGTTGAATTAAAAAGAAGAAGAAAAAAAAACTTGCAAGCTAATCCTTACTGTTAATGCTGGTTGCCTTACGAAGTTCTTGTCAAGTACATCCGCGCTAAAGTGTGCGCGCATTTCCCAACTACGCAATCATGTTTGGAATGACTCTGCGATCCGTCTTTATGGCGTAGTGGTTTTTGACGACAAATGGACTTTGTAATTACTCTCCGGATCTCGATTCAAATTCTCAGCTGAGCAGATTGCCTTTGTCATGTGTATCTAATTTATTTCGAATGATGATGGAAGGTTTAAAGATCCTAAGCGTTAATATCGGTGTTTATTATAGATCATTATCGATGGATATCAGTGTTTGTTATACACACTACGATATGCGACTAGTCAAAATTTATGGTTAAATATATAGATATGCACACACGCATACGCACTCCCCTCTCATCCTGGTATAATTATTTTCTCTTCCCCCTACCCGAGGGACCGGGATAGCTGAGCGTGACGTGAAATATATAAAGTATGTATATATATATATATATATATATATATATATATATATATATATATATATATATACATATATATATATATATATATATTATATATATATATATATATGTATATATATATATATATATATATATATATATATATATATATATATATATATAGAGAGAGAGAGAGAGAGAGAGAGAGAGAAGAGAGAGAGAGAGAGAGAGAGAGAGAGAGAGATACTTGCTCTATACTATATAAGGGAGATTAGGAAATTCACATGTAAGATGTGGTATTATATATAGATTTATGATATATATATATGGGCATGTTTATAACAATAACGTTGAAATATATGCAATCTATAAATATCGGCACATACTATCTGATATCCTTATTTAGTATGTACTGTATATACTACGTTTAAAGTACATGCATATATAACGCAACAGTACATTATTTACTAAAGAACTGATAAGAGTATGTTCTAAATTTAATCAATATCTCTCATGTAATTTATGTTCATAACATTTTTACTGTTTTCCTAGATAAGCAGGATCCTGACTCATACGCTCTCTCTCTCTCTCTCTCTCTCTCTCTCTCTCTCTCTCTCTCTCTCTCTCTCTCTCTCTCTCTCTCTATATATATATATATATATATATATATATATATATGTGTGTGTGTGTGTGTGTGTGTGTGTTCAGGGATATTTATAGAATGTTATTTTCTCTCTTAAACCATACTTCTCCTCTTTAAGTTATCAGTACATAGAACATAAATTAATAAAGTTTATTTCTCAATTTCAGGTAAGAAATGATGCAATCAACTGAAGACCTGTCCTTTGAGGTTCGTATTTCATCATCATTAGTTTTCAATGTACAGAAGAAATGTATCTGCGGAAATTGATGTAACAATAACTGTACCATAACAGTATATTACGGAAAAGGCACTTGAATATATTTGTGGTCGTAGAATTCATGTTTTGTTATTATTATTATTATTATTATTATTATTATTATTATTATTATTATTATTGTTATTATTATTTATTATTTTAGTGCTGTAGCTATGATGTATCAATCATCACCATGGGTGGATTAATTTAACGTTTTATTAATCCAACATATTTCGTGCTGGAGTAAGCCAATTTGTAGTACCTAGTGGAAGTCATATATATATATATATATATATATATATATATATATATATATATATATATATATATATGTATGTATATATATATGTATATATATACTGTATATGTATATGTATATATATATACATATATATATATATATATATATATATATATATATATATATATGTGTGTGTGTGTGTGTGTGTGTGTGTGTGTGTGTGTGTGTGTGTGTGTGTGTGTGTGCGCGCGCTTAGATTGCAAGTAAAATTCAATATTTGCATGGAATAGAATCCTATCTGATACAAAACCGGTTGAATTACAAGTCATAGCGATCTATTAGAATGTTAAAGGCTAAGATGTCCTTCGTAATTTTTGGCTATTGAACTAGATGTAGCCGTAATCTGTTGTTGAATTAACGTCTTTGGTCCTTAAGGAAGTAATCTGAAAATTTTTCCTGATTCATTGAACACGACCTTGCCATCTTTGCAAGTTCCGGGAGGGAGGGAAGGAGGGGGTGTCAAAGCCCCGCCGACAATATCGTCAGCAGTATTGCCTGATCCTTCCGGGTTTTATGTTAGGTGGAGAGGAGTTCGGTATCCAGGTTTTCATATTTCGGATGGTCATAAGCGACATTTGAACATTTATTTGAGGTATAACATCTTTGGTAAGTCAACAGGGACAATAGCAGTAATAATAAGAAATGATAAGTGTGTGAAGTTTGTTGCGCTTACAGGAAAGAAAACCATATAATGTTGATCAAGTTTCGATTGTTTTATTCATAGTTTAATCGCTTGCATAAGGAACATCTTTCGCCAATACACCTTTTCTTACAAATGAATTATTTTGCCAAAATGTTCTTTTATTTTTGACGAGACTGAATTCCTCATTTATGACATATTATATGCGCTGTGAATCAACAGGTAATGTATCATTCCTGGCCTTAGGAATTAGGAAAATATTGTATGTTATTATGGTTGTGGTGGGGTATGTCGTAACGTCCCTGACTGGTGATCACCAGACTGGGGTTCGAGTCTCGCTCAAACTCGTTAGTTCCTTAGGTCGCTTTAAACCTCACCATCCTTGTGAGCTATAAGGATGGCGGTTTGGGTGAGCCTATGGGTCTATCTGCTGAGTCATAAGCAGCCTTTGGCTGGCCCTCCTTGGTCGTAGCTTGGGTTGAGAGGGTGTTTGGGTGTTGATCATGTGTATTTATGGTCAGTCTCTTGGGAAATACCCTGCCTGATAGGGCAATTTCAATCTACCTTGCCTCTGCCATTCATGAGAGACCTTTAAACCGTTCAATCAAACTTACAACCAAGTTATAAGCCTTCTGTCTTCGTCTGTAATGCAAGCCAAAAGTCGTTTGGAAGTATTAAATCATAATTAATGAAAGAGAATTATTTCACTCATAAGGATATTTAGGTGATGTTTAAAGGGTTTTCTGATTTTTGCATCAAGTTTAGCTAATAAGTACTAGCAATTATTTACTGTGCATATTGCACTATTTATATATCAAGAAAGAGTGTGTTTTATCACTATAAACGGAAAGTAATTAAATAAACTAAAATAGTAGTACCTTGCATTAACTGATTTCAAGACGTATATTCGATATAGATAATTTTAGTTCTACTTTTGTTTATTAAATACTTGTTACTTGTAGTGAAGTTTTAGGTCCGTATTCCAACCATGAGGAGGTGCTCCAACAGACCAAATAATTATAATTCATTACATGATTTAAGACAGAACTGGACAACAAGGAAAATAAGATAAATGTCACGACTTAGAGAAAATCAGACGTTTTCCATGTGAATATACATTTCAACACCGAGGAAAGGAAACAGAATTTTTGATACGGAATGGATTAAAGAAAGGTGTTTCCTCAACTAAGGAAAAAACATTAAGCATTTCCTCACTTAAAGAAAAATAGATCTTTCCTCACCGATTGATTGATTTGAAGTTTCTGGCATCCTGACTTTCCTCACCGAGAGAGAAGAAAAAACGTAACGCATTTCCTCACTTAGAAAAAAAAGATCTTTCCTCACCGAGAGACAAGAAAGAAACATAATGCATTTCCTTACTTAGAAAAAAAAATCTTTCCTCTCCGAGAGAGCAGAAAAAAACATAATGCATTTCCTCACTTAGAAAAAAAAATCTTTCCTCTCCGAGAGAGCAGAAAAAAACATAATGCATTTCCTCACTTAGAAAAAAAAATCTTTCCTCACCAAGAGAGCAGAAAAAAAAACATAATGCATTTCCTTACTTAGAAAAAAAGAGATATTTCCTCACCGAGAGAAGAAAAAACATAATGCATTTCCTCATTTAGAAAGAAAAAAGTTCTTTCCTCACCGAGAGAGAAGAAATAACATAATGCATTTCCTCACTTAAGAAAGAAAA
>NC_090747.1:92814012-92815283 GCF_036898095.1 Palaemon carinicauda | reverse complement strand
ACACCTTTTCTTACAAATGAATTATTTTGCCAAAATGTTCTTTTATTTTTGACGAGACTGAATTCCTCATTTATGACATATTATATGCGCTGTGAATCAACAGGTAATGTATCATTCCTGGCCTTAGGAATTAGGAAAATATTGTATGTTATTATGGTTGTGGTGGGGTATGTCGTAACGTCCCTGACTGGTGATCACCAGACTGGGGTTCGAGTCTCGCTCAAACTCGTTAGTTCCTTAGGTCGCTTTAACCTCACCATCCTTGTGAGCTATAAGGATGGCGGTTTGGGTGAGCCTATGGGTCTATCTGCTGAGTCATAAGCAGCCTTTGGCTGGCCCTCCTTGGTCGTAGCTTGGGTTGAGAGGGTGTTTGGGTGTTGATCATGTGTATTTATGGTCAGTCTCTTGGGAAATACCCTGCCTGATAGGGCAATTTCAATCTACCTTGCCTCTGCCATTCATGAGAGACCTTTAAACCGTTCAATCAAACTTACAACCAAGTTATAAGCCTTCTGTCTTCGTCTGTAATGCAAGCCAAAAGTCGTTTGGAAGTATTAAATCATAATTAATGAAAGAGAATTATTTCACTCATAAGGATATTTAGGTGATGTTTAAAGGGTTTTCTGATTTTTGCATCAAGTTTAGCTAATAAGTACTAGCAATTATTTACTGTGCATATTGCACTATTTATATATCAAGAAAGAGTGTGTTTTATCACTATAAACGGAAAGTAATTAAATAAACTAAAATAGTAGTACCTTGCATTAACTGATTTCAAGACGTATATTCGATATAGATAATTTTAGTTCTACTTTTGTTTATTAAATACTTGTTACTTGTAGTGAAGTTTTAGGTCCGTATTCCAACCATGAGGAGGTGCTCCAACAGACCAAATAATTATAATTCATTACATGATTTAAGACAGAACTGGACAACAAGGAAAATAAGATAAATGTCACGACTTAGAGAAAATCAGACGTTTTCCATGTGAATATACATTTCAACACCGAGGAAAGGAAACAGAATTTTTGATACGGAATGGATTAAAGAAAGGTGTTTTCCTCAACTAAGGAAAAAACATTAAGCATTTCCTCACTTAAAGAAAAATAGATCTTTCCTCACCGATTGATTGATTTGAAGTTTCTGGCATCCTGACTTTCCTCACCGAGAGAGAAGAAAAAACGTAACGCATTTCCTCACTTAGAAAAAAAGATCTTTCCTCACCGAGAGACAAGAAAGAAACATAATGCATTTCCTTACTTAGAAAAAAA
>NC_090747.1:92796512-92809012 GCF_036898095.1 Palaemon carinicauda | reverse complement strand
ACCTTTTATAAAACTGGTTTGACCGCCTCCGCCTCTTCCTTATTTGTCTGCTTCTCATTTAGTATTGGTGCCGAAACTTATCTTAGACAATCCTTCTTTATTTTAAAATCTAGAGCTTCTTCCATTACAATATTTGTTACATATAAAAAAATTACATATTAAAGCTTTAAACGTCTAGTTCTCTCTTAACTCTAACCACACTACTATTGTCCCGATGATAGTCACTATAAGCTCGAGTTGGCTTAAAATAATCTTAACATCTTATCCTTTTCATTCCACTTTTGTCATCTCTAAAACCTCTTACTGTGATTCCGCTGTTGAAACTGGGTCATCGAAGTGTAGCAGCTACCACGAGTCTCCTTTTTTACACTCTTTTGCTGCTTCCTCCTTTTCTGTTACAAACAATCAAGGATTCACTCCTAATCTTGATGAAAGCCAACATTTATGCCAGGGTATTATATTATGCAGAGGTCACTGTTTTCACTCCGGATTTTGTGTTGTGACATAACATTTCTTGCTCTATCAGTCAAAATATAACGAAATGGATTTTTGGTAGACTATATGAAATGTTATTAGGACCTATGGGAAAACTCAGGGTCTATAGATTTTCCCTCCATTTGAGCATATCTTTTTCCATCAGTGTATCTGGCACACTTAGCTTGCCATGATAAAACCCCTCTTACACATTTGTACTGATTTCATTCAAACTTTAGAAACTCTTCAAAGATACACCATCAATCATAGAATAGCCTACTGCACATGAAGATCAGCTCTCCTGTTTGATGGTCAGTGCATGTGTCACGGCAGCCTTGTTATTGCAGTTCCTACATGAGTGATGGGAGGTCACAAACTTGTCATTGTATCTTGCTACAGGGTCTGGTCAGAGGATTTTAGTTAATAAATAGTGCATTGGATGAAGTATCTAAAAGTGCATGAAAGAGGATTTTTCACGTTCAAGTCTGTTTGTGTGCATTGAACACCTTACCTCAACTAATGTCTGTTTATCAGTGTGTATGTCAAACTTACCCTATCATTGCAATTTCTTATATGCAGTTGAAGGGATTTCAACAAACCTACTTCAAAGCAGACCACCATGCATAAATATACATGACATTAGATCGTCCTATTGTCTGTGTCTCGTTATCGCATACCCTAAAAAGGAAGAGCAAATTATCGCAGCTGCCATCAGTAATGGGGTCCTTCATGTCAAATTTAGTAAAATCCTATCCGTGTGTGTGTACAGTTGTAAAAATATTATAAAAATTTTTTCGAAACTCTCTCTCTCTCTCTCTCTCTCTCTCTCTCTCTCTCACATCACAATATTAGTTGTAGTTGATCCACTTTCCTTTCAAGTTTCCTTGCTTAAGCAACCTCCCCCCCCATCGCATAATGATTATGCTGCTCTTACCCTCCAAACAACAGTTTCTCATCCGATCTTCTGGCCGAACTCTCTCTCTCTCTCTCTCTCTCTCTCTCTCTCTCTCTCTTTGTGGTAATGTGCGTGAAATTAACCAGTTACCAGCCGGCATTTCCTAACCACGTCTTTTTAGAGCACGAAACTCATATATAATATATAAAGCTGTAGGATATTCCGATCCTTATTTGTGTTTTTATATTGTGTTCTCTTTTATTTCTATTTGGTTTGTTATTTTGAATTATAGTCTATGTACCCTTAAGTTCAGTATAATTTTGTCTCTTGCCGTTGTTCGTTGTTGTTGTTGGTGGTGGTGGTTTTTTTTTTTTTTTTTTTCTGTAACGTTATTATTCTAACTTGTTATATTACGTTCTTTGTTTATTTTTAGTTTGTCTTATTCTTTTTATTCTTTTTTCTTCTTCACAATATTTACCTATACCGCGAACAATCCAGGTTTTGGTGGTCTAATGGAAACGTCCTTGCATAGCGTTCTGTCGGACTGGGGTTCCAGACCCTGCTAAAGTCTTTATAGGATATGTATCTAAAACAAGGCAGGAAGAATTTGCAACTTTTTAACCATCAATTTTTATAAATTGTTTAGGTTATCGTTATTATACGTCAGTGTTAATTGCTGAATTTCATTGTTTTTATTTATATAACTGCGATATTTTATATATTTCTACATTTTGGATTTTGTCGGTTTATTGCATAGTTGAGAAATTTTCCTTAATTGGGGGAAATTGGTTTCTATTTAAAAAAAAAATAAAATAAGCAGAAAATTAATTGATGAAGAAATTTTGACTTTTTTTTCCATGTGTTTGATCATTGCCGAGTTATTGCACAAAATTCTTTAAAGCCGAGTGCAGGAAAGCATGAAGGCATTGGCAAGATAACTCTTACACTCGTTAGGCGAATTCATCAAACACCAAGTTTGGTAATTGGAGAGATGTGCGCTGATGTGTTCTTTTTAAATGCTGCGTTTGAATTTTTTTCTCTTTTTGAATTTCGTTCAGATTTTTTTTTTTAAATTGTGCTAGGATGAAAAGTCTTGTCAATAAGAATTCTTCTATTATATACTAACGAGGAGATTTTTCATGTTGATGAAGATTAGATGAAGTTCTGTAAAGACAAACTCTTTGTTGAAGTTTTAAGATGACTGTGTTGTAAATACACGCGCACAAATTCTCTCTCTCTCTCTCTCTCCTCTCTCTCTCTCTCTCTCTCTCATGACAATACTAGTAGTAGTTGAACCACTTTCCTTTCAAGTTTCCTTGCTTAAGCAAACCCCCCCCCCCCCATCGCATAATGATTATGCTGCTCTTACCCTCCAAACAACAGTTTCTCATCCGATCTTCTGTTCGAACTCTCAAAGGAAACTCTCTCTCTCTCTCTCTCTCTCTCTCTCTCTCTCTCTGTGGTAATGTGCGTGAAATTAACCAGTTACCAGCCGGCATTTCCTAACCACGTCTTTTTAGAGCACGAAACGCATATATAATATATAAAGCTGTAGGATATTTCGATCCTTATTTGTGTTTTTATATTGTGTTCTCTTTTTTTTCTATTTGTTTTGTTATTTTGAATTATAGTCTATGTACCCTTACGTTCAGTATAATTTTGTCTCTTGCCTCTTTTTTTTTTTTTTTTTTTTTTTTTTTTTTTTTTTTTGTAACGAAATTATTCTAACTTGTTATATTTCGTTCTTTGTTTATTTTTAGTTTGTCTTATTCTTCTTATTCTTTTTTCTTCTTGACAGTATTTACCTATACCGCGAACAATCCAGGTTTTGGTGGTCTATTGGAAACGTCCTTGCATAGTATTCTGCCGGACTGGGGTTCGAGACTCTCCGAAGTTTTTTATAGGATATGTATCTAAAACAATGTAGGAAGAATTTTCAACTTTTTAGCAATCGATTTTTATAATTTTTTTAGGTTATTGTTATTATACGCCAGTGTTAATTGCTGAATTTCATTGATTTTATTTATATAACTGCGATATTTTATATATATTTCTACATTTTGGATTTTGTCGGTTGATTGCATAGTTAAGAAACATTCCTTAATTGGGGGAAAGTGGTTTCAATTTAAAAAAAAAATAAAATAAGCAGAAAATTAATTGATGAAGAAATTTTGACTTTTTTTCATGTGTTTGATCATTGCCAAGTTATTGCACAAAATTCTTTAAAGCCGAGTGCAGGAAAGCATGAAGGCATTGGCAAGATAACTCTTTCACTCTTTAGGCGAATTCATCAAACACCAAGTTTGGTAACTGCCGAGATGTGCGTTCATGTGTTCTTTTTAAATGTTGTGTTTGAATTTTTTCTTCTTTTTTGTGAATTTCGCTGTTTTTTTTTTGTTTTTTTTGATGAATTGTACGAGGATGAAAAGTCTTGTCAATAGGAATTCTTCTATTATATACTAACGAGCAAATTTTTCATGTTGATGAAGATTAGATGTAAGTTCTGTAAAGACAAAATCTTTGTTGAAGTTTAAGACGATTGTGTTTTAAATACATACGCACAAATTCTCTCTCTCTCTCTCTCTCTCTCTCTCTCTCTAGACAACTTGGTGTTCGTTGCTTTCGCTGATGTGCTGCCACGGCTGGTTATATATATATATATATATATACACATATATACATACATATATATATATATATATATATATACTGTATATATACATACATATACATATATGCATATATATACATACATATATATATATATATATATATATATATATATATATATATATAAAAGGATTGATCCCATCATGCAAAGCGGTACAATAAAAGGAAGGAAGAGATTTTCAAATTCCAGTAAAAAACTCGTTGCAGAAGTATAATGAAACCAATTAAAATCTCTTGTTAGGTAATCCTGTTCTTTTGTCTCTATTGAACTCATTATCAAAAGACCTGTTTTAATTCTTCAACTTCAGATGCTTTTGTATAGGTACACATAAATTGAAAGCCTCCTTTTTTAAGGCATAACCTATAAGGAAAATAATAATTCCAGATCACGATTTCACATTGAATTCTATTCATGCAAGAGAAAAGGTTTTCCCGGAAACCCCTAACAACCAGTTTTTTTTTTTTCTTTTTTTTTTTTGTGTGTGTGTGTGGGGGTTGGGGGGCGGGTGGGGTGGGGGGAACTCGTATCAATACCGTCCATTTTCATCCCGCCATGTATCAGACCGCAGAAGTAGAAATTACTGCTTGAATAAGGGAGAAGTAAAAATTCGCAACGATGCAGTGATCAAAGGTAGCATCCATAATGGCCATTTTCCACTTGCTGCCCACCGTACTAATTGAAAGGTTTTTTTTTTTTTTTATGATGAGGAGCGGCCATTGTTTCAGAAAGGGTAAAGGTTGCATCCTACTAACACCAATACAGTGGAAGCTAAAAGAAATCAAATTATTGGTCAGTAAAAAGGAAAAGCAATAGTTACTTTGTTATGGAAACCTAAAAAAAAATGTTTTTGTTTATTGGCACTGTTGGGTTCACTGTTTGTTGTATATACGGATGGAGTTTGTTGATTAATTAGTGCATATTATTATTACAAAAAAAAAATGCCTTATGACGTGAATGTAAACATTATGGAAACGTAAAAGAAAATATCATATTTAGTATAGTAAGCAAAACTGCTTTGGAATGACCTAGTAAGAATAAATATATTTACATATGATACTAATGAAAATCCCTAAATCGGCTTTACTGGTAAAGAATCCTTACTCCGAAGTAAGGAAATGTATTCCTAAAAATAAGTAAATTGACAAGATTCTATAAAATGAAAATATCATTGATTATGTTTGATTGATGACTGACGTGAAAATCGTCTGAAAGTCCCCCAACTTTTGGAATGCTCACTTTGTTTAGATATTTATTTAATGAAGAGGCCGGTGGGAACGGCAACCCCATGCTATTATTTACCGCTTATCTTTACTATAAAAAAAATAAAGATATATGAAGGGAAGCAATGGCTTACCTTGAAGCGGTAATATAAACAGGATCTCTCCAACTCTTGCATGTTCTCGCCTCCTTTGGACAGCTTCTCTGTGTATCCACTCAAACAGAACTCCAGGAATTCCCTGTTATTATCTGTTCGTCCTGAATCATGCGACCTGTGTTATTTCACTTGAATGATGGTTTGTCGCTCCTTTGAGGAATCGGTCTAGACCAGACTGTGTAAGGCCATACTAGAAAGCATTCATTTCAGACGAGGTCACGCTAGTGATCTTAATTCAATAACGCTTCAGTTGCAGTGTACATTTCTCCCAAAGGAACTTTTATATGGACGAGCAATGAATTGCAAGAACTTTAATTCTCTGCCGTCTGTTACAAAATTAGAATATCGTAATCGGAACAGGAGAGAGAGAGAGAGAGAGAGAGAGAGAGAGAGAGAGAGAGAGAGAGAGAGAGAGAGAGAGAGAGAGGCATCTCTAAGCAACTGTGAATCCAACAACCCGGAACAAGGAAGAGCTCGTCTTCAGCAGTGATAACCTGTCACCCACGGACGAAGCCGTTTTCTGAATTCACGGACGAACTCACGGACGAAGCCGTTTTCCAAACTCACGGACGAAGCCGTTTTCCAAACTCACAGATGAAACCATTTACCAATTCACGGACGAAGCCGTTTTCCGAACTCACGGACAAAGCGTTTCCCGAACTCACAGGCAAAGCCGTTATCCAAATTCACGGACGAATCAGTTTTCCGAATTCTTGGACGAAATCATTTTCCGCACTCACGGACGAAGCCATTTTCCGGACTCACAGACGAAGCCGTTTTCTGAATTCACGGACAAAGGCAGTTTCCAAATTCCCAGAAGAAGCCATTTTACGAACTCAAGGACGAAGCCGATTTCTGAACTCACGGACGAAGCCATTTTACGAATTCACAGACAAAACCCTTTTTCTGAATTTAAGGACGAAGCCGTTTTCCGAATTCACAGATGAAGCTGTTATCCAAAATCACGAACGAAGCCATTTTCCAACTCGCAGGCAAAGACGCTTTTTTAATTCGTGAACGAAGACATTTTCCGAATTCACGGACGAAGTCGTTTTCCAAACTCATGGAAGAAGCCATTTTCTGTACTCACGTAGGGAACTGTTTTCTGAATTTGCAGACGTAGCCGTTTTCGGAATTCACGGAAGTAGTCGTTTTCCAAATTCATGTAAGCAGCCGTTTTCCAAACTCTCGGAATTCATGGACAAAGCTGTTTCCAAAATTATGGACGAAGCCGTTTCCAAAATCATGGACGAAGCCATTTTCTAAAATCACAGAGTAAGTCGTTTTCCGAGTTCACGGATGAAGCTGTTATCCGAATTCATGGATGAAGCCGTTATCCGAATTCACGAACGAACCCGTTACCCAATTTCACGGGCGAACCCGTTATCCGAATTCAGGGACGAACCCGTTTTCCGAACTCACAGATGAAGCAGTTTTTCGAATTCACGGACCATGCTGTTTTCCTAACTCATTGATGAAGCCGTTTTCTGAATTCACGGATGAAACCGTTTTCTGAGATAACGGAAGAAGGCTTTTCCGTATTCACTTACGAAGCCCTTTCCAGAATTCAAGAACACAGCCATTTTCTGAATTCACGGATTCAGTCATTTTCCAAGCTCATGGACAAAGCCATATTTTGAATTCATGGATGAAGCCGTTATCTGAATTCTCAGAGAAAGCCTTTTTCTGAATTCATGCACAAACCTGTATACCTAATTTATGGACGAAGCCATTTTGCAAACACACTCATGAAACCATTTTCCAAACTGACGAATGAAGCCGTTTTCTGAATTCAAGGGCAAAACCGTCTTCCGAATTCATGGATGAAGCCTTTGCCGAAGTCAGACGAAGCTTTTTTCCGAAATCATAAACGAAGCCTTTTCCTGACACACGGACGAAGCCGTTTTCCGAATTCACTGACGAACCCATATCCCGAAGCCATGGACGTAGCTGTATTTCGAACTCACGGACAAAGCTGTTTTCCAAAGTCACCGTTGAAGCCATTTTCCAATTTCAAGGATGAAGCTGTTTTCCGAATTCACGGACGAAGTCATTTTTCGGAATAATGGACAAAGCTGTTTTTCAATCACTCATGAAGTTGTTTTCCAAGTATACGTACGAAACCATTTCCCAAAATCACGGGCAAAGCCGTTTTCTGAATTCACGATCATAGTTGTTTTCCGAACTCAAGGATGAAGCCGTTTTCTGAATTCACAGACGAAACAGTTTTCTGAACTCTCGGACGAAACCGTTATCCGAATTTTTGGGCGAAACCATTTTACGAATTCATGGAAGAAGCCTTTTCCGAATTCACTTACAAAGATATTTTCAGAATTCACGAACGTAGCCGTTTTCTGAATTCAAAGAGGCAGCTGTTTTCCGAATTCACAGAGGCAGCCGTTTTCCGAACTCACGGACAAAGCCAATTTTTTAACTCAGAGATGAAGCTGTTTTCTGAATTCACACTCAAAGCTGTTTACAAAACTCATGACCGAAGCAGTTTTCCAAACACACTCATGAAGCCGTTTTCCAAACTTACAAACGAAGCCATTTCCCGAATTCACGGGCAAAAACCGTTTTCCGATTTCCTAGACGAAACCATTTTCTGGACACACAGACGAAGCTGTTTTCTGGAATTACAAACGAAGCCTTTTCTGGACTCACGGATGAACCCGTTTTCTGAATTCACAGATGAACCCGTATCCCAAATTCATGGACGAAGCTGTATGCCGATCTCACGGACAAAGCAGTTTTCTGAACTCGCTGATGAAGCTGTTTTCCAATATCAAGGACGAAGCTGTTTTTCTGAATTCATGGATAAAGTAATTTTCCGGACCCATGAACAAAGCTGTTTTCCAAACAGCCACGAAGTCGTTTTCCAAATACATATACAAAACCGTTTTCCAATCTCACGGACGAAGCAGTTTTCCAAATTCCCGGATGCGGCCGTTTTCTGGACTCACGGACTAAGCAGATTTCCAAGCTCACTGACGAAGCCGTTTTCCGAATTCACGAACGAAGCCAATTTCCGAATTCACGGACGAAGCCGTTTTCCGAACTCACTGAGGAAGCCATTTTCCTAAATCACAGAGGAAGCCGTTTTCTGGACTCATGGATGAAGTCATTTTCCGGACTCACAGACGAAGTCGTTTTCCAGACTCATGAACGAAGCTCTTTCCTGAATTCATAGATGAAGCCGTTTTCTGAATTAACGGACTAAGCCGTCTTCCGAATTCATGGACCAAGCTGTATTCCGAACTGACCGACAAAGCCGTTTTCCGAATTCTTGGACGAAGCTATTTTCTGAATTCACAGGCGAAGCCATTTTCCGAACTTACGATCAAAACAGTTTTTCGAATTCACTGACAAAGCTATTTTCCGAATTCACGGACGAAGCCATTTTCCTAACTTACGAACAAAACAATTTTCCTAACTTACGAACAAAACAATTTTCCTAACTTACGAACAAAACAATTTTCCGAACTCACCGATGAAGCTCTTTTCCGATTTCATGGACGAAGACATATTCCGAAGTTACGAACAAAGTAGTTTTCCGAACTTACCGACGAAGCTGTTTTCCGAATTCACGGACGAAGCCATTTTCCGAACTTACGAACAAAACAATTTTCACAACTCACCGACGAAGCTGTTTCCCGATTTCACGGACGAAGCCATTTTCCGAAATTACGAACAAAGAAGTTTTCCGAACTCACCGACGAAGCTGTTTTCTGAATTCACGGACGAAACCGTTTTCCGAACTCACAAACGCATCGAGTCTGAAGTTAGGTTGAAATTGCTTCTTGGGAAAGACAATCTTCTCTGCTTTTCCTGGTCTTTGTACTAAAGGGAATCTTCCTTTTCTTTGAGGCCGTGAGTGAGATATCTATATAGCTTTATTTTTATCTAAAGATAGTCTCTCTCTCTCTCTCTCTCTCTCTCTCTCTCTCTCTCTCTCTCTCTCTCAAGATCGTTTTACAAGATGGCTTTAGAAGTTTCTTACCCCCAAAAGGGACTCTTGGTCTTAATGGTAAGTAATTAGAGTGAACCGATGCTCAAGTTATGAGTCAAAATTTGGAATTTTAAAATTTTTTGAAAATTACCTTTAAAAGTTTGTTTATTTTCTTATCAGATAGATATGCACACACAGATTCAACCCTTCCCAGCCCCTCCCCTTTCCTAACTAGAACAAGACAAGTGTGGTTCTGAGTGTAGCTCTCCAGGTACCCCCTCACACCAGGGTATGACTACTCTCCCAACTTATACCCGAGGGACAGGGAGAGATTGAATAGTAATACGTTTTGCAATATTGCTCAGCGTGCCCGGATATAATTATAATAGGTAATTGACAGTGACATCAGCCTTTTCGTTAGAATGTTTTGAAGTCATTTACGGCTATTAGTCTTTGTAATAGGAGCAGTAGCTGCTATAGTTAAGTACCATTTCACTACATGCAGCAAAACCTAATGCTATTATATTTTCTACACCGTCTTCACTGGTGTTGTGTACATTTCTTTTTACGTAATTTAGTTATTAAGGTTTATTTTCTTTCACATGTTTCTTTGTTGTGGTATATTCTCAGTTCGTTATAACAAGACCTCAGGGGAGGGTAGTGTTGTTGGTGGGGGTGGGGTGGTGGGAAACCTGGAGTGTAGTGTTAATGAAAAAGGGGGTGCAAAAACGTGAACAATCCACTTTATAAAACTGATGAAGAGCTTAAAGAGCTTTCCCCCTTCTCTCTCTCTCTCTCTCTCTCTCTCTCTCTCTCTCTCTCTCTCTCTCTCTCTCTCTCTCTCTCTCTCTGATAATATAGCTGGTACCATTTTTCTTTGTTGATTTTTTTAAGTGAATTAGTTTGTCTATTAATTTTACTCCCAGTAATAATAATATTTAAAAAATCATGAAAGTAATAAGGTTTATTATTATTATTATTATTATTATTATTACGAAATTACACCCTAATTCATTATCAATCTTCCAACGAACTGACCAAATAAGCACTACGGAAGTGAATGAACTTCATTTTTAAATCATCGGCAATCTCCGAATATTCGCCTTACATTTAAATCCCCCGAAAAAAATGCGGATTTATCACGAAACTTCACAGACGAGCGCACAGATGATTTTTAATCCCTTGTTAAGCTCGTTTTACGGTATTGGCCTGGATCTTCTTCATTCTTCCCTCACATTCTGAACACGCTTCCTCTCTCTCCCTCCTGGATTTAGTTCCAGGATTAAATGGTCTTATGTCTGTGTAAATGCTAGCATATATATATGTGAGTGCGTGTGTGTATTTATATATATATATATATATATATATATATATATATATATATATATATATATATATATATATATATATACATACATACATATACCAAGGCACTTCCCCCAATTTTGGGGGGTAGCCGACACCAACAATGAAACAAAACAAAAAGGGGATCTCTACTTTCTATGTTCCTTCAGCCTAATCAGGGACTCAACCGAGTTCAGCTGGTACTGCTAGGGTGCCACAGCCCAACCTCCCACATTTCCACCACAGATGAAGCTTCATAATGCTGACTCCCCTACTGCTGCTACCTCCGCGGTCATCTAAGGCACCGGAGGAAGCAGCAGGGCCTACTGGAACTGCGTCACAATCGCTCGCCATTCATTCCTATTTCTAGCACGCTCTCTTGCCTCTCTCACATCTATCCTCCTATCACCCAGAGCTTTCTTCACACCATCCATCCACCCAAACCTTGGCCTTCCTCTTGTACTTCTCCCATCAACTCTTGCATTCATCACCTTCTTTAGCAGACAACCATTTTCCATTCTCTCAACATGGCCAAACCACCTCAACACATTCATATCCACTCTAGCCGCTAACTCATTTCTTACACCCGTTCTCTCCCTCACCACTTCGTTCCTAACCCTATCTACTCGAGATACACCAGCCATACTCCTTAGACACTTCATCTCAAACACATTCAATTTCTGTCTCTCCATCACTTACATTCCCCACGACTCCGATCCATACATCACAGTTGGTACAATCACTTTCTCATATAGAACTCTCTTTACATTCATGCCCAACCCTCTATTTTTTACTACTCCCTTAACTGCCCCCAACACTTTGCAACCTTCATTCACTCTCTGACGTACATCTGCTTCCACTCCACCATTTGCTGCAACAATAGACCCCAAGTACTTAAACTGATCCACCTCCTCAAGTAACTCTCCATTCAACATGACATTCAACCTTGCACCACCTTCCCTTCTCGTACATCTCATAACCTTACTCTTACCCACATTAACTCTCAACTTCCTTCTCTCACACACTCTTCCAAATTCTGTCACTAGTCAGTCAAGCTTCTCTTCTGTGTCTGCTACCAGTACAGTATCATCCGCAAACAACAACTGATTTACCTCCCATTCATGATCATTCTCGCCTACCAGTTTTAATCCTCGTCCAAGCACTCGAGCATTCACCTCTCTCACCACTCCATCAACATACAAGTTAAACAACCACGGCGACATCACACATCCCTGTCTCAGCCCCACTCTCACCGGAAACCAGTCACTCACTTCATTTCCTATTCTAACACATGCTTTACTACCTTTGTATAAACTTTTCACTGCTTGCAACAACCTTCCACCAACTCCATATAACCTCATCACATTCCACATTGCTTCCCTATCAACTCTATCATATGCTTTCTCCAGATCCATAAACGCAACATACACCTCCTTACCTTTTGCTAAATATTTCTCGCATATCTGCCTAACTGTAAAAATCTGATTCATACAACCCCTACCTCTTCTAAAACCACCCTGTACTTCCAAGATTGCATTCTCTGTTTTATCCTTAATCCTATTAATCAATACTCTACCATACACTTTTCCAACTACACTCAACAAACTAATACCTCTTGAATTACAACACTCATGCACATCTCCCTTACCCTTATATAGTGGTACAATACATGCACAAACCCAATCTACTGGTACCATTGACAACACAAAACACATATTAAACAATCTCACCAACCATTCAAGTACAGTCACACCCCCTTCCTTCAACATCTCAGCTTTCACACCGTCCATAC
>NC_090747.1:92786512-92791512 GCF_036898095.1 Palaemon carinicauda | reverse complement strand
ATACACACCTATATATATATATATATATATATATATATATATACACACACAAACACACACACACATATATATATATAAATATATATATATATACACACACACACATATATATATATATATATGCATGCTATCTTTGCCACTTTACTTAAGTGTTTAAAGGAATTTCAGTACAACGATAAATCGTCATCAATAGATATGCATGAGGGGATATCTATTTTTTTATCTGTTTATCTGTCGGTGTGGCGCAAGTAAACCTACGGTGTTAAAGAAATATTAGTGACACTTGCTGGAAAGGTTGTTCTATCACACAAGAGGTCCGTTGGTATATCTTTCTGTCATTCTGTCTCTATGTATATCATCATTTACATTAGTGTTCCCGTTTAATTTTTTTGTAAATTAATTGCGTATTAAAATTGGAAAAGACTTCATGAATGATATACATACTTCACCATTGAATCCGATATCAATGCAGTTGTTACCTTAACCTTGACATTTTTTAAGAATAACTACCATCGGTACCAATTATATTTCCCTACTGCAGCTTTTGGGAGAAAATTTCATGATTTATTTACTTTTGCAAAAGTTTTAGTGGGCAATATAATGAATGTCAAGAATCTAGATATTATTGTAGGTTCAAATTTAAGGCCTACCTTTAATGGAGCACTTATTGTTTTCTTCCACACACTTGTCTTTTAATTTCATCATTCACCAGGTCTCCAACTCCTTGCAATAGTTGCTTTTCAAACCTCGCAGAAATAGTTTTTATATATTTTTGTACTCAAAATGATAGAGGAGCTCTTCACGGGTTGGTGTTTTGGACCACCTGTTAGTCACTATACCGTCCAATAACTTTTTTATCTTTTAGTTTTGGTTATTTTTTCACATGTAGATAATTAGCTTTGGTTGATTTTACATGTAGCAGCTAATTATGTTGGCCGTGACATAAAACAGGAAATTGTATTCAGAGATTAGGAACAGATGATATTGTTAAGGCAATTTCTATTCTGATGCTGTAAAATGAATGGAATTGCAGTTCCACCTGATATACTTATCTTATTACTTAACCCTTTCACCCCCAAAGGACGTACCGGTATGTTCTTGCAAAAGACTGTTATTTACATGTTTTTACATATTTTTGATAATTTTAAGAGAAACTTCAGGCATTTTCCAAAAGAATGAGACCAACCTGACCTTTCTAGGACACAAATTAAGCCTGTTAGAGCAATTAAAAAAAAATATGTATAGCAAAATGTGCTCGAAATTTGAAAGTATTAATGTTTCATGTTTCATCCAAGTGAGGTTGCTCATGAGATGCAGGTGAAACGTTTCCTCTTGGCTCTTGTTTGTTTGATTGATTTTAGATTGCCCTTAGACATCGTTGGAACAAGGGTTCTTGCTTTTATAGCCTGCAAAGATGGATCCCTGACTGGTGATCGCCAGGGGGTTCAAGTGCCGCTCAAACTTCGTAGTTTCTTTGGTCGCTGCAACCTCACCATCCTTGTGAGCTAAGGATGGGGAGTTTGCGGGAGCCTATAGGTATCTCTGCTGAGTCATCAGCAGCCATTTTCTGGCCCTCCTTGGTCCTAGCTTGGATGGAGAGGGGGCTTAGGCGCGGATCATATGTATATATGGTCACTCAAGAGCATTGTCCTGCTGGATGGGGCAGTGTCACTGTCCCTTGCCACTACCATTCATGAGCGACCTTTAAAGACCTTTAAATAAGGGACGTGGATACAGCATGATGCTGGCGTCTAAGATAAAACAGCTGAGTGTTATATATCAAGACAAAAGATCTACATCAGTCCAGGTTTTTATTTTTTATTTTCAAGCCTGTTAGAAAATCAGTTCAATCTGTTCTCCATATTTATTTTACACAACACTTATTGTGTATGCTCGTGTATATATATATATATATATATATATATATATATATATATATATATATATATATATATATATATATATATATATATATATATACTGTATATATATATATATGTATATATATATATATACTGTATATATATATATATATATATACTGTATATATATATATATATATATATATATATATATATATATACTGTATATATATATATATATGTGTGTGTGTGTGTGTGTGTGTATGCTTTCCATGCATATGGATTATAAACGTAAATGTGCGTGCGTAGCAATATTTCTCCAAAGTTCGCCATAATTTTATATATGAAAAAAAAACACATAAGTAGATAAAGCGACGCTAATAGAATTCTGAAAAGAATCGAGTTATCTCTCTTCCATATTTGCAATACTTTTGGTTGATCAGTAACATTTCCACTTGACCAAGAACGAAAGTTGGCCCTCAAATGGAATCCAGCAAAATTTATCTCCAGAATTTTGAGAACTGGAACGATGATTTGCAAATACAAGATGGAATGCCTCCCTCTCCTCTTCCCTGGAGACAGAATAACGAATTTCCTTTCTGTTAAGTGAAGGAAACTTTCCAGTATTCGTGGTTTCCCTAAAGTTATTTCGCGGACAATAAGTTGGAAACGCGCAACAATTTGCTACTTGCCTGTCGGGCGTTGTCAAGTTTTCCTCAAAGAACTGGAGCTTGCTTAAGAAACAGGGCGTTGAACTTGTAAGAAAACGAGACTTTGAACTTAGTTTTCTGGGAGTAGTCTGAACTTGTAAGAAATCGAGACTTCGAACTTAGGTTTCTGGGACATTGAAGCGTAGTGTGAACTTTTAAGAAAACGAGACTTCAAACTTAGGTTTTTGGGAGATCGAAGCGTAGTCTGAACTTGTAAGAAAACATTACTTCGAACTTGTGTTTCTGGGACATCGAGCCGTAGTCTGAACTTGTAAGAAAACGAGACTTCGAACTTAGGTTTCTGGGATATCGAGCCATAGTCTGAACTTGTAAGAACACGAGACTTTGAACTTAGGTTTCTGGGACATTGAAGCGTAGTGTGAACTTGTAAGAAAACGAGACTTCGAACTTAGGTTTTTTGGACATCGAGGGGTAGTCTGAACTTGTAAGAAAACGAGACATCGAACTTAGGTTTTTGGGACATCAAGGTGTAGCCTGAACTTGTAAGAAAACGAGACTTCGAACTTAGGTTTTTTGGACATCGAGGGGTAGTCTGAACTTGTAAGAAAACGAGACTTCAAACTTAGGTTTTTGGGACATCGAGGTGTAGCCTGAACTTGTAAGAAAACGTGACTTTGAACTTAGGTTTCTGGGATATCGAGCCGTAGTCTGAACTTGTAAGAAAACGAGACTTCGAACTTAGGTTTCTGGGACGTTGAGGCGTAGTCTGAACTTGTAAGAAAACGAGACTTCGAACTTAGGTTTTTGGGACATCGAGGCGTAGTCTGAACTTGTAAGAAAACAAGACTTCGAACTTAGGTTTTTTGGACATCGAGCCGTAGTCTGAACTTGTTTGAAAACGAGATTTCGAAATTAGGTTTTTTGGACATTGAGGCGTAGTCAGAACTTGTAAGAAAAAAATGAGACTTCGAACTTAGGTTTTTTGGACATCGAGGCATAGTCTGAACTTGTTAGAAAACGAGACTTCGAACTTAGGTTTTTTGGACATTGAGGCGTAGTCAGAACTTGTAAGAAAACGAGACTTCGAACTTAGGTTTCTGGGACATTGAGGCGTAGTCTGAACTTTTAAGAAAACGAGACTTCGAACTTAGGTTTCTGGGACATCAAGGCATAGTCTGAACTTGTAAGAAAACGAAACTTCAAACTTAGGTTTCTGGGATATCGAGGCGTAGTTTGAACTTGTAAGGAAACAAGACATCAAACTTAGGTTTCTGGGACATCAAGGCGTAGTTTGAACTTGTAAGAAAATGAAACTTCGAACTTAGGTTCCTGGGAAATCGAGGCGTAGTTTGAATTTCTAAAAAAAAAACAATAAATGGAGCTTGAGAGGGATTATGACTTGAACTTGTAAGGAAACTGAAGATGGGAACTTGGGTCAAATTGGGCCTTGAACCTTCCGTGGATCTTTAGCTTGTACAGGAACAAAGTTAGAGCTTGTGATAAATTGGGTTTTGAACTTGTAAAGAAACAGGACATCGAACTTGGGACGAAATGGGCTTTGAACCCCGGGTGTCTTCAGAGTTTTGCCTTGCTCGGGGACGAAAGGTTGAACCTGTACGGAAACAGAAACGGGATTCGAACTTGGGGGAAAGTGGGTCCTGAACCTGCAAGACGCCGATACATCGAAATGAAGAACCGAGCCTTGAACCTTTAAGATTACGAGACTTGAAGCTTTGTAGGGAGTCGGTCTCGAAACAGTCTTGAAACCTGATCTATATCTGGAAATTGCTAGGTCTTAAAGCTGCAAAACATCTTTACACCAAATTAGGGGAGGGGGGGGGGGGAACATCACACTTACACCTGTAAAAACGCAGTGCCTGTAGCCTTTTGAGAAAGTGGGTGTTGAATTTGTAAGGAAATATGCCCTTGAATTGATAGGATATTACTGAGAAATCTCGGGATATCAAGACAAGGACAATCAAACCATCCCTTAAGAATATGGAACGTTCAGTTGTTGTTTATTTCAGCCAAATCATATCCTTCAACTTATGAGAAATTGGTATGTTTGACTTAATTAAAAACCAGACCCCTGACCCATAAGAGGACGTGAGATAAGCCTTGTGGAGAAACGGATATTTCAACCTTTTCAAAAACAAATTTGTTTTCCCTCTAGTGTTTTGTTATAAGATTTAGATATGACTTGAATTAAAGCGAATTTGTTCGAAAGAGAAATATAAATGCTTTAGAAAAAGGTTCATAAATTCTTCAAACAGCAATATTCTTGATACAAAAAGAAATATTCTTGTTAGATATAAGGTATTCAGATAACAAGACCTACTATATATGTGTTAGAAACATTGCTATGAAATCTTCAGAAAAAAAATCTTCCAAATTGTCAGGAATTAGGACGTAAAATTATATATATATAATATATTTGTTTCTTAGAAAACGAGCCCTTAAACCTAAT
>NC_090747.1:92763901-92768901 GCF_036898095.1 Palaemon carinicauda | reverse complement strand
CCTGATATTTACTTTTTACCCCAGGTTTTATTAGCTCTTCAACCCTCACTAGCTCCCTTTTACATCCACCTACTCTATTCCCCCACTCTTTTGCTACAACCAATTTTCCTTCCACCAAAAAATGATCAGACATACCGTTAGCCATACCCCTAAACACGTGCACGTCTTTCAATCTTCCAAACATTCTTCTAGTTATCAACACATAATCCATTAATGCCCTTTCTACTACTCTTCCATTTGCCACTCTTACCCATGTATACTTATTTTTATCTTTCTTCTTAAAAAAGCTAGCACTTATTACCATCTCTTGTTCAACACACATATCTACCAGTCTCTCACCACTCTCATTTTCACCTGGTACGCCATACTTTCCAATGACACCTTCTACCTCTCCAGCACCCACTCTAGCATTTAAGTCACCCATAACAACTACATAATTCCTTCTACCCAGTCCTTCTACACACCTAGTTAATTCATTCCAAAACTCATTCCGCTCTTCTTCACTTTTCTCACTACCTGGCCCATACGCACTGACAAACGCCCAACATTCCCTACCCAACCTAACCCTTACCCACATTAACCTAGATGATATCTCCTTCCATTCCACTACTTTACCTGTCATCCATTCACTCAGCAATAAAGCCACACCCTCTCTCGCTCTTCCCCTTTCAATCCCAGACACTCTACCAGACATTTCACCAAACATCACTTCACCCTTTCCTTTCATCTTTGTCTCACACAAGGTCAATACATCCATCCTTCTACTTCTAAACATACTTCCAATCTCACATCTTTTACTCTCTATCGTACTACATCCACGCACATTCAAACACCCCAAAACTAGAGTGCGGGGAGCAGTCACTCTCCCCCCCAGCTCCATCTCTTTGTTGCTGTCTCACAGGATACTTTTACAGGAGAGGGGGTTCCCAGCCCCCTCGTCCCGTCCCTTTTAGTCGCCTCTTACGACACGCAGGGATAACGTTGGCGCTATTCTAATTGTTTTATGCCTCCGCGGCCACAGGGGGCATATATATATATATATATATATATATATATATATATATATATATATATATATATATATGCATATGTGTGTGTGTCTTATGGCAAAGAAATTGGTTAGACAGTATCTTTTGGGGAAGATTGTCGGTCCTCATTCTTGGTTCTTGACCGTCCCCTATCTGATTCCATATTCCATAACTACCGACTTCTTGAAAATTTATTCATATATGTATGTATTTATTTATATGCATTATTTATACATGCACATATGTTTTATATATATATATATATATATATATATATATATATATATGTATATATATATATATATATATATTTATATATATATATACATACTCTGCCGTCATATCTTTTTAATTCTATATATATAATATCCAATATATAATAGTATTTTGGTTCCTTTTCTTTAAATCATATGGACAATCTAGCCTTTACCATATGGTTCTTTAAGAAATGGCCTGACAGTTTAATGTTGGATCCTTCTCTACTCTTTCCTTTACTTACACATACATCAATTAGTTTGGCACATTTATTACACATTCTTTGCGATTACCTCTCACAAGACTTAGCAAACCACACCTTATGCTCTCCATTAAGATGGTAGAAGATATATCTATTTATGGTAAGAATCTCTTCTAAGAGAAAGACACTGAATTCAAACCCACGTTCTTGGAGAGGGACAAAGGAAGCCTCTCTGTAATGAACGTTTTTGCTTGTGACGAGCCGAGAGAAGGTTGTGACTCAAAGGCAGGATAAAAGCAACTGAGGAACTTTATTACAGAATACTCGCCCTTATATACAAAAACTTAATGCAACAGTAAATTTCCTGTTCAACCGACACCGCACCGGTTAACAGTTAACGGTGAGAAAAACATACATCATATTTCAGATCCTTGTTAGTGCGAGGGGAGAGCGAAGATACAAGCAAAATGTATTCACAAAATGAAATGTCGTTACTATGTACGATCGTATGACACACGGTCGGTACATGCTTGACGGTAAATCGAGCATATTTTCATTCTGATTTCCTCTTCTTTTTTTTTTTTCAAGTCTTGTATTTGGTAGGCTTACTATGGATAAATGGACCACAGAGGGTTACTGAGTATTTAAAGGTTGCATTTTTTTTTATTTCTTTTTGCTTTTTTATCTTCATTATCTAAACTATCTCTGTAGTCGCTTTTGTACATATTTATGATTTTTTTTATTCCTATAAATTTGTTATTTTATTTATATAGTTTTAAGTGTATTTTTTCCTCCATACCAAGTTGGTTTTCCTATTGGAGCCATACACCTCATAGCATATTGATTATCCAACTGGCGTTAAAGCGTGCCTGTTTGTTTAATTAATTTTTTTTATTAACTCAGATGTTCAAACAATCGCCTCTCTCTCTCTCTCTCTCTCTCTCTCTCTCTCTCTCTCTCTCTCTCTCTCTCTCTCTCTCGGACACCTCCATTATATCCGCAGTTACTCATATAAAGCTCTCTCTCTCTTCGGACACCTCCATTATATCTACAGTTGGTCATATAAAACTCTCTCTCTCTCTTTTTCTCTCTCTCTCTCTCTCTCTCTCTCTCTCTCTCTCTCTCTCTCTCTCTCTCTCTCTCTCTCTCTCTTCCGACACCTCCATTATATTCGCAGTTACTCATATAAAGCTCTCTCTCTCTCTCTCTCTCTCTCTCTCTCTCTCTCTCTCTCTCTCTCTCTCTCTCTCTCTGGAACACCTCCATTATATCCGCAGTTACTCATATAAAGCGCGAGAGTGAATCGGCAATGTCCGCAGGGCCCACTTACGTGGTTGTTGCATAAAATTGCTGGTCTGGATAAGAACCGATACCTGGAAAAAGGAAGAAGAAGAAGAAGAAGAAGAAGAAGAATACTTTTTTATTTCTTATTTTTCCTTCTTACCTTTGGATCTTAAAGAGTAGTTCGTGATAAATTGATCTTGTCGGTATTGAAATGTAATTCATCTTTCGGTTTTATGGCTGAAAACACCTATACTGTATTACTTTTTTTTTTTTTTTTTTTTTTTTTTTGCGTAATTCAACATGAGATGTCAGATTGGAAATGATTCATGTATGTAAAAATGGAAGAAAAGCCTATTGTTTGTTATTGGCATCTTATTGTATACAAAACCATAAATTAAGGAATATCTTGTCTCTTATAGCTAATATTACTGTTTAATACTGTTGCTTCAGTTTCACCATGTCTTTGTTAGTACTGGCATGTTTAGTATTCACATTTAGAATCCATCATCATCATCTCCTACAACTATTGACGCAAATTGCCTCGGTTAGATTTCGCCAGTCGTCTTTATCTTGAGCTTTTAAATCAATACTTCTCCATTCATTATCTCCTACTTCACGCTTCATAGTCCTCGGTCATGTAGGGCTGGGTGTTCCAACTCTTCTAGTGCCTTGTAGAGCCCAGCTGAACGTTTGGTGAACTAATCTCTCTTTTGGGGAGTGCGAAGAGCATGCCCAAACCATCTCCATGTACCCTTCACCATGATCTCATCTACATATGGCACTCGAGTAATCTCTTATGGTTTCATTTCTAATCCTGTCCTGCCGTTAAACTCCCAATATCCTTTTGAGGACATTGTTTTCAAATCAACAAAATCTGTTCGATATTGTTTCATTGTTGCGTTATTGTTAGAATACCCTTATTAAATTTGTCGTCCATTTGAGCATCTCCAAGGAACATAAAGAGTTGAAGGTTAGGTCAAGATGCATATTTGTTATTTTCTTAAAGGGGAGAAACATCTTGAAACCTGGCTATTGCAGGACTTGAAAAATATGTTTGCAAAGACCAACGGAAATTGTGTTTCAAAGCATAGAATACAATACCTCGTTATTGGTTTTTTTTATGAAAATTGCTTTGAAAAATCATAATATTGTTTTGAAAGGGAGTTTTGTTTTCTTCTTCTGCTTTCAGTCCGATTGACCTGTGTAAGTTCCGAAATGAAGCCTTAAAATATTTCTATTGTGCTGCAAATATGGTTTTTTCTCATCTTCTTTAGAGAATAAGTATTCTTAAATAAATTACATTACCATGACATATTATCACAGAATAACAAGAATAATCATTATATATATAAAAAAAAAGATTCCCTCTCTTAACAATGAATAATTTTCAAGTTGGTTTCAATATGATAAAAAAATCAGTCAGTGTTTGTTGATTAATACAATAACTCAGTAATGTAGTTATAGCCTCAGGACACACACAATCTCTCTCTCTCTCCTCTCTCTCTCTCTCTCTCTCCTCTCTCTCTCTCTCTCTCTCTCTCTCTCTCTCTCATTTTCGGAAAGCTAATAAAAAATTCGGCTTTCAATTTTCCTGTAGTACCTGTATATGGAAACAAGTTAATCTCTCTCTCTCTCTCTCTCTCTCTCTCTCTCTCTCTCTCTCTCTCTCTCTCTCTCTCCTTCCTCCTAGTAGGATGTATGTAACAGTAAATCAATTTTCTACTCAATTGACGTCAGAATGTAGAAGAAACAGCTTCCCTCTGCGGGCGATTGCTCAACCAAAGGTTTTTTAAGGTTTGTGGGTCTCCACTAGGATTCCCCCCCCCCCCCCCACTTAGTATGGCAGTGTCACTTTCCAGGATTTTCGATATTTTTTGTATGGGGTTATTAAGTTACTAAGGCAACGTCATTTTCTCTAAGTTATAATTTGATATCATTATTACGTTTATAAACGTGTTGGCATTGCCTAGCAAAAACTTCAAGAATTAAATTTTTTGGCTTGGAAATCCAATTGTACATATTGCCTGCATAATTCATTTATCTATCTATCTATCTATCTATCTATCTGTGTGTGTGTGCATAATACTTCCCTTTCTGAGTGGGGATACCGTAACGTGGTGAAAGGGTTTTGGTATCGCCATGATCAGCAAGGCTGTACTAGTCAGAGCCATACATACTAGGTTGGTTTTCTGTGAGCGATCAGATGAAAATATCCTACCTCCCACCATCAC
>NC_090747.1:92747290-92760901 GCF_036898095.1 Palaemon carinicauda | reverse complement strand
CAAAAACCTGAATCTTCGCGAGAGGAAGTTCAAAAAAAGCTTCGCAGATAAGAGCAAGTTCAGAGACCGTATAAAGTTCCTCTTGAAGTTCCTCTCGTAAAAAGGATCCATTTCTGAAATATGTTTTAGCCTCGGCTTATGAAATTCACCTCTCCTCTCTATCTCCTGATGAATATTCAACGGAGGCCGAAAACGCTCATGAACTTTTTGCGCTGTCAACATCACACACACACACTCTCTCTCTCTCTCTCTCTCTCTCTCTCTCTCTCTCTCTCTCTCTCTCTCTCTCTCTCTCTCTCTCTCTCTCTTCTGGAGCAAGATCCTGTACTGGCATAGCGCCAGTTTTTTCTTACAGTAGAAACGTTTTTAAGAATAATGATACTTTACCTTTCTTGTTTTAGCCTCTCTCTCTCTCTCTCTCTCTCTCTCTCTCCTCTCTCTCTCTCTCTCTCTCTCTCTCTCTCTCTCTCTCTCTCTCTCTCATAGTTCCTTCAAGGAGCTCTTGAGACCCTGTACTGGCATAAGACCAGTTTTATCTAACAGTAACAACGTTGGTAGGATTAATGATACTTCACCTTTCTTGTTTTAACCTCTCTCTCTCTCTCTCTCCTCTCTCTCTCTCTCTCTCTCTCTCTCTCTCTCTCTCTCTCTCTCACACATAGCTCCTTCAAGGAGCTCTAGAGATCCTGTACTGGCATAAGGAAATTTTTATTTAGCAGAGTAACAACGTTGGTAGCATTAATGGTACTTACCTTTCTTGCTTTAACCTCTCTCTCTCTCTCTCTCTCTCTCTCTCTCTCTCTCTCTCTCTCTCTCTCTCTCTCTCTCTCTCTCTCTCTCTCTCAGGTGGAAGTGCAATTAACGCTCGTACATTTGACTAGAACCTATTAAAAAGAAACTGATTACGCTTCGGATACTCGACTGTTCCATCGCTAAAAATATTTGCAAAAAATGCGAATTTTCTCTTTTGATCCCTCATTTACACATTGATGTTTGAGGAACGGCGCTTCGTTCTATTCTATTGGAAATTATGCTTTTTGTTCTATTCTATTGGAAATTATGCTTTTTTAATACTTTATTGGCTATGCTTTACATGCAAATTTTGATTTTTTAGGAAATGGAAATAGATCAATAAATTAAAGTAGGTAGTACCATTATATATATATATATATATATATATATATATATAATATATATATATATATATATATATATGTGTGTGTGTGTGTGTGTGTGTATGTGTGTGCGTATGTGTGTATGTGTGTGTTTGTTTGTATGTGTGTTATTCTCCTCTGGAACAACCTAAATTTTGGGAGTAAATTACTCAGTTAAAATTTTATAATATATATATATATATATATTATATATATATATATATATATATATATATATATATATATATATATATTTATATGACCTCTTGTATATCACTGAAAGCTATCCCCTCTCCAGTAAGTGCTAAATTCAGATGTAAACGTCATATTAAAAGCCATTAGCCGTTCCCATAAGAAGAGTAATGAAGATAAAAGATATCCACTGCTGAGTGGGGGCATCCCTTACAACGAATTAATTATCAGCGCCATTTTAATGAAATGCTTTCAAGATCCTAGGGAGAAATTACCCCTCCCTATTCCCCTTTCCCTTCCCCTCCCCCTCTCATATGCTCTATAGGTTATCCCCCTCTGTCTCCCTCTTTAAGTCTTCCCCTTCATTTCTCATTCCTCTGGAAGGGTTGGTTTATGGAAGGCAGAAGAACGATTATCGAATTCCAGAGAGAAAAATGGAAGGGAAATTATGTGGAAGAGTCATCTATGTTATTTTGTGTATGGTAATACGATTTTAAAATGTTATCTCAGGTAGGTTCCGGTGGTTAAAACTGTGGCATGATTTTTATATATATTTTTTTTTTAATTCAAAGATTCTGCATTTGTTCATTTTAATGAAGATAGGTTGTAAAGTGGGAAGGAGAGTGGCAGTATTATTATGTTAACCTCGTATCCATGAATTGGGGTGTCAAGGGATTTATGTAAATACAGAAGTGACGCATTTTATTTATCTAGTTATATATTGGTTAATATAAAGATATTTTCTTTTATTGTTATGTTGTAATACTGTTAGTTTTATTTCAAGCTGATCTACAGCTTCGTGTGATTTTCTAGTCCACTGAAGAGAAATGGGAAACGGGAAGATGAAGGATGGGGTGAAACCTCGAAGGAGGAGATGGACTCATTAGCCTAATTAAGAGTGTTTAAAAGATTAACTGCAAATTTTTATAATTCTCATATAATGTAAAGTTTGTGAACGTCTGAATAGATATGCTGAAGGTAATCATATGTTCCCTATTATGCAGTTGGGTTTTCTCAAATGTCTTTAAGCATGTGGAGGCCTGCTTACAATTTTCAATTCTGTACAGAAATCCCTTGATCGAGGTTAAGAAGTAGTATGATTGGCCTTGATTATAGTACTAACCTTGGACTGGTGTTGTCAAACTTAAGCAGTTTAGGAGTATGTGGGTCTTTTCTTAGCATCTTTTTTTTTTTTCATTTTTAAGTAATATGTTGCAAAGAGTAGATGTTGAGGGCACCATAAGGATGAGAGGAATGTAATATTTCGTATTCTCAGGTGTGTGTTCAAGAAAACAAGCTTATTACATTTGCAGATGATGCTACTCTCTTTGCGTCAATTAGTAGAGTAGATATGTGGTTAGTGAATCCCTTGATAGGGATCTATCCAAAGTTAGTGCATGGTGCAAATTATGGTGCATGAAGTTGAACCCTAACAAATCTCAAGTAAAGTGGCTCCTCAACATACAGATCTTTGTATTGACTATGTCTCTTAAACCATATATAACTCTTGTGTGGTTCTTGTTGGAAAATTTACTTTGGAAAATCACATTCGGTTTGTTTCTTATCTAATTGGCCAAAGAATTGATATATTGAGGAAGTCTTCGACTCTCATCTTAATTTCTTAGATAAGAACTTGCGGTCTATTCAATTAGTTCTTTATGCATGTTGCATAAGATGATGATGATGATGTAGACTGACCCGCACCAAGGCCTTGGTAGCCCGTAATTGGAGTCAAGATCGCTGGATCATATTTGTAGAAGAAGGATTCACGTGCTGGATAGGCACGGACACACAGGACAGACAAGTTGACGAGGAGATGAAGCATCAATGATGACCTTGAAAGTGTCTGAAGGAGGAGGCGGGGGCGCTGCTATCAGAAATTACTTTTTCTTGTAGAAGTTCCGAACCGGACGACGTTATAAGTTATTTCATAATTCTGAGTATCTTGCTACATATAGTTTCAATAGTCTTGCTTTCTCCATAATAAGATTCAGTACTACATATTATTCTAGTGTTTTATTCCAGCTGTGACCAGATTGTGGAATGATCTTAATCTTGTGGTTGAATCTGTGGAACTTCAGAGGGTCAAACTGCTTGCATATTATTTTCCATTTACTAAGTTGACGTAAATCTCGTTTCATAGGTAATATATGACTGATCTATTTCAACGTTGTTATACTTTTTTTATTACCTCTTATACATAGTTTATTCGTTTATTTACTATTTCCTTTTCTAACTAAGATCCTTCCCTTGTTGGAGCACTTGGGCTTATAGCATCTTTTTTTCCAATTACGTTTGTAGCTTGGCTAGTAATATTGATAATTAAAAAAGAACAGAAATATTATATTAATGACTAGGCTTTGCATGATAGGCAAGAGAAATAGGCACTGAACAAGCACTAAGCAATCCTTGGATGACCTATTTTCCGCAGGGTAAATGAGGGAAGAGATGGCCTGTCAGGTGGTGTGAGGACTCGCCATAGGGGAAGGAACTAAAGGAACTATGACTTTCAGCTTAATGAAGCGATGGTCAAATAGCATCCTTAGGAGAGAGAGAGAGAGAGAGAGAGAGAGAGAGAGAGAGAGAGAGAGGAGAGAGAGAGAGAGAGAGAGAGAGAGAGAGAGAGAGAGAGAGAGAGTACAAATGGGGTCATTGATCAAACGGATAACCTTACATTCAATTTGATCGTCGAGGGAGAAGGCAGATGAAAGGCCCTTGATATGAGAGCAACATTCCTAACAAGAGAAAATTTACGCGACATGAAGTGGTCTGTATATTTTTCTTATATAATTTTCAATACACACTCACACACACACACATATATATGTATATATATATATATATATATATATATATATATATATATATATGTGTGTGTGTGTGTGTATATATATGTGTATATATATATATATATATATATATATATATATATATATATATATATATATATATATATATATCACCCACGAATGGCATTTAATACCGAATTCTATCTGGGAATATATATCCACTTGGAATTCATTTTATGGTAACAGCTTCTGGCCGGGTGGAGATTCGAACCCCCACCTGTGCGGCTTGAAACTATGCCTACAGTGACTCTACCGAGTGAGCTATCAAGAGAGACTAAAAGTTTATGACAAATCTCCGTACATATTCCTATCGAATTTAGGAATCTGTTCATAGACTTGAAATAAACCTATCTCGACCATGATAGCTGAATCGTGAGTTTGTAACACGTGGTTATTTTAAATGAACATATATCACAAGCACACGTGATTTCAATCAATGTAAATATCACCCACGAATGGCATTTAATACCGAATTCTATCTGGGAATATATATCCACTTGGAATTCATTTTATGGTAACAGCTTCTGGCCGGGTGGAGATTCGAACCCCCACCTGTGCGGCTTGAAACTATGCCTACAGTGACTCTACCGAGTGAGCTATCAAGAGAGACTAAAAGTTTATGACAAATCTCCGTACATATTCCTATCGAATTTAGGAATCTGTTCATAGACTTGAAATAAACCTATCTCGACCATGATAGCTGAATCGTGAGTTTGTAACACGTGGTTATTTTAAATGAACATATATCACAAGCACACGTGATTTCAATCAATGTAAATATCACCCACGAATGGCATTTAATACCGAATTCTATCTGGGAATATATATCCACTTGGAATTCATTTTATGGTAACAGCTTCTTGATAGCTCACTCGGTAGAGTCACTGTAGGCATAGTTTCAAGCCGCACAGGTGGGGGTTCGAATCTCCACCCGGCCAGAAGCTGTTACCATAAAATGAATTCCAAGTGGATATATATTGCCAGATAGAATTCTGTATTAAATGCCATTCGTGGGTGATATTTACATTGATTGAAATCACGTGTGCTTGTGATATATGTTCATTTAAAATAACCACGTGTTACAAACTCACGATTCAGCTATCATGGTCGAGATAGGTTTATTTCAAGTCTATGAACAGATTCCTAAATTCGATAGGAATATGTACGGAGATTTGTCATAAACTTTTAGTCTCTCTTGATAGCTCACTCGGTAGAGTCACTGTAGGCATAGTTTCAAGCCGCACAGGTGGGGGTTCGAATCTCCACCCGGCCAGAAGCTGTTACCATAAAATGAATTCCAAGTGGATATATATTGCCAGATAGAATTCGGTATTAAATGCCATTCGTGGGTGATATTTACATTGATTGAAATCACGTGTGCTTGTGATATATGTTCATTTAAAATAACCACGTGTTACAAACTCACGATTCAGCTATCATGGTCGAGATAGGTTTATTTCAAGTCTATGAACAGATTCCTAAATTCGATAGGAATATGTACGGAGATTTGTCATAAACTTTTAGTCTCTCTTGATAGCTCACTCGGTAGAGTCACTGTAGGCATAGTTTCAAGCCGCACAGGTGGGGGTTCGAATCTCCACCCGGCCAGAAGCTGTTACCATAAAATGAATTCCAAGTGGATATATATTCCCAGATAGAATTCGGTATTAAATGCCATTCGTGGGTGATATTTACATTGATTGAAATCACGTGTGCTTGTGATATATGTTCATTTAAAATAACCACGTGTTACAAACTCACGATTCAGCTATCATGGTCGAGATAGGTTTATTTCAAGTCTATGAACAGATTCCTAAATTCGATAGGAATATGTACGGAGATTTGTCATAAACTTTTAGTCTCTCTTGATAGCTCACTCGGTAAAGTCACTGTAGGCATAGTTTCAAGCCGCACAGGTGGGGGTTTGAATCTCCACCCGGCCAGAAGCTGTTACCATAAAATGAATTCCAAGTGGATATATATTGCCAGATAGAATTCGGTATTAAATGCCATTCGTGGGTGATATTTACATTGATTGAAATCACGTGTGCTTGTGATATATGTTCATTTAAAATAACCACGTGTTACAAACTCACGATTCAGCTATCATGGTCGAGATAGGTTTATTTCAAGTCTATGAACAGATTCCTAAATTCGATAGGAATATGTACGGAGATTTGTCATAAACTTTTAGTCTCTCTTGATAGCTCACTCGGTAGAGTCACTGTAGGCATAGTTTCAAGCCGCACAGGTGGGGGTTCGAATCTCCACCCGGCCAGAAGCTGTTACCATAAAATGAATTCCAAGTGGATATATATTCCCAGATAGAATTCGGTATTAAATGCCATTCGTGGGTGATATTTACATTGATTGAAATCACGTGTGCTTGTGATATATGTTCATATATATATATATATATATATATATATATATATATATATATATATATATATATATATATCTATCAGCAGTAACTAGTCCATTGCAAGGCAAAATGCTCAAACATGCTCTTCCACTTTCGTCGGTTTATGGTCTTTCTGTGTATATATATATATATATATATATATATATATATATATATATATATATATATATATATATATATATATATATATATATATATATATATATAAGCGTATGTGTGTGTATGTGTGTGTATTCCTCTGTGTAAAAATATTACTATTACGAGTTTTCATTTGTATCATACAGTGTGTGTCACTTTAAGTACTTTATCCTACCAGGAGATGATTAAAATGATAAGTCAAAGGTCGCATCATATTTCATACTTTCATTTCTGAATCAGGGAAAAACTCTGTATGCAGAAAACTTTACCTAAACAGCTGCTTCATACATCCACAGATGGCTCATCAGCACCTTGTTGAACCCTTTGCAGTCCCTCTCTTCCTGGTTAGTGTGGTCCATCCTTTCAAATATATCTATGATTCCATCTATCTTGCATTTTTCAAATTACTTTTTTTTTATCTACCTATCGTCCTCCGCTTATTCTGCGTAGTTTATATATAAGATATCTAATTTTATGTTGTTACTGTTCTTAAGATATTTTATTTTGGTTATTTATTACTTCTCTTGTAGCTTATCTATTTTCTTATTTCCTTTCCTCACCAGGCTATTTTTCCCTGTTTGAGCCCTTGGGCATATAGGATCTTGCTTTTCCAACTAGGGTTGTAGCTTGGCTTTTAATAATAATAATGATAATAATAACACATTTTTTATAAGTACACTGAAACATCTTTTCACTAGGGTTAAAATTTTTTACACCTTTTACGAATTACGCATTTCTTCATTTTACTTCTTCTATTCATACATTACATATCCACATTTCCAACTAATTTGTCACAGTCGCATTCAATATTCACACTTTAATCCATAAAGCTGATCCAACTCAACGATCCCTATATAATTGCGTCTTTGGCTTCCATAACCAATCCAAAACTTTTCCCTTCCATGACCATTCCAAAACTTTTTCCTTCCATGACCATTCCAAAACTTTTTCCTTCCATGACCATTCCAAAACTTTTCCCTTCCATAACCAATTCAAAACTTTTCCCTTCCATAACCATTCCAAAACTTTTCCCTAGCGTATGGCACTCTCTGTTACTTTAATTACTTCAACCTGTATCTTTTTTCATCATGACACTTTTTTTATGTTTAATCTCAAATACTATATAAAGCAACTGCCTTTGTTATTCCTTATCCATATCAGCAATCATTGTTTCGTCTTTCTTGTTTCCAATTTCCCTCATAACCTTAATCTTGCTCACAGTTACCTTAAACTTAATCGTTCCTTTTGCAATCACTTTACAACTCTTTCCCATTTCTCTGCAGTTTCTCTTAACTATCCCCAATCAGTATCGTATCATCTTTCTTTTAACTATCCCCAATCAGTATCGCATCATCTCTCAAATACCAAGTGTTCTACACTATTTACGACTCATTTTATATAACAGTGTTTCACCTGCATGCAATTTATTGCACCTCGTTATTAAGTTACCCAATCTCTTTCCCGTCTACAAATGCAAATAGACATGTTCTCATTATCAAAACTTTAAATCACTCCTGGCAACATATCAGTTGTGTCGTACATTCTCAAAACTCAAAATTATGGTTTAATGTATACTCATATGAGTATTTTCAAGGTCTATGTCTATTTTTTTCTATATTTTCATTTTTACTTTCAAACTTCTCATATAAATGGGTAACAAAAACTCTTATTTCCTACACGTCCTTGCTGTTCTAAACTCACTGGTCTTTATGGTAATGATAGCTGTCTCAGTAGATAAAAAGGCAAGAGTTCGATATAGAGAGAGGTGGGTATGTTGTAATGAATTCCATTATACTTTGCAGTTAGTTGGAATTTGTGGATTGTAACCATAGCAAAGTTAAGATTAGAAGCACCAACCCAACTTGTATTGTCGGGATTCCTGTAATGAATAAATGTTTCCGCTTATATTACTACAAATAATTTCAATTTGAAAAGGTTTGGAACGATATTCGCGTTTTCAACGATATTGCTTGAAATTTTGAATTATAACAACTCTGTATTTTGTAGTTCATCCTCATCAAAAAGAGTTTCATGGATGGTGTTTAGATTGTTTTTGCAAAAACGTTTTGATATGTAATATATGTTATCATTTTTAGTTTGGGTCTTAACAATCGAGCTGTTCCGAAAAACATTTTAAAGAATGTGAACTTGAAGTACTGACCCTCAATTACTTGAATATTTGAAAAGCAGAATGATAAATATGATTAATGTAAATGAATAAGGAGTTAAAACTATTAAAAAAGAATACATGGCTTGATATATTTTTATTTAAAAATGTATTTAGAAAAATAATAAAGATTTCAATTGTAAATACACTATATGTAAAATGAAAAAAAAAGATTATGTAAATATACTATGATGTATTTATGTTATGAATTGTAATATTGTCAATGTGTATTTCATAATAAACGATAGAAAATTAGCTAGTTAGAAACCACATCCAAATACAAAAGACAAGACGAGCCTTGAAGTTACGCTACAGTGATTCAATCTGCCGATTACGGCGTACATCAGTGATAATATTCTCTTGGTTGCCTTCTGAAATAATGAGATTACGATGCCGATGATACATCAGATCCGTTTAAAGGTTTAAAATCCGCTCATGAATGGCAGAGGCAAGGGACAGTGACATTGTCCTATCAAGCAGGACAATGCTTATACATATGATCAGCGCCCAAGCCCCCTCTCCACCTAAGCTAGGACCAAGGAGGGCCAGGCCGTGGCTGCTGATGACACAGCAAATAGACCTATAGGCTCCCCCAACCTCCCTCCTTCCCCCCCCCCCCCCCATCCTTAGCTGACAAGGATGATGAGGTGGCGTCCAGTAAAACTAACGAGTTTGAGTGGCACTCGAACCCCAATCTGCATGGCGTTCACCAGTCAGGGACGTTACCACATACCTCATGGGATATCAAGTCCCGGGGGGGAGAGGGTTTGAAGTCCATTAAGGTTGTTTAGGAATATTAAATCGTGTCCTCCTGATGAAATCGAGACCCAGGAGACCCGTTACGATTTGCCACTCAGCGGGTCGGTCTTGGGTCCGCGAGCCAATGATTGACGGATGGAACGAATTGGGTCGAAGAGATTTTTACATCGGATGTAAATTGGACCGGGTTTTTCTTCTTCGCCGTCTAGGTCTCGATGTCGTTTGCTCTCAATCTGTTATTCAAATGAGGATGGACGTGTCTTATTCAAAGTCTGCTTCCAAGACTTTTTATATTTATTTTTAAATGTCCTTTTTTTTATTCTCACAAGTCTCTTATTAAGTTTTCTGTTAGAGGTTATTTGTTCCATTGTATTTATATTACCGTATACAGATATGATATAATCCATTAACTCCAGACTTCTTATTTTACTACTGTATTATTATTATTATTATTATTATTATTATTATTATTATTATTATTATTATTAGCGAAGTTATAACCTTGATTGGAAAAGCAGGATGTTGTTTTTATTATTATTATTATTATTATTTTTATTATTATTATTATTATTATTATTATTATTATTATTAGCGAAGTTATAACCTTGATTGGAAAAGCAAGATGTTGTTATTGTTGTTATTATTATTATTTTTATTAGTGAAGTTATAACCATAATTGGAAAAGCACGATTCTGTAAGCCCAAGGGCTCCAACAGGAAAAATAGCCCAGCGATGAAAGGAAATATAGAAATGAATAAAATACGAGAGAAGCAACGAATAATTAATGTAGAGTATTTTGAAAAACATAACATTAAAATATATCCTTCATAAATAAACTATAAAGAGAAACTCATGTCAGGCTGTTCAACATGAAAACATTCGCTGCAAGTTTGAAATTTTTGAAGTTCTGCTTGATTAGGAATTTGACTTTTTGTTGAATGTTTTAAACGGAAGGTTACTAATTTTTTGGACATTTTTTCGTTATTGAAATTGAAATAATTTTCTGTTCTGGACTTACGTTGTTTTATTGAATTTCTGAGTTTCAACGATATTATTTATACATTATTTAGATTTATATTTAAATTCTATTGAAGCTTGTATATGTTAGCTAGACTAAAATACTTCAGAATCTTTCATAATTTTACATTTGAATATGTGAAATTAGTAACTTTTTTTTCATAAAATGTAGGAAATACAAAATTTGGCAGAGAAATTGCTTATTATAAACTTTCCATTTTGTAAGTCAGATGTCTTTAAAACTTTTACTTATTCATTGTTTATCTACACATTGGTTAAACCATGAATGGAAACTGTAACATTTATATTTTCATTATGTAAGGCATCTGCATTATTACAATGTAGGTTTTGATTAAAAATTATGATTTCATTTACATGATCTGTAATAAAAGATAGTTATTTTCTTTATACATAGTTGATCGGATTATAATTCTTTATCTTTTGTTCTTCGAATTGCTTGATATGTGAGATAAGTGTAATTGTCTGGCTTGTCTCCTTGATTTTTTCATTTCAACCTAAAACTAAAACTTGCGACGAACCTTATGCTTCTGGTGCTAAATGCGATACCAGAACTTCTACCAGGGTTTTATCTCCTCTATTTCTACCTCAAAATGCAACTTGCAACAAACCTTATACTGCTGGTGCGAGTTGCGTCACCAGTACGAAGTGCGAGACTAGACAACTTTTTTCTAGTTCTACCTAATATTGCAACTTGCAACAAACCTTATACCGCTAGTGCGAGGTGCGTCACCAGAACTAAGTCTGCCACTAGACCTTCTATCTAGTTGATATCTTTTATTTCTTCCTCAAAATTGCAACTTGCAACCATTCTTATACATCCGGTGCGAGGTGCGTCACCAGTACCAAGTGTAGAGACTAGATCTTCTACCTGGTTGATCTCTTTTATTTCTACCTCGAATTGCAACTTCCAACAAACCTTATACATCCGGTGCGAGGTGCGTCACCAGTACGAAGTGCGACACTAAACATTTTACCTTTTTTCTATTTCTACATAATATTGCAACTTGCAATAAACCTTATACCGCTGGTGCGAGGTGCGTCACCAGTATTAAGTGCCACGCTAGACCTTTTACCTGGTAGATCTATTTCTACCATAAATTGCAACTGACAACAAACCTTATACATCAGATGGTATAAATGCATCACCAGCTGGAATCCCAAAACTCACCGTTTTGATCCAATGACGCCAAACTGCATCGCATCCAGGCAAAATTCCCCAAAAAATCCGATTCCAACTGAAAGCAGAGGATAAAATGCAATTATTAACCGATCGATGCGCCATTGCCAAAGGGTCAAACGGCTCCCGAACAAGAGTTAAAGCAGCAGGGTAATAATAGACGACCCCCCCCCCCCTCGAAAATTTATCAGGGCAATAAATATCCACGAGTGGCAATCGAAGTTCGGTTGAGGATTGAAAAATGACTTTCGTGAGGGGAATTTTCCTTTTTTGTAACTTTATTGTTTGTTTGATTGATTTTTTTATGGGTTCAATTCTAATTGCTTTTCATTTTCTCTTGGTAGATTATTTGTTATTCATTGGCGTGTCGACTCCGGTGTTGCTTGATATTCTGATCTTAAACTGTGGACTCATTTGCATATATTATTAATTAATAGGTAGTAGGTTGGCCAGTGCACCAGCCACCCGTTAAGATACTACCGCTAGAGAGTTATGGGGGTCCTTTGACTGGCCAAACAGTACTACTTTGGATTCTTCTCCCTGGTTACGATTCATTTTTCCCTTTGCCTACACATACACCGAATAGTCTGGCATACTCTTTACATATTCTCCTCTGTCCTCATACACCTGACAACATTGAGATTAACAAACAATTCTTCTTCACCCAAGGGGTTACTGCACTATCATTGTTCAGTGGCCACTTTCCTCTACGCAAGGGTAGATGAGACTCTTTAGCTATGGTAAGCAGCTTTTCTAAGAGAAGGACACTCCAAAATCAAAGCATTGTTCTCTATCTAGTCTTGGGTAGTACCATAGCCTCTGTACCATGGTCTTCCACGGTCTTGGGTTTGAGTTTTCGTGCTTGAGTGTACACTCAGGCACACTATCTTATCCTTTTCCTCTTCCTCATGTTTTGTTGAAGTTTACTGTATGTAGGTTAAATAGATATTTATTTTGATGTTGTTACTCTTCTTAAAATATCTTATTTTTTTCCTTGTTTCCTTTCCTCACTGGGCTATTTTCCCTGTTGGATCCCCTGGGCTTATAGCATCTTGCTTTTCCAATTAGGGTTGTAGCTTAGCAAGTATTAATTAATTGATAATATTGTTTTTCCTATTTATTGTTTTATTAGATTAGTTATTATTATTAATATTGTTATTATTATTATTATTATTATTATTATTATTATTATTATTATTATTATTTTTCTGGCTATCTCTTGTTTCCCATAAATTTACTTCATAGACATTCGCGTAATGAAGTTAACATTTACACCCCGTAGACTTTTTCGGTGTATTTTATCTCATTACATATTTTATGTTATCTAATAAAGGGATGAAGAGACATGGCAACAGAACTTCCAGCTCCGTTGTATTTCGGGTTTCTTGAAACCAAGAAAAAGATAATATTTGAATTCAATGAAGAAGCAACGCGAGATCTCTAAATATTTCGGATTTTATTGAAAAAATGTGGGAGTGGTGAGCTAGTTGGTGCTATTGTTATTATTTTTTTTTCTTCTTCTTCTTCTTTTTCTTCTTCTTCTTCTTCTTCTTCTTATTATTATTATTATTATTATTATTATTACTTGCTAAGCTACAACCCTAGTTGGAAAAGCAGGAGACTATAAGCCCAAGGGCTCCAACAGAGAAAATAGCCCAATGAGGAAAAGGAAAAAGGAAAAATAAGATATTTTAAGAACAGTAACAACATTA
>NC_090747.1:92739790-92742290 GCF_036898095.1 Palaemon carinicauda | reverse complement strand
TATATATATATATATATATATATATATATATATATATACATGTGTATATATATATATATATATATATATATATATATATATATATATGTGTGTATATGTGTGTGTGTCCTTTTTGAGTGGGTATATATATATATATATATATATATATATATATATTCATATATATATATATATATATATATATATATATATATATATTCATATATATATATATATATATATATATATATATATATATATATATATATATATATATATATATATATATATATATATTGTATATGTGTGTGTGTGTGTTTGTGTCCTTTTTGAGTGGGGATACATCAACGTGGGGAAAGGGTTTGTGTATCGCCATGATAAGCAAAGCTGTACTAGCCAGTGCCACCCATACTAGGTTGGTTTGCTGTGAGCGATCAGATGAGAATATCCCACCATCACCAGTCCGCAGTGGCCAGCGTGGTGATAATAATGGTCCAAATCCCAGAAATGAACGAGGACATGTCTGAGGCTTTTGTCCTGCAGAGAACTAGCGACGGCTGCATTTGTTGTTATTGTTGATACCTATGCCTGTATTAAAGATAAACATAAACTAATATGAACAATGATAGGGGGCTAAATTTTTTGTATAAAAACCCCAATAACAATAATAAGTAATTAAAAAAAAACACCAAATACCAGACCTAGAAAATAAAGAACGAAACAATGAGAGCCCTCCACACCCATAAACTAGGCATAGCAAAAAAAAAAAAGAAAAAAAAATCATTATGAGAGCCCTCCAGACCCATAACCTAGGCCACCAAAAAAAAAAAAAAAAAAAAAAAAAACCGCCGTGGGTCGTGTCCTCATGTTTGGTTATAATGAGAGAGTTGTAATGTCCATAACTCGAGTTCTCTTGTTTGGCTATAATGAGAGTTGTAATGAGGCAAGAGACGAAAGGGATCGAACAACATTCATTTCAAACTATCGAAAGCTTGTCTCACATCGACATATTTACCGAAAGTCAAATTTACGATCTGGTATGTCGATTGCCACGACCTTGTGTAAACGTTCCAATAGAAATAAAGGCATCGCTGTGTTGTTAATTGTCAGATATATTTTCCTTATGATAGATAGATTAGACTTGGAAGAAGTCAACCATTTTTTTTGGCCTGTTAAAAAATAATAATTTTGATAATTATAAGAACAGATGTTACTGTACATTTGTGGATTATTTAAAGAAAGAAAAATCACGAGTGTTCGTTATAAAATTATCATAAGATATCCAAGTATTACATACTTGCCAATTAATTGCAAAGGTGGAGAAGAGTTGCTTTCGTTTCTAAGTTAAAATCCTGAGCTCGACAGGGTTAAATGCTGATGCATTACCCAATTATTTCGGTGACGAAGTCTCCCCTCGAGCATTGTCATCGTGCGACCGATGTAGCATAATTTGACGGGATAACACTCTCTTTCTAAGTATCTAAATTTGTAAACTACATTGCTCTTTGACTCTGTTGGCACTCTTGAGGCATGAATGTTTTTCATCACAAGGGCAGCTATCAAATTTGGCTTGCTGTATATTTCTAAGATTGATTGTACTATGGCGTAACTCCTGTTCGCCTGACTAGGAGAATCTTAGCTTTTTTTTTCCTCTGCATAGCCAGTGTTCTATATTATTAATTCAGAATGGTTGGTACCTGAAAAAATAGATTGAGATATCTGACCATTTTTCACCTGACAAAGACCTTGTACCTCTTCATCAGGGAGCATAACGTACTAGAAAAAGCCAAGCTTTTTCCCCCTGCACAACAAGACCTTCCTGTTACTCCAAGGATCCTTAAGGCTGGGTAGATGAGCCAAGCATTTTTTAAGCTGAGCAATTACTCCAAGCATGCTTCAGGTGGGACAATCCTATAGGTTATCCAAAGTATCCCTCCACCCGAGCATTGAAGCAAAGCATGATTCAAGTCGCGCAGTTATTCGAAGCATCCTTCAAACTGGGCAGTTAATCCAAGAATCGTTTAAACTTGCCAGTTAAGGATTCTAACCTTCATTGCCCTCAGCACTAATTCTTTGAGATGACCGAAAATTTCCTCTGCAGTTGATTTTGAAAATCCATTAGCACTGTACAAACATTGGACAGATGTGCTGTGCTGGAACCTGACTGAGGCAGATATCTCGTGCTTCTCCATCTTTGGATGATCTGCCTCAGAAAAAGCCTATTTTTTCATATTCAGGGTTGTCCTGAATTATTCCAATTGAATCACTAGAAATGTTCTAGACATCCTTCTGTTTGTTCCATGACACTAATCTTGTACTTCTCCATCATGGGAACTCATCTTTTAATATTTTTTTTTCTCCCTTCATCTCCAGAATTGTCATTCTCAATATGAAATGCTAAAAATGATCCAGATATTCTTCTATTTCCATCATGACACTGATCTTGTGCCTCTCAATCATGGGACAATCTATGTTAAAAAGAAAAAACTTATCTCTCTTCATCTGTGCGTTTAAATTATTC
>NC_090747.1:92707290-92734790 GCF_036898095.1 Palaemon carinicauda | reverse complement strand
ACATACTCTGTGTGTGTAATGTACAAAATTGTACTATTAATATATGAATTCACACATGCTTCACGTTCTGCTTGACAGCTCGAAAACATGGCTTACCTGGCAAGCTTCTGCTAATACTTCAAAATCTTTCATCTTTTATCTTTTTATATCTGTTGGACAGACTAGGAAATGCGCACGTGAAAATGAAAAGATAGTGTGTACCATTTACTGCCCAGAGAAATGTGGGATTTTTATGATTTAATCTGCCATTTTTCATTCTTTTTTCCATTATTTTCCAGACTGGATTTCTGAGCATTTTTGCGAAGATTTTTTCATCATTTCGGCCTCACTTGTTCATTGCCACATTCGTATTCTACTGTGTTTTTTCTTTTTTTTTGGGGGGGCGTTTCGTGAATCGTTTTCATTATTTTCCCTTCTTCGCCCTTTACCTTTCATCTCCGCAACTATTATTTCTTTTTCTTATTTTCATTTATCAGCCATATTTTAGTTTTTTGAAACTTACGTAATACACTTTATTCATGTAGTTGTCAGTTCAGGTTTTCGTTTTTTAGTGATAAATGTTTTTTTTTTTTTTTTTTTTTTTGGGGGGGGGGGGTGATAGAACAATTCAGTTATATTTGTTAGGTAAAAAAAGTACTGCCACGTAGTACTTACACAATTCGAAATCCTATTTTTCATATCAACAAAAATATTCACGTGTTGCTCGTCTCACATACAAGATGCTTTGTGTGTCCCAAAACCAGATTTACATAATAATAGGAATACATTTTTATATTTCAGACTTTTCCCGATCCGTGCTGTAAAAACTTTTTTTTTTTTTTTTTTTTATATATATATATATATAGCAGATGCCTCCAGGACATCTCGTATTTCGAAGGCCTCCCTCCTTCTGTCCTTTGTGAGACCAGAATGAGTTAGGATGTCTTCTACAGAGACGCTCACCAGAAAAGTTTGTGTTGATCTAATTCTCATATTAGGTTTCTCCTCTTGTTTGCGATGCTGTTTCATCTGGAAGGGTTTAAATTTTCGGCAGCTCTCTCTCTCTCTCTCTCTCTCTCTCTCTCTCTCTCTCTCTCTCTCTCTCTCTCTCTCTCTCTCTCTCTCTCTCTCTCTCTCTCTCTCTCCTAGGTTTCCATGACTCTAGAATGGGATTGAAAGCGTTGTATGATAAAGAATTACCATAATGGCGCTTTATACGCTGTTGTTTGTACTTCTTTGGTTGTTTTTATTGGAATACCTGTTTCCTTTAGAGGCTTTACGAAAAGAGAGTAGAATAGAATTTTCACCTAATATGACAATGACAATGAATTTACAAAGATATTTGTGGAAACTATTTGATATATATATATATATATATATATATATATATATATATATATATATATATATATATATATATATGTATATATATATGTATGTATATATATATATATATATATATATATATATATATATATATATATATATATATATATATATATAATGAGATAAAGAATATATTTTGTGCTAAACAAGCCAAGGCATTTTACTCTAGCTAATCATGATCTCATGAGCACCAAACGTATCAAGTACCTATGTTCAAAAGTGGTGATTTATGTATGTTTGGTATATTTTATGCAAATTTCCAGCTTACTCGGTCAAAGACAGTGATCATGCCAATAATATACCGGGAGGTAAATAAAAACCTGAATGTGCCTTCGTGATTGGGTAAACACTCGGTGACATGTGAATTCAAATCAAGGAACTAGTTCTCCAGGAATTGATAGTCAACGAGGTCTTCATGCCTGTGATATATGGTATTCATTGAGCATTGCATGTCGTTATTTATTAACCTTCATGGTTATTATTTTGTTCGTACATATCTATTCCGATATATGTTGAGATGTTGATTTTTATTTTGGCTGACTCGTGGCCTTTGAATTATCGACATTGAGAAAGTGGGGCCAATAGACCAAAGAATGGGATGCCAAGTCAAGCCTTTTCACTTATACAAATTGTAAGGAACATTGATGTGATGAATTAATGGTGTGTCCTGTTATCTATTATCCCACGTCGCGTGGTACACAAAAAAAAAAAAAAAAAAAAAAAAAGAAAAAAAAAAAAAAAAAAAAAAAAAAAAAACCGCGCGCATTTACCATGATTTTTTTCGGATTTGTGACATCTTTTTTTATACTTGAAATTCTTATTAATTTCATATTTTAATATAATGAATAGTTTTATGTCATAGTAAAAACCTTGACATGTTCTTTAAGAACTGTTGACTTGAAAGTATGGCACAGACATATGTATATAAGATAATGTAATTGTCACTTTAACCATCGTAATATTATTTTAACTTCATTGATACGCAAACAAATAAAGATAAAAAAATATATATATCTATAAAAGTTGAAATAAACACTGTAGCCTTTGCATCTCAAGTAAGTTTCTTACAGTGAACTGGCGTCGTTACTGTCAAATGTTCTTATCCCTAGAGCCTCTGCAGTCGTAAATCTCGCCATGCTATTCATCCGGTTATTTACGCCATCTCATTTCCATCCGTCCTCCATTGCTTGGTGGTTCTTCACTATAGTCCATTTCTTTTAGCAATGCATATTTGCACCGACTCGCGGCGGTGCCCTTTTAGCTCGGAAAAGTTTCCTGATCGCTGATTGGTTAGAATTATCTTGTCCAACCAATCAGCAATCCGGAAACTTTTCCGAGCTAAATGGGCACCGCTGCGAGTCGGTGCAAATATGCATCGCTAAAAGAAATGGACTATAGGTCTTGATGCCATCCGTCCATGGGACGTTGTAAGGTTTGTGCCAGTTGGGGGACAAAGAAGATGAGAGATAGGATCCTGTTTTCAAGATGCTAGACGTCTAGAGAGCAGCTTCCTTTTAAATGCTTCTCTTGTCTTGGAAGGCGATGAGAGGTTAAAGGTCAATTTAGATTAATATTCATGCCTTCTCCATCATGAGGCTCAATACTACACAGTATTCTAGAAGTTTTATTTCAGCTGTGACCAAGTTGTGGAATGAGCTTCCTCATCAGGTCGCTTATCGGTGGAACTTCAAAAGTTCAAATTTGCAGAGAATATTTTTATGTCGAACAGGCTAAGTAAAGTCTTTTTGTAGTTTATATGTGAAAGATCTATTTAAGTAATTTTACTGTTCTTAGAATATTTTATTTTAATTGTACATTACCTCCCCGTAGTTTATTTAATTCCTCAGTTCCTCTCCTTGCAGGGCTACTTTTCCATGTTGGAGCCCGTGGGCTTATAGCATTCTGCTTTACAAACTAGGGTTGCTGTATAATATATTTAATAGATGTGAATGTATGTATTGAACGCAAAAAAAAAACTTTTCCGACAGAAATTGAAAGGGTGAGTAAATATTAGGGGATATGTATAGGTGGTAAAAAGGTTAACAGTATTGACAGTATTGAGCAGTGTTTTCAGATGCTCCAGTCTTGTGGAGGGAATGGAGAACATTGGCTGGTTAATTCTTCCCTTTTCGGTTAAAAAAAACGGGCTTGATATATATGCTAAAAATTTTTTTGATGAATCCAAAGCGTTGATTCTATCGGAACCTAATAAACCATAGTGATTTATTATATACGATGGTTATTATTATTAATTCTAGCTAAGCTGCAACCTTAGTTGGAAAAGCAACATGTTATAAGCCTAAGGGCTCCAACAGGGAAATTAGCCCGGTTAGAAAAGGAAATAAGGAAATAAAAAATGTACAAAAGAAGTAATGAATAATTAAAATATATTTCAAGATATTAAAAACGTTAAATAGACCTGTCATTATTATTATTATTATTATTATTATTACTTGCTAAGCTACAACCCTAATTGAAAAGGCAGGATGCTACAAGCCCAGAGGCTCCAACAGAGAAAATAGCCCAGTGAGGAAAGGAAACGAAAAATTAAATTTTCTAAGAACAGCAGCAACATTAAAATACTTATTTTATATAAACTATAAACTATATAAACTATGAAGAGAGACTCGCGTCAACCTGTTCTCATAAAATCATTCACTGCAAGTTTGACCTTTTGAAGTTCCACCGATTCAACTGCCCAATTAAGAAGATCATTCCACAATCTGATCACAGCCGGAATAAAACTTCTAGATTAATTTGCAGTATTAAACCTTAGGATGGTAATTTCATGAACCCTTCAGCTTTATCACATATCGCGAGATTCAGAAACAGCGCTTTTTTCGAGTGTTTTTTGGAATAACTTACTTTAATATTGAAATTCTGAACTATTTAATCAATTATAGTAAAGAGTGATTTGCCATTTGCTCTTTAATAAGCGATAACTTAATAATAGGGCACAGATATATACATATAAGATAGGAAATGTAATAATCACAAACACGCATATACACACACATATATATACATATATATACAGTATATATATATTTATATATATACATATATATATATATATATGTATATACATATATATGTATATACATATATATATATATATGTATATACATATATATATATATATATATATATATATATATACATATATATATATATATATATATATATATATATATATATATATATATATATATATATATATATATATATAATTGGTGTAAATTACACGTAGTTCCAATGAATAATTAAAGGCATCATGTGCATAATTATCCTTTTCGAGTATTTTACATATTAAATTTTTCCTTTGGGGGGGGGAAACTATTCTTTTCAGCATTTAATAAACGAGGACGAGATGTTCAATGAAAAATACTCCTTAATTCTTTTGCATTATTCATCAATACAGACCTGGGAGTAAGCACACGAGGGCCCGATTAGAGAGAGAGAGAGAGAGAGAGAGAGAGAGAGAGAGAGAGAGAGAGAGAGAGAGAGAGAGAGAGAGAAGAGAGATGATTTATTTTTCGTACTTGCCAGAACCCTAATTCTGGCAGGTGGCGTCTCCCCGTCTGGTAAATACTGTACAATATTACAATATTTACCTATAGTTCTGGTTTAAAGGCCTCTCATGAATGGTGGCAAAGGACAGTGACATTGCCCCATCAAGCAAGACAATGCCCCAGAGATTGATCATATATACATATGATCAGCGCTTAAGCCCACCTCTCCACCCAAGCCAAGACCAATGAGGGCCAGGCAATGGCTTCTGATGACTCAGCAGATAGACCTATAGGCTCCCCCAACCCCCAACCCCCATCCTTAGCTCACAAGGATAGTGAGATTACAGAGACCAAAGAAACTACCGAGTTTGAGTGGGACTCGAAACCCAGTCTGGCGATCACCAATCAGGGACGTATTTCTATCTGAGATAGCGCTATGGATAGAAACGACAAAGGAAAATGGTGGAGGGACGAAAAAGAAGATAAGATGGGAAAATTGGAAGATGGGGGAAAAAAAGAGTTGGAAGCTATCGAGTGAAATAAGGAGCACAATCTCCCGAAATTAGATCATACACGCGAAATATTTTCTTCAGGGAAATTGCAGGAAGGCGGAATATGAGAATACTTCCTCCTTCTTAAAACCTGATTATGTTTGATAATTAATGATAAATACTTCAGGTGTGTATGCTTAGGTGTGTTTATTCAAGAAAAGAAAAAAACACGAAATTAAAGACGGGTTGCTATTGCATGAGGATTGGATTTTTTTTTTTTTCTTTTTCGGCAACGGATAAGAAATATTATAATCAGCAGGAAAGACGAGAGACCCCGGGGGTGACACGGGGGTACACGAGCGTGAGAGAAAATCGATTGGAAAGAAAAATATAGCCCCTGGGTTCATTACTAGTATCAGAGTACGTGCGCATTCTCGCGTTAATACAAGCAGTCGACGTCAATCCAAAGGGGGGCGGGGGGGGGGGGTTAAGCAAAGTTCGCTCAGGTGTATCCACAGGTGAGATTGTTAAGAAGAACCATCGACTATCGTTCAGAGAGATCGTTCGTACTGCCAGATGTATGTGCTGATGCATACGATATTCACTATTAAAATCAATCCCTCTCTCTCTCTCTCTCTCTCTCTCTCTCTCTCTCTCTCTCTCTCTCTCTCTCTCTCTCTCTCTCTCTCTCTCAGTACGATATTTACTATTAAAATCAACCCTGATTCTCTCTCTCTCTCTCTCTCTCTCTCTCTCTCTCTCTCTCTCTCTCTCTCTCTCTCTCTCTCTCTCTCAATACGATATTTACTATTAAAATCAACCCTGATCTCTCTCTCTCTCTCTCTCTCTCTCTCTCTCTCTCTCTCTCTCTCTCTCTCTCTCTCAATACGATATTCACTATTAAAATCAACCCCGATATCTCTCTCTCTCTCTCTCTCTCTCTCTCTCTCTCTCTCTCTCTCTCTCTCTCTTCTCTCTCTCTCTCTTCTCTCTCTCTCTCTCAATACGATATTTACTATTAAAATCAACCCCGATCTCTCTCTCTCTCTCTCTCTCTCTCTCTCTCTCTCTCTCTCTCTCTCTCTCTCTCTCTCTCTCTTGTATACTATAATTAAGGATTTCAGGATAACCTGCTTGAGAGAATTTATTTTACTTATGAGCAATGCAATCTCTCTCTCTCTCTCTCTCTCTCTCTCCTCTCTCTCTCTCTCTCTCTCTCTCTCTCTCTCTCTCTCTCTGAATTTATTTCTTAAAAAGGTAAAAAAAAAAATTAAGTAAGAGGTTTGGGGTATACGAACCTACTTCAAATGATGCATGATTGTGGAAGACGAGGTGGATTATAATTTTGGGTTTCGGAGTGAAGAGACCCTCAGTAAATATTTGGATACCTTTAAAGGTACAGGACTGTTGGGTTCTTAATTGATTTTAGCTGTTGATGCGCTGACGCTAAGCACGAGTCCGTGAAAAAAAAAAAAAAACTATAGCACGTAGTGATGCTTGCTTCATTAGCGGATAGGGAACTCGCTCAGTTCTTCGCGTTTACATTTTTTTTTGCCGTGTGGTTTCAGATAAAAAGGATCTGGCGTATTGGAAACGTCCCTGCATGACGTTCTGCCAGACTGTGGTTCGAGTCCTGCTCAAGCCTGATAGTTTCTTATAGTGTCTGCAACCTAATCATCCTTTGAGCTAAGAATGTGAGTTTCCGGGAGCCTATAGACATCTTCAGCCATTGCTTTGGCTAGGGGCTAGACGGAAGTTCTGGGCACTGATCATATATATATATATATATATATATATATATTATATATATATATATATATATATATATATATATATATATATATATACATATATATATATGGTCATTCTCTACGGCATTGTCCTTCTAGCTAGGGCAGTATCACAGTCCCTTGCCTCTGCCATTCATGACCGACCTTTAAACCTTCAAATTATGCACAACTAAAACAACTGCTCGTTTTTAAAGATACACGACGTCTTCTTAGGTTCTCTTCACAGTTTTGTAGCTCGGTTTGGCAAAGAAGTTTCCCAGTGAGGCCGTGTGCTCTTTTGAATCCAGCGTACCAAGTGTATTTCAGGTTTTAAAGTGGTGCTGCTGAGGTGTTTAGCCGCAGCGTGTAACTAAAGTTTGCGTTTAAGGAGTTGCTGTCTTCGCTCGGCACAAATATGCATGAAGAGATTTATGGTCGTTTATAAAGACTCCTTGTAGCTGAATCCAGCTGTTCTTCATTATAAATACATTGATATTAAGGGCGGGAAAATGATTGATTGTGAGATACCTAGATTGAAGAAAATATTTTTTTTGTTCTTTAACTTTACGATGCACAGTTAAAAAAACCGTAATTTTAATCGGAAATTCTCCGTAAAAATATACTGTTCTCAGCCGTATTTCAGTAAAATACAGGCGACTGTAATTTTAACCATACTTTGTTTTATATTCTACAGGTTGGTGACCGTAATATCACTCCTTTACGTCAATATACCCCGTTTTTAAAACGGTAAACATCCAGGAATAAATGTTGCCAGCCATTTACCGTGTTTTAATGCAAATTTTTAACAGTGCAGGAAAACAATTCCAAACCTAATAATATGTTATTAAAGAAAATTAAAAGTTAAATTATCCAATATAATTTCTAGTATTGCGTAGACTGTTGCATAGTTTTTTATTGTAATGTCACTGGTAATAACATCATGTTAGTCTGAATACCTCAGGATCTATAGCCAATTCTTTTTAGTGAGGCAGATTTTCACCGACTCGCAGGGGTGCCCTTTTAGCTTGGAAAAGTTTCCTGATTGCTGATTGGTTGTAAAAGATAATTATAACCAATAAGATAGCAGGAAGCTTTTCCGAGATAAAAGGGCACAGCTCTGAGTCGGTGCAAATGTGCCTCATTAAAAAAATTGAGTATAGTTTATCATTGTATGCTTGTACAACCGAATAAGCGTTGTATGTGCATGTTTGTCTGAGCGAATATATGCTTTTTAAAGTTAGCAAGTTCTTTATAAAATTTTCTTTACCAAACACTGTAATTATTCCACACTTTGTTTTGGCTATGCAACAAAAAAAAATGCCTTTTTATGAAAAAAAAAAAAATGTATTCAAAATTGGCATTGCAGTACAAAATATACTCTTTGCGGAATATGAAATTAATACTGGGAAAAACACGGTATCGGTCAAGTAATAAATTTTAGAATTTCAATAACATGAATATAAAGTTACTGATGATCACAGAATATTGCAGTATATATATATATATATATATATATATATATATATATATAATATATATAATATTTATAAATATATATATATATGTATATATATATATATATATATATATATATAGATATATATATATAATAATATATATATATATGTATATATATATATATATATATATATAGTATATATTATATATAATATATATATATATTTATATATATATTATATATACTGTATATATATATGTATATATATATATATATATATATATATTATATATATATATATATTATATATATATATATATATATATATGCTTCATTACAATTGAGAATATAATACTTAGAATGAGACAGGTTCTTCTTTCATCAGTTTTATTCAACGTCCACAAGCTGATTGCACACCACTTCCTGCTACTCCCTTTAAAAATATATTTAATATTCAAAATTAAGTTTCCGTAAACGTTACTAATTCTCCAAATCTTAGCTAGAAATCTTTCTGCTGTCCTAGCTCTTCTACCTGTCTTTTTATTGTATCTGGTGTTCCAATTTTCTCCGTTTGCAATCGCATAATAATAATAATAATAATAATAATAATAATAATAATAATAATAATAATAATAATAATAATAATATTGATGATGATGACGTTTTTATTATTATTATTATTATTATTATTATTATTATTATTATTATTATTATTATCTTCGTTTCCCTCTTTATCCGTCTATATTCCTCTCTAGTTTGGTAGTTATCATCTCATCCTACTCTTCTCCCTCTGCAATCGCTACCATTCTCTTCGTTTCCCTCTTTATCCGTCTATATGCCTCTCTTGTTTGGTAGTTATCATCATGCCACCATCTTCTGGTTATACTCTTTTCCTTTTATTCTCTACAAATCATCATCATCATCATCATCTCCTCCTACGCCTATTAACGCAAAGGGCCTCGGTTAAATTTCGCCAGTCGTCTCTATCTTGAGCTTTTAAATCAATATTTCTCTATTCATCTTCTCCTACTTTGAGCTTCGTAGTCTTCATCCATGTAGGCCTGGGCCTTCCAACTCTTCTAGTGCCTTGTGGAGCCCAGTTGAATGTTTGGTGAACTACTCTCTCATGGGGAGCGCGAAGGGCATGTCCAAACCATCTCCACGTACCCCTCATCATCAATATCCACATATGGCACTCGTGTAATCTCTCTTATAAAACTATAAAAAAACTTTTCCTTACAAAAAAGGAAATCTCTAAATATCGTGTTGGAGATTATCCTGGAGCAAAGGTAAGTTTTCCAATTGTTACATACCTTTCGCAGATATTGGCAAATGCCGTAACGGCTCCAATGCAATATCAACCGGTGTAGCTATTCAATAAGTCATTGCCTTTAAGTGTCCTAGCGTCGCAGTACATGCTACAACAGGGATATTGCATATGTAGGTTATTCGGACGCCTACCTGACCTTAGTTTGTAAGATAATCGCTCTCTTAATATCTTTTGAAAAAAAATTGGCACAGTTATTTTTTCCGTGCTATAATAAGAACTTGAACGGACACTCGGTAGAGCACATACCTTCGCCTTATCATATTGTATATCATAAGTTAGGCAATTGAATTATGCATGCTTTGACACTAGCTTCATGCAAATCGAATAGAAATTAACTGTGATCTGAAGAAAAAAATTGGCTCTGAAAATTATTTTTTCCGTGCTATTATAAGAACTTGAAAGGGCATTCGGTAGAGCACATACCTTCGCCTGTATTATATTGTATATCACAAGTTAGGAAATTGAATTATGCATGCTTTGACATTAGCTTCATGCAAATCGGATGAAAATTAACTATGATATAGAAAGAAGACGTTTTTGACATTTTCCTTACCTTGAACTTGACCATTGACCCACGCTCTCAAAATCTAATGGCCCCTGATTCATGGCCAATCATCCCACTAAATTATATGAGATTCGGTCTAATAGTGTTTAAGTTATGCGAATCACAAACACACAAGACATACAAACAAATAAATACACTCGCATCAAAACAAACCTTCTCAGTGAAGTTGGCGAAGGTAAAAAGAAAATAAAACTACGCCGAGTATAAAAAAAAAAATTATATGTACATACATTTCACCAGCCCAATACCCTTAAAAGACGGCCAGTGGCATTCATTGCCTGAACGAAATTGGTCTGGAAACTGTAAAATTAACACGGTACATTCTCTGGTACTGGGAGTACATTAGCTCAAGATCACGCATAACCGGTCTCCTTTCCTTTAGGAGTTAGTAAGTTAACAAATATTCATTAAATCATCTAATATCCTCCACCCTGTTTGTTCAGGGAGGGAAGATTGGCTAATTAAGGGATTTGTTAAGGCGCGTTCGCTGTATAAAGTTTTCCTGTGGGAGGTAGCTTACGGTGGTAACATTATTGCTTGCCTCCCCTCTGGCGCTGCAGATGTAGACGGGAAGTTTTGGATGTCGAGGTGCCTTTAGGGGAAGAAGTGGAGAGAAAGAGGGTGGAGAGATTGAAGTTTATTCCTTTTAGTTGGTATTAACCAATTCCCTTTTCTCTTTCCAGGTAAGGGTGGTAAATTCCAAACTTGACTCCCATCTTCAGAGTTGAAGAGGTAGGAACAAATCTTTTGTGTATTGCCTGGGTTTACAAGATTTCCTTATGAACGGATCATATGAAACCATGTTTAAATCAAGGCTAAAAATTTTTATGGTATAGTATATCCACAGGTGGTTTTTATCTCGGGTATTTTTTTCCCTTCAGCATTTGGGTAGATCATTTATGTCAAATTTTAATAATCTCATCACATTTTGTTATTGACAATAATCGCAATACGCTTTTGTAAAATACATTTATGGGTTTCGTCGATTTTTTAGCTCTGGTTACGTATTGATTTTTAACCATGCACAACGTTACCCTGCTTGCAAATTATCGTATAGTCTATTAAGTTGCTTTCGAGTTGTGCATTTCAAACAAGTCTGTTGAGAAGTAATAGACTCTTTAACCCTTAGTGGCATGGTCATTCTATTTCCTATCTATCCTGATATTTTACCAGGACTAATTTTATTCTAAAATAATGCTTTCATTTATTGATAATTTGAACGCTCTTCCATTGATACTGGGAACAAATGAGAGGAAGGTTTTTTTTTTTTTTTTTTTTTTTTTTTTTTTTTTTTTTTTTTTTTGCGAAATATTTCTTTTAGTGTATGATACCAAAAATTAACTGGCCGTCTAAAATTTTTATGGGGCTATAAATAAAGTGTTCTTTCATCAGGTTAGGGTAGTAAGTAACTTTTAGTGTTTAGTTCAAGACTATTTTGACTATATAGCCCATGCTGTGGCTGAGAAATCTCTTTAGAAGATAGAATCATCCAGTAAACTACACACACGGAAGAACTGCTGGCTGTGTCCAGGATATAACCAACAGATTCCGTCATCAACACAGACATCACTTCATTCTCCACAACATCATATGATTCTGCCTCTTTAGGTAATAATCTTCAGTAGCTACTGTTAACATACACTCTTTGTACGTGCAGGAGACATCAATTCGAGGCAGAAGTTCTGTATGTCGGACATGACCAAGCTTATGTCAGTAAGCTAATTATTATAAAAACCAAAGTCAAAAAAAGATTCGAGTTCCGTTTCATCAGAAAAACCGATGGGAGAGAAGACTTTGTTATTGCACTATTTAGGATAGTGTATAAAATCGGACACAAAGATTTTAGAAAGTGGGAAAAGGTATAGTGAAAGGTTAAACATGGGCTACAGCCTTGGATTTAAGTAATATCAATATTCTTTAGTGCTGGCTACAATGCACCTTGCATACCCCAAGGGTCTTTAGATATTTAGTAGCAATAGCTATGTAGTGGCAAAAACAAGACCTGCCTTTAAGCCAGCAAATTGTTGTACAATTACCATATGGATGTAGGTCCAGAGATGTTGCTTATAAAGCTATAAAACTGATGTAACATCAAAGTAATAGTTCCGATTGTTTGTTTAGTAATGTTCCAGAGAAAATTTATAAATATTTTTCAACGTAGGGTATAGAAAAGCTGTAAAAATTTATAAAATTTAATAAAGATTTTTAAACTAGCACAACTAAGATTTGTTAAAAGCCAGCATTTTATTTAAATTAATTTTTTTATCACTTACGCAAACATGGCAGCATCCTCTTATCTGTTAATTATATTATCAATCCATTCAGAGAAGAATCTAACATCAGCATACACTCCTGGAACATCCTTTTGCCCACAGTCAATACCCCAGGAGGTTATTCCTTGGAGATAGTATTTACCAGATACGGAATCTTTGCATGCTAGGGGTCCACCTCCATCTCCTGTACAAACATCCTTGTTCTCTTCTCCTCCAGCACACATGAAAGAATCGTGCAATTTAAAAAATCTCCCCAGACGAGTCTTCCTCAGCAGCTCTTCGCACTCTCCGTGCTCTACGAATGGCAGCTCCACTATTTTGAGAATGGCTTGGTAGTTTCCTGCGAAGGCATCCTTTCCCCATCCTGAAGCAATGCATATTGATCCTGGACTTAGCACCTGCCGGTAAGCTGGCAAGCATATGGTGTTAATATGGTATTGAAATTGGATTGGAGCTTCAAGTTCAATAACTGCAATGTCGTTTCGTAAATTGTCTGCATTGAAATTTGGATGGGCATTGATATTGCCTATGTCAACATCTTGGTATGGAAGTGGTTCATCATAAACATCTACTTGATATTCTCCCAGCCGTATCTTGAAGTCTCTATAAGTATATCCATTAACACAGTGAGCACCTGTAATTAACCATCTATCACCAATTATAGAAGCCCCACACTTGTAGGTGTAATTTTTGAAGAACAAAATTGCTTGCCAGGGAAACTCTCCAAACAATGCAGAGCCTTTCCCTAGGTTATTATGTGATCTTTGATCTCTCCTGTAGTTCCTGATGCCACATTCTCTAGCTGGCAAATACTTTGGGTCTTTTATCTCAGATATACGACAGCAGACTCTCCTTGTATTGCCATCTCTACTTGTACAAGGATACCAGTCTCCGTTTGGTCTATATGGTGCAAATTTTCGGGATCTGTCCCAAACTTCACCTCTACATTCAGATTCGGGGATGCATATAGAGTCCTCGGGACATGTATTTGCCGCACGGCAGCAGACACCCCTACGTTGGCCATTAGTTGTGCAAGAGTACCATTCACCATTCTGTCTGTACGGCGAGAAGTTCCTGGCTCTGTCCCAAATTTCTCCTCTACATTCAGATTCTGGAACGCACTCCGAATCCTCGGGACAAGCATCTGCCCTGCGGCAGCAGACGCCCCTATTGCCACTTCTACCAATGCATGGGTACCAGTCTCCGTTTGGTCGATATGGTGCAAAGTTTCTGGCTCTGTCCCAAATTTCTCCTCTGCAGTCAGATTCTGCAGTGCACACCGAATCCTCTGGACAAGCATCTGGCCTGCGGCAGCAGACGCCCCTATTGCCATTTCTACCAATACACGGGTACCAATCTCCGTTTGGTCGATATGGTGCAAAGTTCCTAGCTCTGTCCCAAATTTCTCCTCTGCAGTCAGATTCTGCAGTGCACACCGAATCCTCTGGACAAGCGTCTGCTCTGCGGCAGCAGACACCTCTACTGTTACCATCTCTACCAATGCATGGATACCAATCACCATTAGGTCGATACGGTGCAAAGTTCCGGGATCTGTCCCAAATTTCACCTATGCAGTCAGATTCTGGAATGCACACAGTGTCGTCTGGACATGCGTCTGTGTTGGGACGATAACAGCAGACTCCCAACACATAGTTGCTCTTGTCTATGAAGCATTTCTTGAAAAAGAAAATTAAGAAAATCAAACTGTTGTCCCCTAGTTATTCTGAAATACTCAATTTTTCAAGTAACAGGAAATAACCAGGCATAACAAAAATTTAGATACCAAAATTATACATGATAATTTTCTGTAATAATAGCTTTCATCCGATATTATATGAAATCGCCCTAAAATAGAGAGAAATTGAGACAGTAAAAGTTGAAACGGTATTCTGTACTTTATCGTACAAGGTATACTTAGCAGAGCATTAACTCACGTCAGGTTCATTTGCACCACTGCATTCATATTCCAGTACACAGACTTCATTATTAGGACACCTGTCATGGGGCGCAGGTTTACAGCAAACTCCACTCTCATCGGGATTTGTATTTAATTGACATGTCTGGAACCTCTGCAATGAAAAATTTGGTTAATGAAAATATTGGTTGTTGAATGATTGGTTTATGCAAGATTTATTGACAAAAGGTCTACACTATCAAAGATGTATTAACTGATAAGGTCACCATACTGTGAATCTCTTGAAGTAGGCCATTAAGAATGCTATTTGCATTGATAAGACCTTATTTGATTACATGGCTAGAGTTTCACAGGTTTATTCTTTTTTAAACGAAACATAACTTAAGATTTAATAAACTTAAAATTTAAGCTCTCTACACCAAAGATACTTACTGTATTAACCCGTGGATTAATTATCCCAGTGCCATCTGTGTTCAATGTACCGTCAGCATTACACTGTCTACGTTCTACACAAAATTGTCCTGATGGACAAGGTCGAGGTGCAGTGGCACCTGGTATTCGGCAACATAAACCAGGTATACTAGGATTTTGTGGATCCGTACACTCCTGAAAGATATTTTTTCAATTTTTTTTTTGACGAAAATTCTCAAATTCTCTACAGATATATAAAAATCAACAGCTTCACTGCTAGTGTAAAATAATTATTATACATTCAATTTGGTACTTAAAGGAGTGTTGGTATGATCTTTAAGTGATAAAGAATGATCCATCAGTGCTAGGTAATAAAAAACAGGGTTCCAATAAGCCATGAAATAAAGTTAATACTCACTCTAAGAGGCCTAGTCCTAACATCAATTAAACCAGTACCAGAGGTATTTATTACTCCATCAATGCACTGGTAGTAGGGTACACAGGCGTGGGTGAATGGTTGACAACCTGAATCTCTTGCCTGTGCAAGTACTTCCTCACGTTCTTCTTCAGTTGCGGTGTGGCCTGGGTCTTCTGAAGCCAAGAAATCTTTGTCCTCGTGTGCGCAGTTCCCTGTATGGGAGTCGCAGGATTGGCGCAATTTCTTGAGCAAGTCTTGTGGGTTGAGACCGACATCTTGAGATATGCTCCCACTTAATAAAAGCATAATTATCAACGCCGTGATATGCATCTGGTAAGATATTTTAAAAGGATTAATACAGATTCAATAATTAAGTGTCAACATGCAAGCACTATCCTTAATACGTTGCTCAATCTTGGCTGGTTTAAAGATACCAGTATCTTATATAATACTGTAAATTGGGACTTTTAGACCATCGTGGGCGTAGTGAATACATTAAGGATAACTAACCCATCAAAATATTTGGTATATTCAGTATGCTTAAATGTAAGAATCTGTAGTAGTTTTCATTAAGCTTTTACCAACATAATTTAGCCCATACCCAATTGTTTATGCAGCATTTTCCTATATTCAAATTTGTAAGTTAGTCCCTTATTTTAGCCTTACTGTGTAATAACTGATGCATAAGCTTTTTATAAACTGTAACCCAGTTTTTCTTAAAGATTAAAAACTGAATGTGGGTCCCATGAATTGGATCCAATTCATAGAAATTTTGCCGCATAGGACAACGCCAGGTCAAGAGAGGCCTATAGTTGGTGAGTGATCTCTGTAGTTGGTATGTGAAAAATGTTAACGTTATTGGACAGTTTTATCGTTGAGGTTCTGGAAAAGGAATTGAAGTAAAAAGCTAGAAATTTGGTGAAAGTATCAGAAGTTGAAGAACTTCTATCTAGACCATGAATTTAATACTTAATTTTTAATACTAAATTAAAAGTTTTATTGAAAATTCATTTTTAAAGGTCAGAAGTGTAAACAATTTTAACGACCCTTACTGATTATAAATTTAATACTTCGTTGATTTTTAATACTTCCGTTAAGGTTTCTTTGAAAATTAATTTTTAAAGGTCAGAAGTTTAAACAGTTTAACATACAACAAAAACTAGCTTCTTACCTAATTCCAGTTACCTAATATCGCAAGAGGGTCTGCTCCTCTTTTATTCTTCTCCTGTACTTCCCTTTCTCCCTATTTCCTTAATCTTTCCCATCCCGAGTACCTGCCTTTGAGCTATAAACTGGATTGGATCCAGGGGTACTCTTCCTTTCCCCATATTCCTCACTTCCCTATTCTTATTGGTTATAAACAGTTTTGATGACCCTTAACTTGGTTTTTTAGATTTTTCAACTTTTTTTTAAATTATCTATCCTAGGAAAATTGTGACCACCAATAGTCCCCAATAATACCCTGCTCCAGGTTTGGTCGGAACAGATTGTGAATGGTTGAAAGTCAAACATGAAAACTGCGAATTACTTCCATTTTTAAGATACAGGAAAGGCTACCTTTCAGGTAGAGGGAATTAAATCAATATATAGAACATCGCATTTGCTTTACATTGAAGTATAAACCTGAAACTGCTATTTAAGTAGTAAGGGAGCTTCATTCCGACAATTTCTTTTAACCAAAAAGGCCCTTTTTTTTTTTTTTTTTTTTTGCCAATGTATGGTTAACATTATAAATTTTGTAACCTGGTTTCCTCAATTAGCTCAGATACGCATGGTGTCATAATTAATAACCGATTTTGCTATTGCAGAACAGTAAGTTGTACCAAAAATGCAAAATATTAAGTATCTTTATATCAGAAATAACCTTTTATCAGACCATATAAGAATTTGTTTAACGAATACGATTTGGAATGACCTTTAGGTGTGGTAGAATAAATTAAAAAATACAACACTTGAAAATGCATTGTAATAGATCTTTTCTTGCCGCTCGTCGTGTCAGGATACACCATAAAGTACCGTCGTTAGTCACTTAGGCAAGGAAAGAAGCCAATAACGAATCTTAACACAAAAACATCATATATTCAAATAGATTCATACAAGATTTTAATCACAATTTGTAAACTTTTGTATCTTAAATGAAAACTTGAAAGGCATAATTGTACCTAATGTTAATATCATTAAGTACTCGATGGAAAAGTAGTTATCGTAGAAGTAACTATCGGGATATTGGCTTTGAAATACATATAGAACTCTGTATAAAATTTAGAAAGAACCAATACAGCTAACAAAAAACGACCAAGTCTAAACCCTCCAATTGCAACCCGGATGAGGTAACTATCTTAAATGTGATATAGCTGGTTAGTTAACAAAATAACAATGCAGTGCTCTAATTAGTTTACATTTGCATTGAAAATTGAACACTAAATAAGATTTTATGCAGTAATTGGCCGCTTGCCTTTGGCTTGTTACCTTTTGTCAAGATAATTCCTACCTCATCGCATATATGAAATAAATTTTAAACTATCAAACGTAACCTATACAGCAAATTTACGGGTTTATAATTATTATTATTGTTATTATTATTATTATTATTATTATTATTAGCCAAGCTACAACCCTAGTTGGAAAAGCAAGATGATATAAGCCCAAGGGCTCCAATAGGGTAAAAATAGCCCAGTGAGGAAAGGAAATAAATAAATGATGAGAATAAATTAACAATAAGTTATTCTAAAAACAGTAACGACATCAAAACAGAAGTCTTAAATAAACTATTAACAACGTCAAAAACAGATATGTCATATATAAACTATAAAAAGACATGTCAGCCTGGTTAACATAACATTTGCTCCAATTGTTTAATTGAATACATCCTATGGAACACTCGAATAATCCTTAATCACATTCAAATAAAAATAATCACTTACGAACTGCTCAATTGCAAGAGTCTGTACTTACATTTAGCTGAATAATTAAGTCTTAACTCTAAGCCAAGAACTATCAATCGTGATAGATAATCGATTTTACCTTAACGTATACTGAAGTAACTGAAGCTCAAAACTATGGCTCCTGGACGTGCATGGAACACTCTGGAAATCACAAAAGCCTGATTCCATGCATGGGAGGGAACTGAACTTACCTTTGGCTTAGAACTTCGAGAATGAGGTGAGTGTCGTGAAGTTACTTCCGAAGACGAAACCCAGTTCGAACTTCCACGATGGAGGGAGGAGGAAATGGTCTATGGGGGTTGTTTGGTGTCGTTCAGTTAGTTGTTTATTTTCATTTTCTGAAAATCCCAATTTAAAAGTATGTCTGTTGAAAGGAATTTAATGTATTAACTGAACAATCTCTGTTATAAACAGTTGGTTTCTCTCTCTCTCTCTCTCTCTCTCTCTCTCTCTCTCTCTCTCCTATGCGTTTTCCAAAGTAATAGGAATTCTTAATGGTGCTTATTCTAGCAGTCCCCACTCTCTCTCTCTCTTTCTTCAATATACTTTCATCAAGGTATCAGAAAAAAAATCCTTAATGGTATCACACCAATCAACGAATGAGTCTCTCTCTCTCTCTCTCTCTCTCTCTCTCTCTCTCTCTCTCTCTCAGATAAGTAGATAATTATTCCATCTCACGAATCATCATGTTAATTTAATCAATGCTCACCCACTTTGGTGGCATTCTTTCACACCCACACATACAGCAATGAAAAGTATACACGAATCCGATAATTCATTATTTTTATTCTTTTTCTTTATTTACCTTCTTTTCTGTGGACTATTCTTTTTGTAGGAAACAGGAATGGTCCTAAAATAAGTGATGACCAGCAAATTGTTAATTGTATAAAGAATAAACTGTTAAATACATTTAATGTAAATATTATTGGATATATAAATCATGTTAAAAATATTTTCACAGATCAGTATGTTTCTAACTTAAAGACATATTTACAAGAATAATAAAATTGTATTTTTTTATATTAATATAGATATTATAATGTATATACAACAATGTAAAATATAATTTGTAAATAAATATTTCTTGATAGAAGAAAAAAAAATGTAAGTTAATAAAATGTAATTGTATTTTCATAATAAAAGATGAAAAAAAAAAAAATAAGTGATAGATTCGTCTCATTAGGAATTCATGTGAAGATGGTTTAGGTCAGGGAAGAGGGAAAATGGTGATGGATAATCGTAGCATGGCAAATTCCGACTTATATCCTTTGTTTACTTAAACTAGTTTGCCAGTTAAGCATAGACTAATTTAGTTCGTAATTATTATTTTGTATGGGGTAGGAGAATCCTGATTTCCAGGTAAATAGATGAAGAGAAATAATGAAATTTTCTAATTAATTCTATATATTCACTGTTAGTATTAGTTTTTGGTAGAGCTTTGGCAACTGTGATTCCAATAATAAGGTTGTTACAGGTTTGGTAATATTTAGGATTGATTGCGAAGGTAAAGGCATTTTACTCTCATTCGACTGTATCATGATTTAAGGTTGATAGCCCAGCGCCATTTTCCTTGATGCCAACAAGTATCTGTACCTATTTACAGGTGAGGAAACCTCTGGGTGGTTAGATGGGATTGAATCCCACTCCAGAGATTCACAGCTGCGAGCTATCAACTATTCGATCACGGCCCATAAACTATACTTTAGACACTAGTTTGGTGGGACTGTGGAATCTATCAATCTTGAGCATGGATTGAAGTCGGTCCCACTCAAAGGTATTCCCTACATATCCGATTGAACTTCCCACACACACGCGTATATAATAACGAGCAAGTGTCTGGCGATATATATATATATATATATATGGGGGGGCAGTCTTTTGACTGTCTTGACAGTACTACATTGGATCCTTCTCTCTGGTTACGGTTCCCATACACACGCGTACATAATAAAGAGCAAGTGTCTGGCGATATATATATATATATATATATATGTGTATATATATGGGGGGGCAGTCTTTTGACTGTCTTGACAGTACTACATTGGATCCTTCTCTCTGGTTACGGTTCCCATACACACGCGTACATAATAACGAGCAAGTGTCTGGCGATATATATATATATATATATATATGTGTATATATATATATGGGGGGGCAGTCTTTTGACTGTCCAGACAGTACTACATTGGATCCTTCTCTCTGGTTACGGTTCATTTTCCCTTTGCCTACACACACACACACACACACACACACACACACACCAGTAGGGCCTATTCTTTACATATTCTCTTCTGTCCTCATATGCCTGACAACACTGAGATTACCATACAATTCTTCTTTACCCATGGGGTTACTGCACTGTAATTGTTCAGTGGCCACTTTCCTCTTGGTAAGGGTAGAAGAAGGACACTACGAAATCAAACCATTGTTCTCTAGTCTTGGGCAGTGCCATAACCTCTGTACTATGGTCTTCGACTGTCATGGGTTGAAGTTCCTGTGCTTGAGGGTACACTCGGGAACACTATTCTATCTTATTTCTCTTCCTCTTGTTTTGTTAAAAAAAAAATTTATAGTTTATATAGGAGATATTCATTTTAATATTGTTACTTTTCTTAAAATATTTTATTTTTCCTTGTTTCCATTCCTTACTGGGTTATTTTCCCTGTTGGAGCTCCTGGACTTATAGCATCCTGCTTTTCCAACTAGGATTGTAGCATAGCAAGTAATTATTTCTATGTATATATATATATATATATATATGTATATATATATATATATATATATATGTATATATATATATATATATATATAATATCCTGTCATGCTCATCGGCATTGCCTGAGATATATTACTTCTCGGTCTCTCCCCGTCCCTGAGATAGGGGGAGAGGGAGTTTTCATACCCTGGACCCAGGTGAGAGTGGTTATAGTTAGGAAAGGGGGAGGGGTTGGGAAGGGTTGAATATGTGTGCTTGCGCATGTGTGTATATTTATCTAAAAATATAGTTGTTATTTTTTATAGGTCGCGTACACTAGTATAATTAGATTATCCCGGATCTTTTGGCGTCTTACCTCTCTTGACATTGCTTTAAACATTATAAGTAAAGTATGTGTATGTATACAATCAACTCTTCTGGTACGACTTCTTTTAAAGGGAAGCCTATGTATAGAAAAAAAATACATGTATACGAATTCATATGCCTTAGCAAATGATAGTTTAGTCTCAAAATGTATAATTGTTCTATTTTTTATCCTTTTTTATTTTACATAGGACGAACAAATGTCAAACATCTCGTTTATGAGATTAATTTGTTGAAATTAATCCGTTTATATGTTAATCTGTTGGTGTATTAACCCTTTCATGTGAGTTCAAGGTTTTATCTTGAAAGTGAATTATGATCTCGATTTTGTTTTAAATCTATTGTTGATATTAGTTGGAGCTTAATAATTACCGATTAAAAAACAACTACTTTACTATGATTTTGAAAGATACGTTATTATTATTATTATTATTATTATTATTATTATTATTATTATTTATCTATTATTATTTATCTATTATTATTATTATTATTATTATTATTATTATTATTATTATTATTACCAGTAGGATGCTGCAAGTCCTAGGGCTCTCCAAAAGGGAAAATAACCCAGTAAGGAAATAAGTATATACTCTATATCTGAGAAGTAATGATTAAAATATAAAATATTTCAAGATGAGTAACAACATTAGAATGAATTTTTCATATGTAAACAACGAAGACAGTCTTATATCAACCTGTTCAACATGAAAACATTTGTAGCAAGTTTGAACTTTCGTAGTTCCAATTATTCAACCACATGATTAGAAAGATGATTTCACAAAATGATCACAGCTGAAATAAAACTTTTGCCATTCCGTGCAATGTTGAGCCAGATGTTGAAGAAGGCAAGGCTGTTAGAATTAACTGCATACCTAGCACTACGTACAGGATGGCACAGTCTGGGAAGATCTAAATGAGAAGGATGGTCAGAATTATGAATAGTCTTGTGCATCATGCATAAAGAACTAAATGAACGACGGAGGCATAGATTGATATCAAGATCAGGAATAAGAAATTCAATAAAACGCAAGTTTTGTCCTACAAATTAAGATGAGATTCAGCAGCTGAAGACCAGACTGGAGAACACTACTTGAAACAAGATAGAATGGCGAAATAAAAATTTCTTCAGAAAAGGTTGATCACCGAAAATCTGAAAAGACTTTCTCAATAGCCAAATTTTTATGCAAATGAAGAAGAAACACCCTAATATGTTTCTCAATAGTAAATTTGCAATAAAGAATCACACCTAAAAATTTAAAGGAGTTGTATTAGATAAAGAAACTTTATCAATGCATAGATCCTGATGTTGAGGCGCCACTGTCCTCGACCACCTACAATGATAGTTTGAGTTTTGTTATGGTTCAGCTTCGTGCCCTTACCTAATTTGCGCCATCCAGTAATTCAAGCTGGTTCTCTATTCAGGGATTTAACAACTGCAGATCTACATTTAAAAAATGGAATTGAGGCAAAGAGAATAGCATCATCTGCATATGTTGATCTGTATTAAGGGATTCAGCAACTCCAGATCTACATTTAGGAGATGGAATTGAGGCAAAGAGAATAGTATCATCTGCATATGTGGATCTCTATTAAGGGATTCAGCAACTCCAGATCTACATTTAAGAAATGGAATTGAGGCAAAAAAGAATAGTATCTTCTGCATATGTGGATCTCTATTCATAGATTTAGCAACTCCAGATCTACATTTAAGAAAGGGAATTGGGGCAAAAAGAATAGCATCATCTGTATATGTGGATCTCTATTAATCAAGGGATTCAGCAACTAGATCTGCATTTAGGAGATGGAATTGAGGCAAAGAGAATAGAATCATCTGCATATGCAATGAGTTTGTTTTTTAGGCCAAACCACATGTCATGTGTATAAAGTATAAAAGGTGATGAGCATCTCTACAAGGAAATCATTAACTTTACATAACAGCAGTGCATTCATACTATGTCCTGTGTCCTATTTCCCCCCCCCCCCCAGAGACAGTAAGATTAGAATGAATGAACCTTGTTTCTCATTTTCCCATAGTCAGTCAGTATATTTGAATTCATATGTATATATACTGCATTTAATTCAAGGACATTTGTTTCTAGATTGTATATTTTGTAATGGTTATTTCACGGTTGCATACCATGCAATAAATTATTTACTCACAGAAATCATATAAACTTTTAAAGCCTGATAAATCTTGTTCAACACTATTGCCTGAGCCAAGGGATTTATTTGCAGCCTCGCGTAGTTATTTACGCTCATTCCACTGTGATGGCTTTATTGGAAATCCGAATAATGAATTTGGAATCGGAGATCAAATGCAGTGGAGTTTTATGCACCATTTGAGAGGGATGATGCAACAGCTAATAAGCCCCTACGTGGGCGACGGATTTTGTTCGTGAAATAGGGATGTGGATTCATGTTTAGTCTCTCTCTCTCTCTCTCTCTCTCTCTCTCTCTCTCTCTGTCTGGGCTACATTATATATAGGAACCAATATTATACTCATATATATATATATATATATATATAGTATATATAGTATATATATATATATATATATGTGTGAGTGTGTGTGTGCACGTGTGTGTGTGTGTGTGAGCACGCGTGTGTGTGTTTGTACATCGAGTCATTAACAGGAAGGGTGGCTCCAGAGAATCAATAACAAATGTCGCTTTCACATTCAATCTAAATTTAACTACGATTTTATGGATGAACATCCAGTGCAGATAACTTCCAAGTCATCAATTGTTTCATACACCAAATTTCCTACTCACACTGAAACATTGTCCTTCATATATAACCCAATACAGCACTTCCCATATATTAGGACCTTCTCTTCTTTGCTCAAGGTCACTTTCCTCTTGGTAAGGGTAGAAGGGGCTCTTTAGCTATGGTAAGCAGCTCTTCTAGGTGGACACTCCAAAATCAAACCATTGTTCTCTAGTCTTGGGTAGTGCCATAACCTCTGTACCATGGTCTTCCACTGTCTTGGGTTAGAGTTCTCTTGCTTGAGGGTACACTCGGGAACACTATTCTATATTATTTCTCTTCCACTTGTTTTGTTAAAGTTTTTATAGTTTATATAGGAATATTTATTCTAATATTGTTACTGTTCTCAGAATATTTTATTCTTCCTGTTTCCTTTCCTCACTGAGCTATTTTTCCCGTTGGAGCCCCCGGGCTTATAGCATCCTGCTTTTCCAACTAGGGTTGTAGCTTAGCAAGTAATAATAATAATAATGATAATATCAAACATTCAGTAATTTTTATGTCTTTCCTTCTGTATAACATACCGTTGCATCTTCTCACCTATTCTAACATTTCTCACCTTTTCCATTCGTACCACATCTAAACTACATAAACAGTTTTAATGTTTTTCTTTCATTTGCATTCATCATTCACACTCCATATTCATAAAGGAGATTTGGCACAGTTAATCCCTTCATCCATATCCACATCGGTTTCCATAGACACGAGTCTTTTATAAGTTTTATTGCGCTGTTACCCTCCTTGCTGCCCCTGTTTGTTGGCTTACTTCTGCTCTTATCCTACCACAATCCTTTATTTCTATTCCTGAATGTATATACAAATTAAGTGTTTTCAGTCTTCGACCTTCCATATTAACTGCATTGATCTATCTGTCTAGGTTGCCTACATCACCTTTACTATCAACTCTCTCCTTTTGAAAACACTTTCAAACCTTTTCCGTAGTTTTTACCAGATCTGTGGTACGTTTTCCCTGTCCCCAATTAGTAATGTATCGTCTTGAAACATGAAATATATATCACTCCCTTCACGGCCCATTTTTCTCGCAACTTTGGACCTCCATTTATATTCCTCCTCTCACCTTCTCAGATAATGAATAGGAGTGTAGACATAATACAGTATTATCTCATAACCACGTTTTACACCAAATTAGTGTCTCTTCCAATTCTGGATTCTACTGTCTTCTCTTTTATCATAAAAAGTCTCATTGGTCTTATCAACTTGTATTCTACATCATATTATATATTCAACACCAATAATATTACGTTTCTATTGATTCTGTTATAAGATATATGCTCAATTTTTTTAAACGAGGTGCATTTGCACCAACTCGCAGCGGTGCCCTTTTAGATCGGAAAAGTTTCTTGCTATTTGATTGGATAGAATTATCTTGTCCAACCAATCAGCGATCAGGAAACTTTTCCGAGCTAAAAGGCTACCCCCTGCGAGTCGGTGCAAATCTGCTTCACTGAAAAGAATTGATTATAGTTTTTCTCTGTATTTCTAAACTTCTATTTGTTTGAAGAAAATTCTTAATTTGCACTATCTGTTTGTTCTTACTTTATCAGTAATTTTTGTGTACTGATTTTGTAGATTCCTTTACCATCTATACCTTTATACAGAGGAGCAATTATTTCCTCATCCTTTCCACTGGAACCTTTACCTCGTCCAATTATACCTTACAAAGTTCGGTCAGCCACTTCTTAAACCCTTTCCCCGCTATATCACATCATCCAACCTGAAATCCCCTCAACCCTTTAAATGCTCTCCTTACATCACCATCAGTCTCTGACAAGCAATTTCAATCTTCCACACACCCTTTTCTTGTTTTACATTATTCGTCTGTGTTTCTCTTCTCCTCTTCTTCGCTGAAGAAAACTTCAGAAATGATGACTACATAGATCCAGGAGTGTAGTCATTACAAACTGAATTTTTCAATTCGCATCTTTTGTTTTATTAGTCTCTTTTGTTCATTAGACTTTCTTTCTTTATTTTCCTACTTCTCACTATCACTCTCAAGTCCTTGTTTACTTTTTCCCGTAATTTATTTATTGGTTTATTTTTATTTATCAATGGTTTTCTTGATTACTAATATGCATTCTTTCGTATAATTGTAATTAATGTTCTTTCCTTGCATGTAGTTGCATCTCAAATAGTCTTTGGTTTTATACAGCTTCCTACACACGCAGTTACACCTCGCTGATATTTAGACCCCCATTCCCAAATTTTACGTTATATTACCCCCCCCCCCCCCACCTATTTCTGTCCTGAGTCCGGTGTACTTTCAGTGAACTTTCTTGAAGTGTGATTTCACTTTCGTTCTTACCAGTCTTGATTACAATCGCAAATACATCAGCCAACTAGCTCCGCCATCTTCTCTAAGATAACAAAGAATCCAGTACATTTGTAATTACTATTGTTATATTTTAGTATGATTAAGCCTTTTCTAGTAAGGTGGATTGCCTACAAATAAAGCTGCATTAGGGATAATACCTCTACGGACATAATTTTCACAGCGTTAGCCACTATATATAGGTAAAAAAAAACATTTGTCATTTCTAATCACTTTCTCACACACTGCACAATTCACTTCTATTTTGCTTGATCTCACTGACTTCCTTGATAATAAGACTCTTCTGTGCAGTGCATCCTTTTATCCTTTTCTTTATAGATCTTACCTTCTTCAGAAAACGTGCAAATGATATAGAATTTTCATCAATTGGTATTTTTCATTATCCCAATATGACGAGCCTATCTCAAAACGCTAATCTATCGTGTCACACTAAACATTTGAACATTACCCTTTTACTATTTCTGTGTACCTCACATTTTTATCGAATTCGAATCCTTCTTACTATTCATCATTGTCGTAAATAATTCATCTCTTCTTAAACTTTCTCTATTCACTTATCGGTACAACAACGCTTTGTACATCTTAACTTGCCTTCCAATTGGTGATGCCATTCATTACCCAGTCTTTGACGTGACTCAAATCTCGTCTCATCGTACACTCAATCATTAAATCTACGCCCAAGTGAATATAGTAATCAATTGCTTCCATTGTTCCATCGTTTATTGGTTCATCACATTCAGTCTTCACTGATCATGTTCAACTGCCTCCTCTACTGACACCTTATAACTCTTCAGTAGCCCAAATGGACACAGTTTCAACTGCAAACTTCAGCCACGTTAGTAGTTCCA
>NC_090747.1:92694790-92702290 GCF_036898095.1 Palaemon carinicauda | reverse complement strand
GTGGGGAGGGGGGATGGTAGGATGATGGAAAATGGTTTTGCACCTGCGATTATTTTAGGTTTTTCCTCTGAATGAGGTCTCGGTTTGGTACAAAAGGAAACAAATGGGTCCCACCTGATTGATTCTGTTTTTATCCATCTTGATGATATTTCGTTTAATACTGTGCAAAATTATTAGCAAATAATGTGGAATAGTTATTTAAAAGGATGTCAACATTATTACGATTTAATCTCTTGGCGAGAGAAAGCAAAGCGCGAAGTAGATGTTGATGAATGGAGAAGTAATGAATTAAAAGCTCAAGATAAGAGACGACTGGCGAAATCTAACCGAGGCCTTTTGCGTCAATAGGCGTAGGAGGAGATAGTGATGATTTGATGAATCTCTCGGCATTGCTATTGAATCCTTTATGTTGAACTATAAGTCATGGAAATTAGTCGAATGATTCTAATGCCACGTTTCTAGAAAAACTGGTCTCTTCTTTCAATCATAATTCTCTTGAGATATTATGTATGGGGACACCAATATTAAGCATAGGGTGTTGTAGAGACATGTTAAGTACGCATTGGAATGTTTACTCTTATATCAAGAAGAGAGTGGTAGAATGAGGATAATATAAATTATTATGTGATAAAGGAAGGACACTTAATATGAAGTGTAGTGTGATATGGGGACACCGATATCAAGTATTGGATGATTTGGGGACACCGATATTAAGTATAGGGTGATAAGGGGACAACGATATCAGGTATAGGGCGGTATGGGGGACACCTGTAATTAGTATAAGGTGGTTGTGGTAGATATTATGGCTAGAACATGCAATCACCTCCCAAAGCGATGCAAAACAGGTTTCAGTTGAAGGTGGGCGTACGCGCCTAGCTATGACTAACCACATTGTTTAGAAAATCTAATTGGTTATTTACGACATTCACTGGATAGATGGGAAATGGTATGTTGCAGCATCTTTATAATACGCCTTCATAATGGTGTGACTTATTTACTTACTTTACTTTAAGGGCTGTTTTCCTGGTCCTATCACAAAGGGAATCCACCCTTCGCACTACGGGACCTATAAGATTTGTTTGTTTTAAAAATTATTAGGTATTTAGAGAACCATACAGCGTATTCCGTGTTAATTGTCATATCTGCATTATCGAAGCACTTACAAAACAAGAAAGTCTTCAGTTTCTTCTTGAAAGCCTTAATATCTTGTCTTTCGGATGTCCAGTGGTAGCTAGTATATTCTTGGGGACGTATAATTGAAGGCTCTTCTGTAGAACCTACAGTACAGTAGACATTCATCTGTAACTATTCTTCCGTCGACATGATCCGTTGACTGCACAATGTGTAGCAATTCTCTTTGATATTTTGGACGTCTAGTTCTGATAACTTTATGGGTTATTGCACATACTTTAAACTCTATTCTGGCTTCAATAGGCAGCAAGTGTAATTCAGATAGTATAATGTTTAGTGTTTTTATGTTGAACAGGCTGACATAAGTCTTATTATAGTCAATATATGAGTTATTTGTTTTATTGTTGTTAATGGTATTTGAAATATCATATTTTATTTCTAATTACTTATAACGTTTATTTCGTTTTTTCTTTTCCTCACTGGGCCATTTTTCCCTGTTGGAGGCCTTGTGCTTATAGCATCTTGCTTTTCCAGCTAGGGTTGTAGCTTGGCTAATAATAATAATAATAATAATAATAATAATAATAATAATAATAATAATAATAATAATAACAGTAATCCTTTTTGGGGGTGGAACACCTTTTATCAGTCTTGCACTTTGGGTAGATTGTAGTAGTGGAGTAACAGTAGTCAATCTGGGTAATAACATACTTGATCACAAGTTGCTCCAAATTCATCCAGATGCTTCTTTTTGAACGCAGTGTTTTTAAGGTAATATCCAGCGTTTATTACTAGATCATTTATTTGAGCACTGAGATATAAATTGTAGTCAAATGATACACCTTTACGAGGGTGCATTACAATTCCTCTCGAAAACCATTACCATTGCGCTTACTATTGGACGCAAAGACTATTTGAGGGAAATGTAATATGAATTATAGGTAGTTATGATACGTTAATAGTCATCTATAGGGATGGCATGCGCAGCACATCCATATACAGCTTGTCAGAACAGAGAAACAGTGAGATTATTTATTTGCGAGCGAAGTGATCCACGGCGTAGCAAAAACCATCTGAGGGACGTGATTTGAATTATAGATAATTATGTTACTTTATCTTATCATAACCATATGCAGTAGGGCGTTTTGACAAAAAATGGCTAAAAGAAAAAAGGAAAAGAGGTGTACAACTGTAGTAAATTTCGGCGGGCAATCATAACACTTCTTAATACCTAAATGTGGGCAAATGTAATACCCCCGAACTCTACTAGATTACGGGTCCAGATTGATATCAATAATTATTTGGATATCACCCAATTTACTTAAGTAAATTTTCTTTCCTTCCTCCATAAACTCCGTTTTATTCTAAGTTGTTTAACTGTCACCCGTTCCCTAATATTTGTTAGAACCTGGTTTAAAGTTTCAGCGGTATCATCAATGCTATTTATGGAGAAGTAAAATTGTGTATCATCCGCAAATAGTTTAAACTTATATTCATGCCTCTATAGTACTTTTGACAGACGTATAGCATAGATGCAGAATATGGTTGTGCCTAGTACACTTCCCTTGGGTACCCCTCTGTTTAATGGTTCATATGATGAATGAGAGTTTCTGTCATACAAGTAATCTTTTAGTTACGCTAAAGCTTGATCTTCATTACCGATGGACCGTAAATCATCAAGTAGCAGTTCTTGCTCAATTGTATTAAAAGTTGCACACCGATTGAGTAATGTCAAAATACCAAATTTGTCCTGCTCCATCATTTCCAGGAGATCATTTACAACAAAGAAAATAGCTGTCTTCGTAGAATATAATTGTATTTATGCTGACTGGTTGTCTGGCAATGCTTCGATTCTTTTTAAGTAATTAACTAGTTAAAAAATTCCATATTCTAGCACTTTTGATATAAAGGCTAGATTCGAAATAGGTCTGTATGATACAAAGATTATTTAAAGTTTACTGGGCTTGGCTCAGGGTTGATTCTAAAGGTAGGTATTAATTATGAGAATTGGACTAAAAGTAACTGCATATTATATCTTTTTCCCCCGAAAGAGATATGGTTCTGATTTCGCGGTAACCAATAGACAAGCAATTTCGAATGTCGTAAAGTAACCTTGACAATTCCTCCTCATCATCATCTCCTCCTACGCCTATTTTAACGCAAAAGGCCTCGGTTACATTTCGCCAGTCGTTTTTATCTTGAGCTTTTTTAAATCGACACTTCTCCATTCATCATCTCCTACTTCACTCATCATAGTCCTCATCCATGTAGGCCTTGGTCTTCAACTTTTATAGTGCCTCTCTTGGGAGTTTAAAGGCTTTAAAAGGCCGCTCATGAATGGCAGTGGCAAGGGCCAGTGACATTGCCCTATCAAGCAGGACAATGCCCTAGAGACTGACCTTATTATATATGATCACCGCCCAAGCCCCCTCTCCACCCAAGCTTGGACAAAGGAGGGCCAGACAATGGCTGCTGATGACTCAGCAGATAGACTTATAGGCTCCCCCAAACCCCCCACAAGGATGGTGTGGTTGCAACGACCAAAGGAACTAACGGGTTTGAACAAGACTCGAACCCCAGTCTGGCAAACACCAGGCTAGGACGCTACCACCCGGCCATCACATGTCCAAACCATCTCCATCTACCCCTCTTCATGATCTCAACCACAAAGGCACTCGAGTAACCCATCTTATAGTTCCGTTTCTAATCTTGTCCTGCCATTTAACTCCCAATATTCGTAGGTCATACAATATTTAAATCATGTATATTTACCTTTGATTTAAGATGTAACACGATATCATTAGTACGGAGACCGAACTCTCCAGGATTTGGCTCGAAAGAGGATCTGAAATAGCTTTTTCTCTTTTAATTAGCCATTATCTCTAGAAAAACTCGTTAATTGGCCCAAATCTATATTTGCTTTAGAATGGCATGATCAACTTCGTTATCTATTCCCTTCATATTCACCTTTGATCTATAACAAGAGAAGAAATAGTATGGTTGAATTTGAGTATTTTGGTCCTGTTATGCATGAATGGAAAAGGTTAAATCTATTACCAGTTTTGCTCGTATAGATTAATCATCTCTCTCTCTCTCTCTCTCTCTCTCTCTCTCTCTCTCATTTGAGTATTTTGGTCCTGTTGCACTGTACATTAATAGAAAAGCTCAAAACTATTACCATTTTTGCTCGAATAAATTAATCATTTCTCTCTCTCTCTCTCTCTCTCTCTCTCTCTCTCTCTCATTTGAGTATTTTGGTCCTGTTATACTGTACATTAATAGAAAAGCTTAAAACTATTACCATTTTTGCTCGAATAAATTAATCATTCTCTCTCTCTCTCTCTCTCTCTCTCTCTCTCTCTCTCTCATTTGAGTATTTTGGTCCTGTTATACTGTACATTAATAGAAAAGGTTAAAACTGTTACAAGTTTTGCTCGTATAGATTAATCATTTCTCTCTCTCTCTCTCTCTCTCTCTCTCTCTCTCTCTCATTTTCGGAAAGCTAATATAACAATCGGTTTTAAATTTTTCTTTAGTACTTGTATATGGAAACAAGTTGATTCTCTCTCTCTCTCTCTCTCTCTCTCTCTCTCTCTCTCTCTCTGTATTTTCAAAACCAAAATAAAAAATCGGATTTAAATTTTCCTTTTGTACCTGTCTATGGAAGCAATTTAATCTCTCTCTCTCTCTCTCTCTCTCTCTCTCTCTCTCTCTCAGTTCATGTGAAATTATAAAATGTCACAGTGCTATTTCCACGGACGTTTTAAAAAGTGAGCTACATGCGTCAGTCCTACTGCCATGTATACATCTTTCCCTGTCGCTGACACTAATGTCTACACATTTTCTGGTCCTGGAAAGAATGAGGAAAAGTATTAAAAAGTTCTTGCCCTTAACAGGGGAAGGAAGATGAGGTTGAGGGAGAATAAAGAAACTAGTGGTGTTTGTTATTTATCTCTTTTTGTTCTCTTCTGTTTTTTTACTTTAAATCATCCATTTGTAATTGATGTTTTTGTTGTTATTTCATGTGTTTTTATTGTTACTTAAGCAACTTGTTTTGTAAGAGATATAATATCTCATTAACTCATATTGTTTTCTTAACCGTATCCAAACACACACACACATACACACACACACATACACACACACATACTAGCTACATATTGGGGCTTATTTGGTGAACAGGCAGAAGCCTCCCTTCTCAAAAAAAAAAATCATATTTAATTTGAAAAGTTTGTGGTCTTTCTAAACATAGAAATTATTTGCTCATAAATTACACCATCGTTTGGTTCTTGTTTTTTTTTTTTTTTTTTTTTTTTGCTGAATGATCATTATATGTAATTTACATTGTGATTATTAGGTCTTGAAAATAACGTTCTTAAAACCTGAATTATCCTTTCTACGGAGCTTGATGTATGGGAATGGACTTTGAACTTAGCGACCTAAAGATTGTAAATCTGTAGAGAGACGTTTGAATCAGCATTCGTTAAACTTGAACTTATTAGATGACTGAAATTAACATTTCTGAAACTTATGAAGAGACTGCATTAGGATATTGGAAACTTGAAATTATCTTATAACCTCTAGAATTAAAGTCCTGAAAATTGAAATATTATAAGGGCTAATATTAACGCGCTTAAAATTTAAACTATTCTGAAGAGATTTAACAATCATAGTCTAAGAGTAAATGTATGCAACCGTAATACGCTGCAATGGAAAATCAATATTCGCTTTACATAATCTATGACTGGCTTCCTGGAAAACTTGTTTCTCTGGAACCTTTCTCTCCTTTACATTTTCAGATTATGTAAAACATATGACTATCAAGTAGAATATATATGTAGATTATTATTCATTCCAAAAAGAAGAAGAAAATCGGGTAACCTTGAATCGAACGAAGAATGTTTTCGAAGACTTTTTGTGTGTGTGTGTGTGTGTGTGTGTGTAACTAACTCATCTTCCAGTTGGGTAAGTGGAATCCACGTCCAGTTGTTTTTATATAATAATTTGATCATTTTAGTATGTGGGAACTGTATACTCTCCATCCCCTTCTCCAGTACCTAGTTGTACATTCTTCTTCACCCAAGGGGTTAACTACTGCACTGTAATTGTTCAGGGGCTACTCTCTTTTTGGTAAGGGTAGAAAAGACTCTTTAGCTACGGTAAGCGGCTCTTCTAGGCGAAGGACACTCCTAAATCAAACCATTGTTCTCTAGTCATGGGTAGTGCCATAGCCTCTGTACCATGATCTTCCAGTGTCTTGGGTTAGAGTTCTCTTGCTTAAGGGTACACTCGGGCACACTATTTTATCTTATTTCTCTTCCTCATTTTTGTTAAAGTTTTTATAGTTTATATAGAAGATATTTATTTTAATGTTACTGTTCTTAAAATATTTTATTTTTTATTGTTTCCTTTCCTCTATGTCTATGGGCTATTTTCCCTGTTGGAGCCCCGGGGCTTATAGCATCCTGCTTTTCCAATTAGTGATGTAGTTTATCAATTAATAATAATAATGATGATAATAATAATGATAATAATAATAGTAATAATAATAATAATGATAATATACTCTCCATCCTTTTCTCCAGTTAAGATTACAACACACCTATTGATTTAGTTTACTTTATAACATAAAAAATATTAAATAGAACGTATAATGAAATTAGGTAATTCTTAAAATTATTTCTTTTGACACCGTGTACTACAAAGTTAAAGCCATTTGAAATAATTAATTTATACGGAAACTTTTCATCTTTTGAATTGTAGCCTGCAAGTATTGATTTCCTTTAAAAAAGATCCACTTTTTCTCCCTTTGCAAAAATGTATCTTTTGAATGAAATCATAGACATCTAGAATTTTATTCAGAAGATAAAAGCTGGTGATCTTGAATCATGAAAAATGTCCTTAAAGAATTCCCTTTTGTTTACCTTCAAAGAGAGAAAAAATAAGTAACGGAAAAAAAGGGAAAAATGAATAAATAAAACAAGAAAAAAGGGCATTGGAAGGTGGATAGTTAATCCCCCTGGATTCGAAGGGGGAGAGGGGGTGGGGGGTAACAAGAATCCGAAGGCTCTTTTTCTTCCAAAGGTTTTCTGCTTTACGAGAAGACTATTGGTTATCATCTCTGTTGTTCATTGTTAGATGCAGTTTCAGATATAGGAAAGGGATGTATTTGGTTGCATTAAATTATGTTTTGGGAACAAAAATTTCGGTAGCTAAACGTAGGTTGAGAGTTCGAGCCCCGCTCAAGCCTGATAGTATCATAGTGAACTAAGGTTGGGAGCATTTTAGGGAGCATATAGGTCTGCCTGCTGAGTCATTAGCACCCATAGCCTTTTCCTCCCTGGCTGGATTATTTTTTTAGAATTATAT
>NC_090747.1:92687290-92689790 GCF_036898095.1 Palaemon carinicauda | reverse complement strand
ATCATATAGGGGAGGATTGAGCACTATTCAATTTCTCAAGGCAAAACTACCATTACTGAATGAATTGTGTTATTTTGAATGTAAATGTGACAAAACCAAGGTGTAAGATTATTACTGACGTTGTTCCCTTGGTCACTTCTCCAATACAATATTGATAATGGCAGTTAGTTTTGAACATTTACTCATTGTTACAAATCTTAATTGTTCTTTGTCTAATTTATAAGATATGTTCATATATAAGAAGTTATAACTGTTGAATCTGAGGGGATGGACAAGATGATATCAAAGAATCGCATGTTTGGTAAACAAATATTAGTATTAAAATTCATGTATGCAATCATAAAATTATTTTTGTATAAAAGTAATTTTGTTCATTTAGTAAGGTAACTTTTACATTTGGGTCAATTTTCTGAGAGATTAGAAAAATAGTTTTGAAATAGTTTTGAAAGATGCCAAATTGATTCCATAATTTCGCTTTTGAATCCGCTTATTCGGAACGTCCATACCTAGCCATTTGCCGAACGGAGGTTCCAGTCCTGCTCAAGCTTGATAGTTTCTTATAGTTTTGGCAACCTCACCATCCATGTGGGCTAAGGATGAGGGTTTTGGGGAGGCCATAGGTCTGTATTTTGAGTCATTTCTAACTGTAGCTTGGATGGAGAGGGGCATTGGGTGCTGCTCATATAGGGTCAGTCTCTAGGGCACTGTCCTGTTAGGGCAATGTCATTGTCCCTTGCCTCTGCCATTCATGAGCGACCTTTAAAACTTTAAGCACATTTCACATACTCCCGTATCTTACACACCACTCTCAGATGAGAATAAGATATGAAAGGTTTTAGAATATGCGTGTTAAGTAATATCATCGCCTATAATGCAAAGGTTGTATTCTAGTCCAAATGAAACATTAGAATTCGAGGAAAACAAAAGTTTGGGATTCAAATTCCAAAAATAGTCTTCAGTGGGGAAGAAACTGAATCCTTAAACAGTTTGGAAATGCAATCTTGATGTGTCTTGGAGTTTGTTATCAAGCGACGGTGAAAAATATCCGCGAGTTTATATTCCTTTACGCTATTAATGAATCTGTTATTTTAATTAATTTAGTCAAGAACCTGTTTTTAAACCCCTGTTTGGAGTGTCATCATCATCAGTATCATCATCCGTTTTTAAACCCCTGTTTGGAGTGTCATCATCATCATCATCAGTAGCATCATCGGTTTTTAAACCCCTGCTTGGAGTGTCATCATCATCATCATCATTATCATCATCATCAGTTTTTAAACCCCTGTTTGGAGTGTCATTATCATCATCATCATCATTATCATCATCAGTTTTTAAACCCCTGTTTGGAGTGTCATCATCATCATCATTATCATCATCAGTTTTTTAACCCCTTTCTGGAGTGTCATCATCATCAGTTTTTAAAGCCCTGTTTAGAGTGTCATCATCATCATCATTATCAGTTTTTAAACCCTGTTTGGAGTATCATCATCATCATCATTATCATCATCAGTTTTTAAACCCCTGTTCGAAGTGTCATCATCATCATCATTATCAGTTTTTAAACCCTGTTTGGAGTATCATCATCATCATCATTATCATCATCAGTTTTTAAACCCCTGTTCGAAGTGTCATCATCATCATCAGTAGTTTGTAATCCAATGCAAAACAAAGGCCTCAGACATGTCCTTCCACTCCCGTCGGTTTATGGTCTTTCTATGCCAATGGCCAGTCTATACTGCAAATTTTCTTAGCTCGTTATTCCATCGTTTTCCCTTCCTTCCTGGCTTCTTTTGCAATCCCAACGGACACATTCTGTAATTTTTAATATCCAACTGTTATCTTTCATTCTCATAATACGCCCTGCTCATGTCCATTTCTTTTTCTTGCATGTTGTTAGAATATCCTCTACTTTAGTTAGGTCTATTATCCATGTTGCTCTAGCTATAAAGGGGAGGAATCATTTGGAATTAGCTCAGGCAGCCTTGTCTTTTTCTTTACGTCTTGTGTGTGTGTATATGTGTGTATATATATATATATATATATATATATATATTATATATATATATATATATATATATATATAGATGTATATATATGTATGTATATATATATATATATATATATATATACGTACATTATATATAATATATATATATATATATATATATATATATATATATATAAGACGTACATATTCAAAAACATGTGTTGTGAACAGCAGTAACCTTCAGTTATGTATATTTGGACCCTTTGTTCATCAGGTTAGTATTTATGTCGTCCTATTTGTTCAGGGATCAGTATATTGTCTTGTTCGATTTCAGCACATCAAAAGAACAAGGATGCATTCTGTTCGAACCCAACTGGGTACATTGGAATCGAAACCAAGAAGCGGTTGTTGGCTATTATCTCGTGTTATTCTGGTAAACAGTAAGGAGGTAAGCTACGTCAAAGTCATTGTGCTTTGTGCTCAGTTTAGTAAGAATGAATGCCGAGTATTTTT
>NC_090747.1:92630469-92647969 GCF_036898095.1 Palaemon carinicauda | reverse complement strand
CTGTTGAGTTTTCAAGGTGGGTCATTTATTTATTTATTTATTTTATTTTATTTTTTTTTTTTTTACGAATTTTTCAATTTACCTTTATCTATAAGGTCATAAAGATAATACCTGATAATTATCGTGCAATAATTGCTTTGGGAAATGGAATACATTGTTTTTTTTTTTTCTTCTTCCTTTTGATAACTGTTACTAATTCAAGCACTGAGTTCGACCCTACTGCCAGTTCGAATTTATTTTTATGGCAAATATGACTTGTTAATTTCTAATCGCCAATAATTATAATATCGAAATAATAATAATAATAATAACTAGAGAGGCACTCCTTAGAGCGCAAAAATCCGCCAGGGCAGCTTATTTCTCGATCTTTTGGGCTGATTTTGGACGTTTTGCTTGTCCGTGACCTTGGCCTTTGACCTTCACATAACAGTTTAAAATCACTGCAATTTTCAGTACTTTACGATTCAAATTGTGGCCGTATGGATGATGACCGGATGACCGGAATTTGACCTTTTGCCTGACCTTAACCTTGGAATCGACCTTGACCTTCTACCTTAACATATATTAATTACATGGATTTTTATAAACTCAGATATGAACCAAGTTTAAAGTCTCTGGGACAGCGTTGTCCAAACTTATGGCTGATTACGTGAATTGGACATTTTGCTTGACCGTGACCTTGATCTTTGACCTTGACCTTCCAAATTTAATCATTTCCAGCATTTTACATAACAGTTAAGCCCTGCAAGTTTCATTACTCTACGATTAAAACTGTAACCAGGAAGCTGTTCACAAACACACACACGCGCGCTCACACCAACCACAAAAGGGGGGTGAAACATGACCTTCTTCCAACTTCGTTGGCGGAGGTAATAATGAGAGAAGTAAAGGAAGTAATGTGATTTTTGCAGTCGTTTTCAACTTGTAATATTCAATGTTAATGATAATCTGTCTATTATGTATGTAATGAAAGTATTTAATATTTTCGTAAACTTTTCAACCCATCGTTCTTTTTCAACTAATAATTTGTCTCATTATTTGCCAGAAAGAGAACAATGGAAAGAAGACTCGAGATTATATATATGCCGGTTTGCATTTGTGTTTGAATATTTATTGAAATGCCAACAATACTTTGTACTAGGAAAGCTACATTACCTTATCTTGTGGAAATTTGAGACAATACTGCCCGCGTCAAAAAGGGTATTTAGTATTTCATGTAAAGTTGTTTACTGTATCCAAAGCACTATCCCCTTTGTCTCTCTCCCCTTCCCTCTCATGTTCTTGTTCATCATAAGTTCAGGCTTGCAGCTAATGTTTTTTTTTTCTTTTTTTTTATGTTGAACAGGCTGACAGAAGTGACTTTTCATAGTTTATATATGACAGCTCTATTTCAACTTTGTTACCGGTTTTAAGATATTTTATATTTCATTATTCATTGCTTCTCGTGTAGTTTATTTAATTCCTTATTTCTTTTCCTCACTGGGCTATTTTTCCCTGCTGTGGCCCTTAAGCTTTTAGCATTCTGCTTTTCTAACTGGGACTGTAGTTTAGATGGTTTAATAATAATAATAATAATAATAATAATAATAATAATAATAATAATAATAATAATAATAATATATGGGTTGCCACTGGTTCACCTCTGTGCAACAACAGTCCTTCCTTTGTTGTCCTTTCCTCCTTCTGAATTGCAAACTCTTTTCACCAGACTATCACGATCCAATTTTTCCCTAATTGGACCAAACCAGTATCACGGTACAACGTTTCACATTCGTCAAACTCATATTTTCTCCTTTTTAACCTTTCTTACCTGACATGATGTTTAAAGGCCTGACATGAATGGCAGAGGCAAGGGACAGTGACATTGTCCTAGGTAGCAGGGCAATGCTTCAGAGAGTGACCATATATACATATAATTGGCGCAGAGGCAAGGGACAAGGACATTGTCCTAGGTAGCAGGACAATGCTTCAGAGATTGACCATATACTCATATAATCGGCGCAGAGGCAAGGGACAAGGACATTGTCCTAGCTAGCAGGATAATGCTCTAGAGACTGACCATATATTCATATAATCGGCGCAGAGGCAAGGGACAAGGAGATTGTCCTAGCTAGTAGGACAATAGTCTAGAGACTGACCATATATTCATATAATCGGGGGCTCAGCCTCCTCCAAGTCTCCACCCAAGCTGAACCATGGAGGACCAAGCAATGGCTGATATGACTCATAAGGTCGACCTATAGGCTCCCTCAAACCATTATCCTTAGCTCACAAGGATGGTGAGGTTGCAGAAACTAAAGAAGCTATCGAGCTGGAACTTGACTCGAACTCCAGCCCAGCAGAACGCTAGGTACGGCGGTTTCCATAAGTCCACTAAACTGATCATCCCAACAGTTTCAATCCTCTCATTTTGAATTGGACCCCAAATCCACATATCACTTCCATAATGGCGACTTGGCTTACCAGTTTTATTAATTATTTAAACTCTGACGCGCATTTTATGTTCTTTCTCATATCTGTGCTTACGCATGCGCGCTGTATGATACAGCCGAGTCCATTGTTACGTAGGCTGTCTTTGGAAACCCTTGATAACATCGTTTAACCTTAATTAGCGAGGTAATTAAGCTCGTATGATTATTGACCCTCTCCTCAGTCATTGTGTAGATAAGGATCCTCTATTTCATCTCTTGGGTCATTCTGAAAACTTCTCTTCATATTTTGATGTTCCGAAATGAATTTCTTCCCTGTTTTTAAATTTGATTTATTAGGATTTTATTTTTACACTTGTACTTCTTGTGTTTATATTTGATATTGGTAAACTATGAAGATTTTCAGTTTGCAGATATATTTTTGTAGTATGTAACTCCTATACGAGAGAGAGAGAGAGAGAGAGAGAGAGAGAGAGAGAGAGAGAGAGTTTTATTTTTAATAAAACCTACTATAGTAACATTTTTTTTAGATGATTGTAATTTTTGTATACGAATTACTTGTGTCTTGTGTGTTTGAGAGAGAGAGAGAGAGAGAGAGAGAGAGAGAGAGAGAGAACGAAAAATTTGTAATAAAGGTAATAAAGCATAATAAAAAAAAATTTAATATTGTATTTTTTGAATACGGATTACGTGTGACTTGTTCTAGCTTTTGAGAGAGAGAGAGAGAGAGAGAGAGAGAGAGAGAGAGAGAGACTGGTATATGAGCGTGGTGAATCGTACTTTTTATCTGACGATGTAAACAAACATAAAATGCCATTTCCTCTTTTGTTTGTACATGAACGCAACTATTAAGGAACATAAATGATCTGAAATCTCCTATCATTCCCTGGCCCCCTACTCTCAGTCTTGCCATTGGGATTTAAAAGGGGATTTTAAAAGGGATTTAGAAAGGGATTTCCTTCACTGATGAGGGAAATTCATTTTCATCAGTGAACTTTTTTTTTTTTTTTTTTTGTACGGAAAATTGACATTCGATTTTTTTTTCTTTGTTGATGCATTTCTTTGCCAATTCAGTTTCTCAACTTTTCAAATGTTTTCTAATAATTTTCTCACTCTTTTTAAAATTACAATTCTCAGTTCTTTTACTTCATAAACTGCAAATTATACCATTGAATAGAAATTATTTGATATTCTAAAAAAAATTGTTGGTTGGATACTTTTTTTTTACCATGTAGCATTTTATTCATTTTTTCTCCCTCCAAGCAACTTTCTCTCTGTAGGTTGTAGGTTGGCCAGGGCACCAGCGGCCCGTTGAGATACTACCGCTAGAGAGTTATGGGCTCCTTTGACTGGGCAGACACTATAGCATTGGACCCCTCTCTCTGGTTACGGTTCTTTTCCTTTGCCTACACATACAGCGAATATTCTGGCCTATTCTTTACAGAGTCTCCTCTGTCCTCATACACATGACAACACTGAGATTACCAAACAATTCCTCTTCACCCAAGGGGTTAACTACTGCAGTGTAATTGTTCAGTGGCTACTTTCCCCATGGTAAGGGTAGAAAAGACTCTTTACGTATGGTAGGCAGCTCTTCTAGGAGAAGGACACTCCTAAACCAAACTATCGTTCTTGGGTAGTGGTATAGCCTCTGCACCATGGTCTTCCACTGTCTTGAGTTAGAGTTCTCTTGCTTGAGGGGTCACTCTGGCACATTATTCTAAGTTCTCTTCCTCTTGTTTTGTTAAAGTATATATATTTTATAATGGAAATATTTATTTATGCTGCTACTGTTCTTAAAATATTTTATTTTTCCTTGTTTCCTTTCCTCACTGGGCTATTTTCCATGGTGGTGCCCTTGGGCTTATAGCATCCTGCTTTTCCAACTAGGGTTGTAACTTAGCATTTAATAATAATAATAATAATAATAATAATAATAATAATATCAGTAAGGACGCAACTATAACCAGTTGCTAATTAAATGTCTTGAACAGATGGCCGGGAAATGACCAAATATAACTTATGGTCAAATAAAACATCAATAGATTTTTATGTCTCTCTCTTTCTCTCTCTCTCTCTCTCTCTCTCCTCTCTCTCTCTCTCTCTCCTTCCTGGTTTACCAATTACGTTAAAATGGTCATGATATACACACTGTCAGTACTGCTTGTGTATGACAAGCGGATCTGTGGGAATTATTTCCTTAAATGATCTTTTATTTCAATTAGAAATGCTTTATGCGAATTCTGCGTTTACCTCACATGCATACTCTAATGAGTATTTGCATTGTTTCTGTTTGTTTTTGTTTTTGTTTTTCTAATTTATCTCTGGGGAAAATTCGTTTGGCACATATGAAAACATGAACCCATAAACACATATAAATGATATATATATATATATATATACATATATATATATATATATATATGTATATATATATATATATATATGTGTGTGTGTGTGTGTGTTTATACACACACACACACATATATATATATATATATATACTCACATATGCATTATATACATGCATATAATTACATATAGACACGCATATATATACATATATATACATATATATATATATATATATATAGATAGATAGATAGATAGATAGATAGATAAGATTCTCCAGTGTAAGCCTTTGGTTTAAAGAAACGGTGATTATTCTAATTAATTTATTCTGATCACTTCAGCAATGTTCTGACAATACTTCGCCTTTATCAAGTGATTAGATTAACACAAGCTTTTACAATTCTTTTTATATACGTGTTTAGCTTAAATTACGATCAATTATTTAAAAACATTTTATGTTCTGAGAAAATGATAAAAGAAAAATGAAATGATAATATTTCCAAAATATTTCGTAAATTTATATAATATTAAAAAAGGAGGATATTAACTGATATATATATATATATATATATATATATAGACATACCTGTAGATATGGACCATCAATGAGAACTCCCGCATTGCAGGTCAAGTGGTCAAAATCGTTTTACCGTCAGGGTCATGTGTAAGACCAGAGGTGTGTAGCGCTGCTCCTCGGGCATCTCTGAGATGTGACGTACCTGCCGAAGAGAGGATGATTTCAGATAGGAGGGGGGTGGGGGGGGAGAATCCCACTTTGTCAGTTCCCAGTTATTCTGCTTCAAGGGAGGGTGTACTTAGAATTATCTTGAATGTTCAACTTTGATCCTTGGATGAGATGCTTACATTCTCAGCTATTATGGGCCAGTCGTATTTGTTCTCACTAGAACGCGATCTCTATGCGAATCTACTCTAGGAAAAGGAAACTCAGATGCGCTGCTTTGAAAAAGAACAATCAAATCGCAATGAAAAAATCGATCGCTTGCGAATGGAAGTTGAAACACTAAGAATTGAAATGGACAAAACTAGACACAATTTGCGAGAAAAAAAAATCAGATATTAGACGAAATGCGAGAATATAATAAGAGAAGGTAGATGGAGAACGCTGGCCAGAAACATCGACGCCACATAAAAGTGGGAAAAGATGCAGACAAAGAAGAAAAAGTAGTTGTTCTCACTATGAACAATCTGGGTTCCATCAGTCGGTTTTTCCAGGAAATAACTAATTTGTGATGGTGGACATTGATATAATGACATCGTTGGCTCAGCATACGTCTTCGGAGTGTTGTGGTAGTATGCCCGATGTTGTCTTTTCTGTGGGTGGTGAAGACAGTTTGGGGATCCTCTTCTCCTTTATAGATACGATATCCTTGTATATTTATTCTCAATGTTTGGTGCGATGTTGTCATCAATGAGGCGAAAGTACTAATTCCAATCAGGTGTTTTCATTTCTCCTCTACAGGCTATATATATATATATATATATATATATATATAGGCCTATATATATACATATTATATATATATATATTATATATATATATATATATGTATGTGTGTATGTATTTATGTATGTATATTTGTGTATGTATATATGTGTGTAGGGTGGAGAAAAGAGGTTTGGTGGAAGGTAATGCCTTTGATAAAAGTCATTGGGGAGGGCACATTAGGCAACCGACCCCTTAATGTAGGGATAACGGTGGGAAAGAAGAGGGAAGTCTGTATACATACAGTGTATATATATGTGTGTGTATATGTGTGTGCGTGTGTATATGTGTGTGTATGTGGTGTGTATATTTGCGGCTTTCATTATTAAGAAAAAAACACTTCTCCAATTACCACAACCTGATCTTATCCTCGATGTTAAACTTATGATATAAAATGCCAAAGTAATTGCCTGTCTGTTCCAATAATTACCTTTTGCAGCAATTGTTTCAACGTTTGATTCATGAATATCATTCGAGCAATACCAGTTTTACAATTACATTTTTAGTTCCATTGAAGAATCAGTATTATCCTGATAACAGCCATGGATATGATAGCCAAAACAGCAATTGGCAGAAGATAATAAATCGAACGGGAAAGACATAGTTTTCTATTTGGCTTATATAGAATAAGAAAAAGGTACAGCTATAGGATGAGCATCAACTTCAAATGATAAATGGCTACGTGTATTAGCATCCAATAAAGCATGCGTGGGGGAGAGGTAGGCGTCCCAGATATATATATTTATATATATATATATATATATATATACATATATATACACATATATATACAGTATATGAGAGAGAGAGAGAGAGAGAGAGAGAGAGAGAGAGAGCACATATAATACATGGACATTAAGAATAACAGAATGGGTCCCTAGAGATTGCAAAAGAAACAGGGAAAGGAAGAGAAGACGATGGATTGACCTACTACGTAAGTTTTCGGGCGTGGACTGGCACAGAAAAACCATAAACAGACGCAAGGGGAAGGACGTGTCTTAGGCCTTTGTTCTGCAGTAAAATAGTGAAGGCTAATGATGATGATGATTTTATATATATATATATATATATATATATATATATTCGTATATTTATTTATTTAAGTTAGATAAATAATGTATATTTTTAACTCGATAAGCTAGGAGGCTTGTTCTTGGATGTTGATATTATATTTTTTATTATGATAATAATAACAGTAATAATTATTATAAATGAGAATTATCACTGATGTTTTATAGCGTCCACACCATTATTCTTGATTAATTTTTTTATTTAGCACAATTATTCTTGAGTAATTATTCGTTTTCCAGTCTTCAAGTATTTTTCATCATCGTCTTTTTACTTCTTTCATCTCCTTGTTTTTTTTTCCACTGTTTCCCTTCCCTGCAGTAGTCTAGTCAATTTTCATTTTCTCGTCTTCCTTTCTTGTCTTCGTTTCCCTTTTATTCAAGTTTCGTAAAAACTAATGAAATAGGTCAACGGATATGGCATTGTATTTATGTATTTTGTTTATATTTTACCCTTTTATATAACTCTCTCTCTCTCTCTCTCTCTCTCTCTCTCTCTCTCTCTCTCTCTCATACAGGATGCCTGGAAACTTTAAATCTCTCTCTCTCTCTCTCTCTCATACAGGATGCATGGAAACTTTAAATCTCTCTCTCTCTCTCTCTCTCTCTCTCTCTCTCTCTCTCTCATACAGGATGCTGGAAACTTTAAATCTCTCTCTCTCTCTCTCTCTCTCTCTCTCTCTCTCTCTTTTACCATTATTTCTATTGCCTGTGGAAGGGTTATAACATGAAAGACTTCTGCTCGTTTTATACATAGGTAAAAATTTGATAGTTCTGGAAATTCCAGGATTCGGCTTGTAATTAAATATAATTTTTTTTTTATATTCAGTATGACTTCCTCATTAATAACAGCGACCCAAAATGAAAATGAGACCTGTATAGTTCAGGTGTTTTCTTTTGATGAAGTCAAAATTAATACGTAAAATGCGTTTATGTTGGAAATAATGATTCTTTGACCAGCAAGAATAGAGGAGCGTTGTAGCAAAATAATTTAATATCGAGGGGTTTTGAAGGTCATATGATAAACAAATTACAAATCTATCATTGCCGTAATATAAATAACAGTATAAAAAAAGATGCACTAAAAATACACGGATTATTCCCACACAGTCCAGGTCCAGAAATGTCATTACAGATGTAGAAAACTATATTTGCTCCTTAGAAGTCATTTCATTCCGATTCCTTTGGAAATGATGCGAGAAATCCGTTGACAGACTCATCTTCTCTCTCTCTCTCTCTCTCTCTCTCTCTCTCTCTCTCTCTCTCTCTCAAATAAGAGTTTAAAGGGTAATCTGCATTTGTCTCATATTTACTTCGAGTACTGATTGTGTTGACATAAATTAACTGCTGAATTAACACATACTCGTACGACCTTCTAGTGTACCACATATACTGTGTGCGTTTGTGTTCGTGTAATCCGATTTGTTTGAATATGTTTTAAGAAAGTGGTACTAAACCGTTATCTGGAATGACCCAAGAACAGTACAAGTGTTCACAATTGGACTTCTGTAGTGCAACATCGGTTTTTTCCGTTTCTTCTGCGTTTTTCCGTGGTACTTCGGCTGTTTTGTCTTCCCCAGGACACCATTATTCACGAAGGGCTTTGTCGTTCCTTTTAAAGTCACTGGGGTCGTCTGATGAACTGTGGTCTTCCCCAGGATACCATTATTCACGAAGGGCTGGGTCATTCCTTTTAAAGTCACTGGGGTCGTCTGATGAACTGTGGTATCTGTATAATTACTCAATTTTTAACTACTCTGTCAATTGGAAATTGTTGATGCGCGCGATATAACGTTTTAAACGGTCTCAGAAGACTAAAATTACTGCCAGATCTTAGCTGAGAAAGCATCTCTGACTTTTAAAATGCTTCCAGAAGACTAAAATCATTGTTAGATCTTTACTCACCATCTATAACGTTTAAAATGATTCCAGAAGAATTAAAATTACTGCCAGAATTTTGGTTAGACAGCATCCATAACGTTTAAAACGCTCCCAGAAGAATTAGAATTACTGCCAGATCTTTGCTTAGGCAGCATCTATAACGTTTAAAACGATTCCAGAAGACTAAAATTTCTGTCAGATCTTTACTCAGACGGCATCCAGAACGTTGAAAACGCTTACAGAAGAATTATAATTACTGCCAGATTTTTGCTTAGACAGAATCCATAACGTTTAAAACGCTTCCAGAAGACTAAAATTTCTGTCAGATCTTTACTCAGACGGCATCCAGAACGTTTAAAACGCTTACAGAAGAATTAGAATTACTGCCAGATTTTTTATTAGACAGCATCCATAACGTTTAAAACGCTTCCAGAAGACTAAAAATTTCTGTCAGATCTTTACTCAGACGGCATCCAGAACGTTTAAAACGCTTCCAGAAGAATTAGAATTACTGCCAGATTTTTTATTAGACAGCATCCATAACGTTTAAAACGCTTCCAGAAGACTAAAATTTCTGTCAGATCTTTACTCAGACGGCATCCAGAACGTTTAAAACGCTTACAGAAGAATTAGAATTACTGCCAGATTTTTTATTAGACAGCATCCATAACGTTTAAAACGCTTCCAGAAGACTAAAATTTCTGTCAGATCTTTACTCAGACAGCATCCACAACGTTTAAAACGATTCCAGAAGAATTAGAATTACTGCCAGATCTTTGCTTAGACAGCCTCTATAACTTTTAAAACGATTCCAGAAGACTAAAATTACTGTCAGATCTTTACTCAGACGGCATCTATAACGTTTAAAACGATTCCAGCATCCATAACGTTTAAAACTTGACTGTACTCCTACCCCAGCCTCCCCTCTCCACCCCCTCTTGTTCATAGTCTTCCCTGTCGATTTTTTTTTCTTCCCACGGTATCTCTATGGTCTTGCATAAGCTCAACTGTTGACTTAGAGTTCTTTTTATTATTATTATTACTAGCCAAGCTACAACCTTAGTTGGAAAAGCAAGATGCTATAAGCCCAAGGGCTCCAACAGGGAAAAATAGCCCAGTGAGGAAAGAAAATAAGGAAATGAATAAATGATGAGAATAAATTCACAATAAATCATTCTAAAAACAGTAACAAAAGTCAAAACAAATATGTCCTATATAAACTATTAACAACGTCAAAAACAGATATGTCATATTATAAACTATAAAAAGACTCATGTCAGCCTGGTCAACATAAAAACTTTTGCTACCGATTCAACTACCCGATTAGGGGCTACATTGGCCGCCTGATCTTTCGTAAAACGGTTTACACTGTACTATTAATTTATTCTTTCTTGAGAAATATTTGGACAGTTTTTCCAAGACCGCTTTGCTTATCTTTTCAGGGGCATGGAGTAGCGAGCTTGCTAATCAGCCTATTATAAATAAATAAATAAAAAAAAAAATATATATATATATATATATATATATATATATACACACATATATATATATATATATTGTTTGTGTATTTCATGTGACTTTTGTTTTGTAAATCATTTTGAATGACCTTTATTCATTCCGAGCTAGTTCTAGTTTTTGACAGAAAGAAGGCACATGTATTCTAAAATTATCCGGGGATTACATTATTCATCGTTATTCAAATTTTATTTTCATCTTTTTCATTTCCTGTGATAGAACAATCCAGTTTTTATACTTTTGGGTACGGCACGTGGCTATTTTTTCCCTTTCCAGTAGAAGAAATCTAAGTGCGTTTAATTTGAAGCATGTGCCTCTCTCTCTCTCTCTCTCTCTCTCTCTCTCTCTCTCTCTCTCTCTCTCTCTTAATAATAAAAACAAATGAGCATTGTCAATAAGGAAAAGTGTTGTGGTAGGCTCTTTGAAACGTCCTTACCTGGCGTTCTCCTGGCTTGGGGTTCGAGACCCGCTCAAGCTAGATAGTTTCTAGTAGTGTTGCCATCTCACCATCCTTGTGAGCTAAGGATGGAATGTTTAAGGGAGACTATGGTCTACCTGCTTATTAATCAACAGCCATTGCCTGGCCCTTCTTGTTCCTAGCTTGGGTGGAAAGGGGTCTTGGGCGCTAATCATATGGATATATTGTCAGTCTCTAAGCCACCCTCCTAGGGCATTGTCACTGTCCCTTGCATGTGACATTCATAAGCGACCTTTAAACCTTTAATAGGGGAAGATTGAGGGTGTCAATGGATACGTATTTATCGTTTCATACAAATATATCAGAGAAAGTTAGTTCCTACATTGAGGTTAAAAAAGAAAATGTATTGAGGCTGGATTACTTGCAGCATCCTTTTCCACTGTCTGTTCTCTTCTCATTGCCATTTCAACTAGGACAATCTTCTTCCCTCCTTAGACGATGACTTATCCATCGAATTTAAGGGTCATTTTGTTAGTCGAGAACAGCCAGTCACACCGCTTTTCCTCTTTGTCTCATCGATCCTCAGTCCCTTCTAAGAAATGCTTGATTTTTATCCTCGAGAAGCATTTGTTGGATCCTTTCATATCCAGACATATATCACTCAAAAATACTTAGTCTGCTGAGCTATCCATCGGCAGTCATTGGTTGCTTTTATCTCCAGCCATAACTCTCTCGAAAGAGCATAGAACATAGATTAAATTTCCTACAGATCTGTTTTGGGGTTTCCTATAAGGATACGACTGCATACTAGAAGATTAGGGTTTTCCCTCTGCAGAGCTGGTCGTCTAGGTTATTCTAACAGAGCCACTAGAATCTAGGATCTGAAGAAATAAATCTAGATATCCGACCATTTTTTCATATGACAAAGACCTTACCTCTTCATCAAAGAACAGAGCATAGTAGAAGAATCTAAGTTTTTTCCCTCTACAGAGCCGGTCTTTCTAGGTTATTCCAACACAACCACTAGAATCTAGGATCTGAAAGAATAAATCTAGATATTCAACCAATAGTTCATATGACAAAGACCTTGTACCTCTTCATCAAAGAACAGAGCAGAGTAGAAGAAGCTAAGCTTTTTCCCTCTACAGAGGCAGTCTTCCAAGTTATTCCAACAGAGCCATTAGAATCTAAATTCTGAAAAAATAGTTCTAGATATCTGACAATTTGTTTTTATTCAGATGTCCAGTGATATCACAAGTTACCTCGAAATGCGCTATAAGTTCTTTCACATGGCCTTTTTGAACTTCTATTAGACTTCTTTCCTTTTTCCAAGTTCCTATTTCTCTTTCTATATTAGTCTCGTACTCTTTAACTAGACCATGAACTAAGCCTGTTTCTTCTGACTCCTCATATTCCAGTATTTCTCTTATTTTAGCTAATGGTGCATTTTAGAGTCTCTTTTTAGAACTTCTTTCAGTAGCACATATTCTTCCACACCCAGTAGCTAGATATTATTCAAGTCCTCAATGATTTTACCAGTTCCCTCGAAATGCCTAATGAGGTTGTCTACCTTGCCTTTTGAACTTCTACTGGACTTCTGTCCTTCTTCCATTTGTCTTTGTCTCTTTTTAGATAAGCCTCGTACTCTTTAACTAAAGCATGAACTAAACCTATTTCTTTTGACTCTTCATATTCCAGTATTTGTCTTATTCTTGCCAATGCTGCATTCTTAGCATCTCTTAGAATATTTCTCAGTGCCACATATTCTTTCTTACCCAGTAGGCTTGATATTATTCAAGTCCTCAGTGATATTACCAGTTCCCTCGAAATGCCTGATAATATCATCTGAACTAAACTTTATATATATACTTATTCACTTAAACAAATACTTAGGAAAGTAATTTAAACAGCCTTAAACACACAAATTAATATAATTATTAACACCTTACAATTAACAATAAACACGCTGAAGGTGGCAAGCCAAATAGTACATTCGTATGTTAGACCGGTTTATAATTAAATAGAATTCCTGTTGACGAAAGGACCTCATCCAAACGTAGGCGAAGCGAGAAAGTCCTATTCAGTGAATATGTTTAGCTCGTAACCACTCTGTCCTAAAAATATGAACAATATCACTATTAGTGACATGGAAACAGCAAGTCAAATTAAATTTCCCCAGAATTATTCAAAATTAAGCTGCAAAACTTTTACAGGGCTTCGCACAAATAAAATTAACCAAAGCCCTAAACATAATAAATGCAACCTTGGACACAAATAACCTGGAAATTCTATATGAATAAATTGACTCAAAAGGACCAAGAATAGTTATTTAATAATTAAGGATTTAGCAAGACCTTTACTTAAATATAAATGAAAGTGCTGGCAATAACAAGGAATCGAACTAAAACCCGCTTCCTTCAGTTGAACCCCATACCTGTTATTGTCCAGAGAGGCATATAAGTGGAAGTGACGACGACATTCACCACAAGAGCACGTTGCAGAAAAAGGAGCCAATTTTTCGACAAATCAAGCTAGGACTCCACTTGGGCTCAATCACACATAACGATGCTGAATACATCACAGTAAACCCTTGGCCATAACTCGAGGACGAGGACTTCAGAACTGTATACGTCTCTACGTGGCACATGGTAGTGGTAAACTAATAGAAGAAGATATCCAGTGGTCCAGTGGGGTTTTTACAACATCCACATATTGTACAATTGGTTCCCTTATTACCTTGTTATAACTATACAAGCCGATATGGTTATGTACTGTAAGACAGAATCAGAGACATCTCTCCGTCGGCAGTATGGCAGCAACTCTTCCTCGAACCCTTCTGTGAAATTATTAATATTCGTTTTTTCAAGTGTTTTTCGCAGATGTGTTTCTTCATCAATAATTATACAGTGAGGAATATGTACAATATGTGGATGTTGTAAAAACCCCACTGGACCACTGGATTTCTTCTTCTTCTTCCCAAAACGGCGACCCCATATAAAAATGGGAACCAGCTGGGAAGAAGAAGAAGAAATCCAGTGGTCCAGTGGGGTTTTTACAACATCCACATATTGTACATATTCCTCACTGTATAATTATTGATGAAGAAACACATCTGCGAAAAACACTTGAAAAAACGAATATTAATAATTTCACAGAAGGGTTCGAGGAAGAGTTGCTGCCATACTGCCGACGGAGAGATGTCTCTGATTCTGTCTTACAGTACATAACCATATCGGCTTGTATAGTTATAACAAGGTAATAAGGGAACCAATGGAAGTGGGTTAAAAAATGAAAAAACAAGCTAATTCAATACCAACTTAAAACTATCAAACAACCACCTACTCCCTTTGAGTCAAAATACAAAGTTAATACAAACAAAAAATGAAAAGTTACGAATTATATTCGTAATTTTCTGGACATCATCCACCTTGCCTTTTTTAGCTTCTACTGGACTTTTTTCCTTCTTCCATGTTCCTTTTTTTCTTTTTAGATTAGCATTGTACTCTTTAACTAGACCATGAAACTAACCCTGGTTTGTTTTGACTCTTCATATTCCATTATTTCTCTTTAGCTAATGCTGCATTCTTAGCATCTCTGCTTAGAACTCATATTCTTCCACACTTGATATTGTTCAAGTCCTCAGTGATATTACCTGTTCCCTTGAAATGCCTGATAAGATTGTCCACCTTGCCTTTTTTTAACTTTTACTGGACTTCTTTCCTTCATCCATGTTCCTATTTCTCTTTCTATATTAGCCTCGTACTCTTTAACTAAACCATTAAGTAACCTTGTTTTTCTGTATTTTCATATTCCAGTATTTGTGCGTCCTTAACATTTCTTTTCCGACTTACTCTCAATACCACGCATTCGTGTTCTCTCAGTTTCTCATTCTTAGTTAGATATCTGAGGGCATTAATTTTGCCCTCGGATTCCTAAACTATTACTTCTACTTGATTTTTTTTTTCTTGTATAGGCCCCTCTTTCATCCCTATTCCTTTATTACTATCCAAGTGAAATTTGCATCCTTTGTCTATACCTACCACAGAGGCCTTCTTTCTGTTATCTAGTTCTCCCTATTCCATCAGATCTTTGACGATCTTTTCTTTTCATCATGAAATCGAGATTCCTCATTAGACATTCATCTTATCAGGGACCTAAAGTTTTCGAAATGCAAGAGGAAACAATAGTAACGACATAAAAGCTTCTCTTCTGAAGCTGCAATAAGATCCTTAAGATTCTTTGCCATTCCAGAAACGACTTTAGCATCCAAAGCGGCACCACAATAACAATAATCACTGTTAAAACTATGCATGTTTAAACTCTAACTTCTTTCTGTTACTTCCACCATTAATTTTAAAAAATGCCACTTCGTCTGGACGAGTCATTCCCGAGTCTCCGGAGAGTCTCCACAAAGAAACATTGTGTTTTGAAGACCTATTGCGATCGTCTCAAAGAAACATTGAATTTATATCCATATATATATATATATATATATATGAGAGAGAGAGAGAGAGAGAGAGAGAGAGAGAGAGAGAGAGTTTACAATATCGTAATTGCATCCAAAAATTGAAGACCACTTTCCGTACAAACTGACCTCCAGTTGGTTTTTAGGATAAGAAAACTACATTTACTTTTTTCCATTTATTATTTCGTGACGTATTTCGAATCTCTTTTTCACGGGACTCCTCATCAGTACTATACAGTAATGGCTGGATTTTGTGACTGATGTCTTCTCCAAAGACAATTCAGACCATTCTTGCAAAGGAATTGAAGTCGGTTCTTCGGGAATGTCATCTCTTGAACAAAGCATACAATTCAGCGAGGCTGGAACGGAGTCTTTCATCATGAAAACAGGTCGGCGAGGCTCAAACATCTCTTCATTGACGCCGTTTCTGCACCTGCATCCAGGCCATCCAGTCCTTCTCTCTTCATTCTCCGATGGAATTCAAGATTCCAATATTGGGAAGGGGTTGAATGCCGTTTCCAAAATCTGTCTTGCTTGCTCAACGCTGCGTAGAATATGAGGTTTTCTCGCCTCGCACAATTTCTACATTTGAAGACTACGTTGATCCCCGACTTCAGTTCTTCGGTAGCAGACTCACTCTCCGCAACAGAGGAGGCTTCAGGAATTTCCGGAAAAATCTTTTTTGACGTCTTGTGGTTTCAGCAATCTCTTTTCAATCAAGAATCTTCTGCATCTGCATCCTGGCCCCTCATCTTTTCATTCTCCGATGAAGTTCAAGATTCCATTGTTGGGAAAGAGTTGATGCAGTTTTCAAAATTTTCTTGCTTGCTCAACGCAGCTTATAATATGAGGCTTTCTTCCCCTTCCCCCCTCACAATTTCTACATTTGAAGACTAGGTGGATCCCTGACTCCAGTTCATCTGAAACGGATTCACTCTCCTCAACAGCTTCAAGTCTTGTGGCTTCAGGGTATTCTGGAAAATCTTTTGTGAAGTCTTGTGGGTTTCAAGAATTCTTTGAAGAATCTTGTGGCTTTTCAGCTCGTGCATGTTAGTTTACGTTTATAATAAGATAATCCTAGCAATGGCGTCCAAAGAAGCGAAGACAAGATCTCTCCGGACAAACTGATCTTCAGTAAGCTTTCAGGATAACAGGAAAACTGCATTTAAGTTTCTCCATTCCATATTCGGTGTCAACTCGTATTTCGAATCCCTTTTTACATGTCTTCATCAGGATTACATTGGATGAACGAAGGAATTACAGTCTAATATAAAGGCTTTGACGGTGAAAATTTTAAACAGAAAAAAAAATATTCGTATGTCCCGAAATTAATTATCAAATAATGATAAAATGAAAATTTTAAGAATCTTTTAAATGAAAGAAAATTAAGATTAAAGTTTGAACGAAATCATTTTTAGACAGCAGAATAAATTACGAGGTTTATTCCCACCTTCAAAATGTATATACACACACACACACACACACACACATATATATATATATATATATGTGTGTGTGTGTGTGTGTGTGTGTATGTATGTGTGTGTGCAGGGATTTTTGACGTGTTCCCTAGGGGAATCTGTTCTTCAGATGTTCCGGTGTGAGCCGTGTTTTTTTTTTTTTTTTTTTTTTTTGAGAGAGAGAGAGAGAGAGAGAGAGAGGAGAGAGAGAGAGAGAGAGATGGTATTCGTTTATAGACGTAAAATATCAGAAGTCAACTAAGCTTCATCAAACCTATTCCAAATAGCACTACTGGCCTAGTCAATGCCACAGTAGTATTGTACCCATAGTACTTGTTCTAGTAGTGGGGAAGCTATTACGGTAGCAGTGGTCGTAAAAACAGGCAGTATTGATGAATTAGATCACTCC
>NC_090747.1:92625469-92627969 GCF_036898095.1 Palaemon carinicauda | reverse complement strand
TTTTTTTTGAAAAGTTGTAATCTCTGTCCTTTTATAATATGATGAAAGGAGAAAGAGTTGGTTTTTTTTTTTGGGGGGGGGGTGATGCTGAAACCCTAAAAAGTTTCGAAAGTTTATTTTTCCACTTAAAATAACCCATTATGGTTGATGTTTCGAAAAAAAATATTTTCTTTTTATTTATGTTTTCATATACTGTAATTATTTTGGAAAACTGGTTTATGATTATTTCATAGTATTTACAACAAGAAAAACTATCCCGAATGTGTCATATGTGATTGTGAATAGAAAATACATATCTGTGTGTCATATATTAGCTTCAAACTTCTCAGTATTGAAATTGTAGCGAAAGTTTTTATGCTGAACACACTGACGTAAGTCTTTTTTTATGTTTATTTATGAAAGATCTATTTCAATTTTGTTACTGTTCTCTTAATATGTTATTTTAATTGTTCTTTACTTCTCTTGTAGTTTATTTATTTCCTTATTTTCTTTCGTTACTGGACTATTTTTTCCTGTTGGAGCCCTTGGGCATATAGTATCCTGCCTTTATATCAAGGGTTGTAGCTCTTCATCAAAGAACAGAGCATAGTAGAAGCTAAGCTTTTTCCCTTTACAGAGCCAGTCTTCCAAGTTATTCCAACAGAGCAATTAGAATCTAGATTCTGAAAAATATAGTTCTAGATATCCGACAATTTATTTTTATTCAGATGTCCAGTGATATCACAAGTTGCCTCGAAATGCGTGATAAGTTCTTTCACTTGGCCTTTTTGAACTTTTGCTCTAATTCTTTTCTACGCCAATGTACCTCTTTCTCTTTTTAGATTAGCCTCGTACTCTTTAACTACACCATGAACTAATTCAGTTTAGGACTCTTCATATTCGAGTATTTCTGTTATTCCAGCCAATGCTGCATCCTTACCATCTCTTTTTAGAACTTCTCTCAGTGCCACATATTCTTCCACACCCAACAGCTTGATATTATTCAAGTCCTCAGTGATATTACCAGTTCCCTCGAAATTCCTAATGAGATCGTCCACATTGCCTTTTTGAACTTCTACTGAACTTCTTTTCTTCTTCCATGTCTCTTTTTCTCTTTTTAGATAAGCCTCGTACTCTTTAACTAAAGCATGAACTAACCCTGTTTGTTCTGACTCTTCATATTCTATTATTTCTCTTATTCTAGCCACTGCTGCATCCTTAGCATTTCTTCTTAAAACTTCTCTCTGTGCCACATATTCTTCCACACCCAGTAGCTTGATATGATTCAAGTCCTCGATGATTTTACCAGTTCCTTTGAAATGCCCGATAAGATTGTCCACCTTGCCTTTTTGAACTACTGGACTTCTTTCCTTCTTAGAAGTTCCTATTTCTCTTTCTATATTAGGCTTTTACTCTTTAAATAAACCATGAACAAAGCCTGTTTCTTCTGACTCTTCATATTCCAGTATTTCTCTTATTCTTGCCAATGCTGCATTCTTAGCATATCTTCCTAGAATATTTCTCAGTGCCACATATTCTTCCACACCCAGTAGCTTGATATTATTCAAGTCCGCAGTGATATTACCAGTTCCCTCGAAATGTCTGGTAAGATCGTTCACCTTGCCTTTTTGAACTGCTACAGGACTTCTCTCCTTCGTCCATGTTCCCTTTTCTCTCTTTAGAATAGCCTCATACTCTTTAACTAGAGCATGAACTAACCCTGTTTGTTCTGACTTTATATTCCAATATTTCTCTTATTCTAGCTAATGCTGCATCCTTAGCATCTCTTCTTAAAACGTTTCTCTGTGCCACATATTTTTACACACCAAGTAGCTTGATATTGTTCAAGTCCTCAGTGATATTACCTGTTCCCTCGAAATGCCTGATAATATCATCCACCTTGCCTTTTTTAGCTTCTACTGGACTTTTTTCCTTCTTCCATGTTCCCTTTTCTCTTTTTAGATTATCATTGTACTCTTTAACTAGACCATGCACTAACCCTGTTTGTTCTGACTCTTCGTATTCCAATATTTCTCTTATTCTAATTAGTGCTGCATCCTTAGCATCTCTTTTTAGAACTTCTCTCAGTGCCTCATATTCTTCCACACCCAGTAGCTTGATATTATTCAAGTCTTCAGTGATATTACCATTTCCCTCGAAATGCCTGATAAGATCATCCACCTTACCTTTTTGAACTTCTACTGGACTTCTTCCCTTCTGCCATGTTCCTTTTTCTTTTTAGATTAGCCTCGTACTCTTTAATTAGACCATGAACTAACCTTGTTTCTTCTGTATCTTCAAATTCCAGTATTTCTGCGTACTTAACATCTCTTTTCCGACTTACTCTCAGTACCACGCATTGGTGTTCTCCCAGTTTCTCATTCTTAGTTTGATGTCTGGCTGCATTAATTTTGCCCTCGAATTCCTGAACCATTACTTCTACTTGATCTTTTTTTTTCTTATATAAGACTCTCTTTCATCCCTCTTCCTTTATGACTATCCAAAAGAAATTTGGATCCTT
>NC_090747.1:92622879-92624969 GCF_036898095.1 Palaemon carinicauda | reverse complement strand
TAATTGGACCAAACCAGTATCACGGTACAACGTTTCACATTCGTCAAACTCAGATTTTCTCCTTTATAAACTTTCTTTCCTGCCATGATGTTTAAAGGCCTGACATGAATGGCAGAGGCAAGGAGCAGTGACATTGTCCTAGGTAGCAGGACAATGCTTCAGAGACTGACCATATATTCATATAATCGGTAACAGAGACAAGGGACAAGGACATTGTCCTAGGTAGCAGGACAATGCTCTAGAGACTGACCATCTATTCATATAATCGGTACCAGAGGCAAGGGACAGTGACATTGCCTAGCTAGCAGGACAATGCCCTAGAGACTGACCATCTATTTCATATGATCGGCGCAGAGGCAAGGGACAGTGACATTGTCCTAGCTAGCAGGACAATGCCCTAGAGACTGACCATCTATTCATATGATCGGCGCAGAGGCAAGGGACAGTGACATTGTCCAAGCTAGCAGGACAATGCCCTAGAGACTGACCATCTATTCATATGATCGGCGCAGAGGCAAGGGACACGGACATTGTCCCAGCTAGCAGGGCAACGCCCTAGAGACTGACCATCTATTCATATGATCGGCGCAGAGGCAAGGGACACGGACATTGTCCCAGCTAGCAGGGCAACGTTTCCAGAGACCGACCATCTATTCATATGATCGGCGCAGGAGGCAAGGGACACGGACATTGTCCAGCTAGCAGGGCAACGCTCCAGAGACCGACCATCTATTCATATGATCGGCGCAGAGGCCAAGGGACACGGACATTGTCCCAGCTAGCAGGGCAACGCTCCAGAGACCGACCATATATTCATATGATCGGCGCAGAGGCAAGGGACACGGACATTGTCCCAGCTAGCAGGACAACGCTCCAGAGACCGACCATATATTCATATGATCGGCGCAGAGGCAAGGGACACGGACATTGTCCCAGCTAGCAGGACAACGCTCCAGAGACCGACCATATATTCATATGATCGGCGCAGAGGCAAGGGACACGGACATTGTCCCCAGCTAGCAGGACAACGCTCCAGAGACCGACCATATATTCATATGATCGGCGCAGAGGCAAGGGACACGGACATTGTCCCAGCTAGCAGGACAACGCTCCAGAGACCGACCATATATTCATATGATCGGCGCAGAGGCAAGGGACACGGACATTGTCCCAGCTAGCAGGACAACGCTCCAGAGACCGACCATATATTCATATGATCGGCGCAGAGGCAAGGGACACGGACATTGTCCCAGCTAGCAGGACAACGCTCCAGAGACCGACCATATATTCATATAATCGGCGCAGAGGCAAGGGACACGGACATTGTCCTACCTAGCAGGACAACGCTCCAGAGACCGACCATATATTCATATAATCGGGGGCCAAGCCTCTTCCAAGTCTCCACCCAAACTAGGACCAGGGAGGGCTAGGCAATTAGCTGTTAATGACTCATAGGTCGGCCTATAGGCTCCCTCAAACCATTATCCTTAGCTCACAAGGATGGTGAGGTTGCAGAAACTAAAGAAACTATCGAGCTTGAGCTTGACTCGAACTCCAGCCCAACAGCTTCAACCCTCTCGTTTGAATTTGACCCCAAATCCACACATCACTTTCATAATGGCGACTTGGTCTTAGCAGTTCTATTAATTATTTCAACTCTGACTCGCATTTTATGTTCTTTCTCATATCTCTGCTTACGCATGCGCGCTGAATGATACAGCCGAGTCCATTGTTACGTAGGCTGTCTTTGGAAACTCTTGATAACATCGTTTAATCTTAATTAGCGAGGTAATTAAGCTCCCATGATTAATGACCCTCGCCTCAGTCATTGTGTAGATAAGGATCTTCCATTTCATCTCTTGGGTCATTCTGAAACTTCTCTTTATATTTTGATGTCCGGATGTGAATTTCTTCCCTGTTTTTAAATTTGATTTATTAGGATTTTTTTTTTACACTTGTACTTCTTGTGTTTAGATTTGATATTGGTAAACTATGAAGATTTTCAGTTTGCAGATATATTTTTGTAGTATGTAACTCCTATACGTGTACGAGAGAGAGAGAGAGAGGAGAGAGGAGAGAGAGAGAGAGGA
>NC_090747.1:92610379-92615379 GCF_036898095.1 Palaemon carinicauda | reverse complement strand
CCTCCAGAAGACTAAAATTACTGTCAGATGTTTACTCAGACGACATCCAGAACGTTTAAAACGCTTACAGAAGAATTAGATTTACTGCCACATATTTGCTTAGACAGCATCCATAACGTTTAAAACGCTTCCAGAAGACTAAAAATTGCTGTCAGATCTTTACTCAGCATCTATAACGTTTAAAACGAGAAGAATTAGAATTATTGCCAGATTTTTGCTTAGACAGCATCCACAACGTTTAAAACGATTCCAGAAGAATTAGAATTACTGCCAGATCTTTGCTTAGACAGCCTCTATAACGTTTAAAACGATCCCAGAAGACTAAAATTACTGTCAGATCTTTACTCAGACGGCATCTATAACGTTTAAAACGATTCCAGCATCCATAACGTTTAAAACTTGACTGTACTCCTACCCCAGCCTCCCCTCTCCACCCCCTCTTGTTCATAGTCCTCCCTGTCGATTTTTTTTTCTTCCACGGTATCTCTATGGTCTTGCATAAGCTCCACTGTTGACCTAGAGTTCTTTTTATTATTATTATTACTAGCCAAGCTACAACCTTAGTTGGAAAAGCAAGATGCTATAAGCCCAAGGGCTCCAACAGGGAAAAAATAGCCCAGTGAGGAAAGAAAATAAGGAAATAAATAAATGATGAGAATAAATTAACAATAAATCATTTTAAAAACAGTAACAAAGTCAAAACAGATATGTCCTATATAAACTATTAACAACGTCAAAAACAGATATGTCATATATAAACTATAAAAAGACTCATGTCAGCCTGGTCAACATAAAAACATTTGCTCCAACTTTGAAATTTTAAAGTTCTACTGATTCAACTACCCGATTAGGGACTACATTGGCCGCCTGATCTTTCGTAAAACGGTTTACACTGTACTATTAATTAATCTTTCTTGAGAAATATTTGGACAGGTTTTCCAAGACCGATTTGCTTATCTTTTCAGGGGGCATGGAGTAGCGAGCTTGCTAATCAGCCTATTATAAATAAATAAATAAAATATATATATATATATATATATATATAAATATATATATATATATATATATATAATATATATATATATATATATATATGTATATATATATATATATATATATATATATATATATATATATTGTTTGTGTATTTCATGTCACTTTTGTTTTGTAAATCATCTGGAATGACCTTTATTCATTCCGAGCTAGTTCTAGTTTTTGACAGAAAGAAGGCACATGTATTCTAAAATTATCCGGGGATTACATTATTCATCGTTATTCAAATTTTATTTACATATTTTTCATTTCCTGTGATAGAACAATCCAGTTTTATACTTTTGGGTACGACACGTGGCTATTTTTTCCTTTACAGTAGAAGAAATCTAAGTGCGTTTAATTTGACACTCTCCTCTCTCTCCTCTCTCTCTCTCTCTCTCTCTCTCTCCTCTCTCTCTCTCTCTCCTCTCTCTCTCCTCTCTCTCTCTCTCTCTCTCTCTCTCACAATAATAAAACATACCTGGCGTTCTGCTGGCTTGGGGTTCGAGACCCGCTCAAGCTAGATAGTCTTTAGTAGTGTTGCCATCTCACCATCCTTGTGAGCTAAGGATGGAATGTTTAAGGAGACTATTGGTCTACCTGCTTATTAATCAACAGCCATTGCCTGGCCCTTCTTGTTCCTAGCTTGGGTGGAAAGGGGTCTTGGGCGCTAATCATATGGATATATGGTCAATCTCTAAGCCACCCTCCTAGGGCATTGTCACTGTCCCTTGCATGTGACATTCATAAGCGACCTTTAAACCTTTAATAGGGGAAGATTTAGGGTGTCAATGGATACGTGTTTATTGTTTTATACAAATATATCAGAGAAAATTAGTTCCTACATTAAGGTTAAAAAAGAAAATGTATTGAGGCTGAATTATTTGCAGCATCCTTTTCCACTGTCTGTTCTCTTCTCATTGCCATTTCAACTAGGACAATCCTCATCCCTCCTTAGACGATGCCTTATCGAATTTAAGGGTCGTTTTGTTAGTCGAGAACAGTCTCATCCTTCCTCAATCCCTTCTTCTTGGAAATGCTTGATTTTTACCTAGATTATTTTATCAGCGGGGATCCAAAAAATCCTCGAGAAGCATTTGTTGGATCCTTTCGTATCCAGACATATATCACTCAAAAATACTTAGTCTGCTGAGCTATCCATCGACAGTCATTGGTTGCTCTTATCTCCAGCCATAACTCATAGATTAAATATCCTACAGATCTCTTTTGGGGTTTCCTATAAGGATACGACTGCATACTAGAAGATTACGGTTTTCCCTCTGCAGAGCTGGTCGTCTAGGTTATTCCAACAGAGCCACCAGAATCTAGCATCTGAAAGAATAAATCTAGATATTCAACCAATTGTTCATATAACAAAGACCTTGTACCTCTTCATCAAAGAACAGAGCATAGTAGAAGAATCTAAGTTTTTTCCCTCTACAGAGCCGGTCTTTCTAGGTTATTCCAACAGAGCCACCAGAATCTAGCATCTGGAAGAATAAATCTAGATATCCGACCATTTGTTCACATGACAAAGACCTTATACCTCTTCATCAAAGAAAAGAGCATAGTAGAAGCTAAGCTTTTTCCCTCTACAGGGCCAGTCTTCCAAGTTATTCCAACAAAGCCATTAGAATCTAAATTCTGGAAAAATAGTTCTAGGTATCTGACAATTTGTTTTTATTCAGATGTCCAGTGATATCACAAGTTGCCTCAAAATGCGTGATAAGTTCTTTCACATGGCCTTTTTGAACTTCTACTGGACTTCTTTCCTTCTTCCAAGTTCTTATTTCTCTTTCTATATTAGTCTCGTACTCTTTAACTAGACCATGAACTAAGCCTGTTTCTTCTGACTCTTCATATTCCAGTATTTCTCTTATTAGATCTAGCCAATGCTGCATTCTTTGTATCTATTCTTAGAATTTCTTTCAGTAGCACATATTCTTCCACACCCAGTAGCTTGATATTATTCAGGTCCTCAGTGATACTACCTGTTCCCTCGAAATGCTTGATTAAGATCGTCTACCTTGCCTTTTTGAACTGCTGCTGGACTTCTTTCCTTCTTCCATGTTCCTTTTTCTCTTTTTAGATTAGCCTTGTACTCTTTAACTAGGCCATGAACTAATCCTGTTTGTTCTGACTCTTCATATTCTATTATTTCTCTTATTCTAGCTAATGCTGCATCCTTAGCATTTCTTCTTAAAACTTTTCTCTGTGCCACATATTCTTCCACACCCAGTTGCTTGATATGATTCAAGTCCTCAATGATTTTACCAGTTCACTCGAAATGCCCGATAAGATTGTCCACCTTGCCTTTTTGAACTTCTACTGAACTTCTTTCCTTCGTCCATGTCTCTTTTTCTCTTTTTAGATAAGCCTCGTATTCGTTAACAAAAGCATGAACTAAACCTATTTCTTTTGACTCTTCATATTCCAGTATTTGTCTTATTCTAGCCAATGCTGCATTCTTAGCATCTCTTCTTAGAACTTCTCTCAGTGCCTCATATTCTTCCACACCCAGTAGGTTGATATTATTCAAGTCCGCAGTGATTTCACCAGTTCCCTCGAAATGCCTAATGAGATTGTCCACCTTGCCTTTTTTTAACTTCTACTGGACTTCTTTCCTTCATCCATGTTCCTATTTCTCTTTCAATATTAGCCTCGTACTGTTTAACTAGACCGTGAACTAACCTTGTTTTTCTGTATTTTCATATTCCAGTATTTGTGCGTCCTTAACATCTCTTTTCCGACTTACTCTCAGTACCACGCATTCGTGTTCTCCCAGTTTCTCATTCTTAGTTAGATATCTGACGGCATTAATTTCGCCCTCGGATTCCTAAACTATTACTTCTACTTGATCTTTTTTTTTTTCTTGTATAGGCCCCCTCTTTCATCCCTATTCCTTTATGACTATCCAAGTGAAATTCGGATCCTTTATCTATACATACCACAGAGGCCTTCTTTCTGTTATCTAGGTCTCCCTCTTCCATCAGATCTTTGACGATTCTTTTCTTCTTTTCATCCTGAAATCGAGATTCCTCATTAGACATTCATCTTATCTGGGACCTAAATGTTTCGAAATGCAAGAGGAAACAATAGTAACGACATAAAAGCTTCTCTTCTGAAGCTGCAATAAGATCCTTAAGATTCTTTGCCATTCCAGAAACGACTTTAGCATCCAAAGCGGCACCACAATAACAATAATCACTGTTAAAACTATGCATGTTTAAACTATAACTTCTTTCTTTTACTTCCACCATTAATTTTAAAAAATGCCACTTTGTCTGGACGAGTCATTCCCGAGTCTCCGGAGAGTCTCCACAAAGAAACATTGTCTTTTGAAGACCTATTGCGATCGTCTCAAAGAAACATTGAATTTATATCTGTGTATATATATATATATATATATATATATATATATATATATATATATATATATATATATATATATATATATATGAGAGAGAGAGAGAGAGAGAGAGAGAGAGAGAGAGAGAGAGAGAGAGAGAGAGAGAGAGAGAGAGAGAGAAAGAGAGTTTACAATATCGTAATGGCGTCAAAAAATCGAAGACAACATCGTACAAACTGACCTCCAGTTGGTTTTTAGGATAAGAAAACATCATTTACTTTTTCCATTTATTATTTGGTGACGTATTTCGAATCTCTTTTTCACGGGACTCCTCATCAGTACTATACAGTAATGGCTGGATTTTGTGACCGATGTCTTCTCCAAAGACAATTCAGACCATTCTTGCAAAGGGATTGAAGTCGGTTCTTCGGGAATGTCATCTCTCGAACAAAGCATACAATTCAGCTAGGCTGGCTCGTTTGCTCCCTCAGAAGTTTAGATTTGCGATCTGCGTTTATCTCCGATTCGATTTCATTTGGAACGGAGTCTTTCATTATAATAAAATATCGTCGATGCTTAAACATTATTTCTTCATTGACGCCGTTTCTGCACCGCCATC
>NC_090747.1:92595379-92605379 GCF_036898095.1 Palaemon carinicauda | reverse complement strand
TATGTATGCTGGCATCACGAATTCTGATTGGCTGACTATGTTGACATGTCAGTTCCATGTCGTTTGGTGAGGAAACCGTGCTAGTATCTTTTCATAACCCCTTCCCCCCTCTTCAACATATCTTGCTAATTATTGCTTTCCGAGAATTTAAATAACCACCTAATTACTGTGCAAGAAGATGAGAACTGCAGGATTGCATTATTTTGGAGTAAATGGAGAGCGCGGTGTTGTAAACAATTACCAGACCTTGCACCTCTTCATCAAAGAACAGAGCACAGTAAAAGAAGCTAAGCTTTCTCCCTCTACAGAGCCATTAAAATCTAGATTCTGAAAAAATAATTCTAGATATCTGACAATTTGTTTTTATTCAGATGTCCAGTGATATCACAAGTTGCCTCGAAATGCGCTATAAGTTCTTTCACTTGGCCTTTTTGAACGTTTGCTCTAATTCTTTTCTTCCCCAATGTACCTTTTTCTCTTCTTAGATTAGCCTCGTACTCTTTAACTAGACCATGAACTAATTCAGTTTAGGACTCTTCATATTCGAGTATTTCTGTTATTCCAGCCAATGCTGCATCCTTAGCATCTCTTTTTAGAACTTTTCTCAGTGCCACATATTCTTCCACACCCAGTAGGCTTAATATTATTCAAGTCCGCAGTGATATTACCAGTTCCCTCGAAATGCCAGATAAGATTGTCCACTTTGCCTCTTTGAACTTCTACTGGACTTCTTTCCTTCGTCCATGTTCCTTTTTCTCTTTTTAGATTAGCCTTGTACTCTTTAACTAGACCATGAACTAACCCTGTTTGTTCTGACTCTTCATTTTCCAGTATTTCTCTTATTCTAGCCGATGCTGCATCCTTAGCCTCTCTTCTTAGAACTTCTCTCAGTGCCTCATATTCTTCCACACCCAGTAGCTTGATATTATTCAAGTCCTCAGTGATATTACCAGTTCTCTCGAAATGTCTGGTAAGATCGTTCGCCTTGCCTTTTTGAACTTCTGCTGGAATTCTTTCCCTCGTCCATGTTCCCTTCTCTCTTTTTAGAATAGCCTCATACTCTTTAACTAGAGCATGAACTAACCCTCTTTGTTCTGACTTTATATTCCAATATTTCTCTTATTCTAGCTAATGCTGCATCCTTAGCATCTCTTCTTAAAACTTTTCTCTGTGCCACAAATTCTTCCACACCCAGTAGCTTGATATTGTTCAAGTTCTCAGTGATATTACCATTTCCCTCGAAATGCCTGATAATATCATCCACTTTGCCTTTTTTAGCTTCTACTGGACTTCTTTCCTTCGTCCATGTTCCCTTTTCTCTTTTTAGATTAGCCTCGTAATCTTTAACTAGACCATGAACTAACCCTGTTTGTTCTGACTCTTTATATTCCAATATATCTCTTATTCTAGCTAATGCTGCATCCTTAGTATCTCTTCTTAAAACTTTTCTCTGTGCCACATATTCTTCCACACCCAGTTGCTTGATATGATTCAAGTCCTCAATGATTTTGCCAGTTCCCTCGAAATGCCAGATGAGATCGTCCACCTTGCCTTTTTGAACTATTTTCCTTTGTCCTTGTTCCCTTTTCTCTCTTTAGATTAGCCTCGTACTCTTAACTAGACCATGATCTAAGCCTGTTTCTTCTGACTCTTCATATTCCAGTATTTCTTATTCTAACCAATGCTGCATTCTTAGCATATATTCTTAGAACTTCTCTCAGTGCCTCATAATCTTCCACACCCAGTAACTTGATATTATTCAGGTCCTCAGTGCTATTACCAGTTCCCTCGAAATACGTGATAAGATTGTCCACCTTGCCTTTTTGAACTTCTACTGGCCTTCTTTCCTTCTTCCATGTTCATTTTTCTCTTTCTATATTAGCCTCGTACTCTTTAACTAGACCTTGAACTAACCCTGTTTTTTCTGACTCTCCTTATTCCAGTATTTCTCTTATTCTATCCAAGGCTATATCCTTAGCATCTCTTTTCTGTCTTTCTCTCAATATCACCCATTCGTGCTCTCCCAGTTTCTCATTCTTAGTTAGATATCTGACGGCACTAATTTTGCCCTCGAATTCCTGAACTATTACTTGATCTTTTTTTTTTTATATAGGCCTCTATTTCATCCCTATTCTTTTATGACTATCCAAAAGAAATTTTAATTCTTTATCTAAACCTACCACAAAGGCCTTCTTTCTATGATCGAGGTCTCCCTCTTCCATCAGATATTTGACGATTTTTTTCTTCTTTTCATCATAAAATTGTGATTCATCCTTAGACATTCCTCTTATCTGAGAGGAAACAACAGTAACGATATAAAAGCGTACCTTCTGAAGCTCCAATAAGATCCTTAAGATTCTGCGCCATTCTAGAAATGACTTTAGGATCCAAAGCTGCACCACAATAACAATAACCACTGTTGAAACTATGAATGTTTAAACTATAACTTCTTTCTGTCCCTTCCAACATTGATTTGAAAAAATGCCACTTCGTCTGGATGGAGACATTCCCGGAGTCTCCGGAGGGTCTCCACAAAGATACATTGTCTTTTGAAGACCTATTGGGATCGTCACAAAGAAACATTGAATCTTGAAGATCGGTTGAAAGTTTTCTTGTTTTCATTTCTTTTTCTAATATCGAACATCATGAATTATGGCCATATATATATATATATATATATATATATATATATATATATATATATATATATATATATATATATATATATATATATATATATATATGTATATATATATATATATATATGTATATATATATATACTGTATATATAAATATATATATATATGTATATATATATATATATATATATATATATATATATATATATAGATAGATAGAGAGAGAGAGAGAGAGAGAGAGAGAGAGAGAGAGAGAGAGAGAGAGAGAGAGAGAGAGAGAGAGAGAGAGAGAGAGAGAGAGTTTACAATATCGTGACATCTTTCCGTACAAACTGACCTCCAGTTAGTCTTTAGGATATGAAAACTACATTTGCTTTTTCCATTTATTATTTGGCGACGTATTTCGAATCGCTTTTTCACGGGACTCCGCATCAGTACTATAAAGGCCGGTCGATGTTCACAGGATTTTGACACCGGTTTTCCTCTTCAAAGATAACTCAGACCATTCTTGCAAAGGAATTGAAGTCGGTTCTTCGGGAATGTCATCGCTCGAACAAGCATACAAATCAGCAAGGCTGGCTCGCTTGCTCCCTCAGAAGCTTAGATTTGCGGTCTGCGTTTATCTCAGATTCGATTTCATTTGGAACGGAGTCTTTCATTATAATAAAAGGTCGTCGATGCTTAAACATTATTTCTTCATTGACGCCGTTTCTGCATCTCCATCCAGGCCATCCAGGCCTTCTCTCTTCATTCTCCGATGGAAGTCAAGATTCCACTATTGGGAAGGGGTTGAATGCAGTTTCCAAAATCTGTCTTGCTTGCTCAACGCTGTATAGAATTTTAGGCTTTCTCGCCTCTCACAATTTCGACATTTGAAGACTATGTTAATCCCCGACTCCAGTTCATCTGTAGTAGACTCACTCTCCGCAACAGATGTGGCTTCAGGATTATCCGGAAAATCTTTTGTGAAGTCTTGTGGTTTCAGCAATCTCTTTTCAATCAAGAATCTTCTTCATCTGCATCCTGGCCCCTCTTCTTTTCATTCTACGATGAAGTTCAAGATTCCATTGTTGGGAAAGAGTTGATGTAGTTTTCAAAATTGTCTTTCTTGCTCAACGCTGCTTATATTATGAGGCTTTCTACCCCTTCCCCCTCACAATTTCTACATTTGAAGACTAGGTGGATCTCTAACTCCAGTTCATCTGGAACGGATTCACTCTCCTCAACAGCTTCGAGTCTTGTGGCTTTAGGATTTTTTGGAAAGTCTCTTGGGAAGTCTTGTGGTTTCAGCATTCTCCGGGTAAATCTCTTAGCATCAGCATTCGTTTTTCGTTGAAGAATCTTCTAGCTTTTCTGCTCGGGCATGTTAGTTCACGTTTTAATGAGTAGGTAATCTCCGTAAATGCGTCCAAAGAAGCGAAGACAATATCTCTCCGGACAAACTGATCTTCAGTAAGCTTTCAGGATAACAGGAAAACTTCGTTTACGTTTCTCCATTCCTTATTGGGTGTCGACTTGTATTTCGAATCCCTATTTTTTATGTCTTCATCAGGACTACCTGGATGAACGATGGAATGACAGTTTTATATAAAGGATTTGACCGTGAAAATTTAAAAATAGAAAAAAATATTCTGATGTTCTGAAATTAATTAACCAATAATGATAAATGAAAATTTTAAGAATCTCCTACATGAAAAAAAAAATGAAGTAATCTTGGAACGGAATCATTTTTACAAAGCAGACTAATTTAGGAAGCTTATTCCCACCTTCGGAATGCATATATATATATATATATATATATATATATATATATATATATATATATGTGTGTGTGTGTGTGTGTGTGTGTGTTTATGTGTGTGGTATCTTCGAAGTGTTTCCTGCAGGAATCCGTATTTTTGCAGTTGCTTCAGATTTTCTGGTGTGATCCCTATCTCTCTTTTAGAGAGAGAGAGAGAGAGAGAGAGAGAGAGAGAGAGAGAGAGAGAGAGAGAGAGAGAGAGAGAGAGATATTAGGGGTCAACTTCGCTTTGTCAAACTTATTCCAAATAGCATTAATGTCCTAGTCAACGCCATCGTACTATTGTAGCCTTAGTATTATTATTATTGTTATTATTATTATTATTATTATTATTATTATTATTTTTATTAGTTAAGCTACAACCTTAGTTGGAAAAAGTAAGATGCTATAAGCCCAAGGGCTCTAACAGGGAAAAATAACCCGGTGAGGAAAGGAAATAAGGAAATAAATAAACGATATAAGAAATAAATGAACAATCGAAATGAAATATTCTAAAAATAGTAACAACATCAAAACTTTTCTTGTAGTTTATTTCCTTATTTCCTTTCCTCACTGGGCTATTTTTCCCTGTTGGATCCCTTGGGCTTATAGCATCCAGCTTTTCCAACAAGGGTTGTAACTTAGCTAGTAATAATAATAATGATAATAATAATAATAATAATTTCAAGTTTTTATTCAATATGATTTTGCGCGTAAAAGTTTTTTAGTTAAAGGATGTATAGATATTATACCGCTACGACTGTATTAAATATCATAAAGCTATTATGTGATATAAGCAGCCAATCACAGAAGAGCATGACGTACGAACAACCAATCACAATCGAGGATGACGTAGCCAGTTTGAGGACAGAGATTTCCCGCTGAGAAAATGCTCCAGATGAGGTTTTACTGATGGGTTTATGAACTGCTGTTTGCAGAACCGCTCACGTTGTCTGCCACGTCATATTCTAACTTGCGCAATTCATCTTTCTTTCTTCTTTTTATCCTTATTTTTTTTATTTATCTCTATTTTTCTTTTACTGAAAAATACTTGCAGTAGATGTGCAGCATAAAAAATTTTTCAACTGTTTATTGGTTAGATATTGATTTCCTGTTTCCCATGTGTATATGTATATATATATATATATATATATATATATATATATATATATATATATATATATATATATATATATATATATATTATATATATATATATTTATATATACACATATATATACATATATACATATATATATACACATATATAATATATATATATATATATATATATATATATATATATACTGTATATATATATACATATATATACATATATATATATATACATATATATATGTATATATATATATATATATATATATATATATATATATATATATATATATATATATATATATATATATATATATATATATGAGAAACTGGAAATCAACATCTAGCCAATAAACCATTGAAAAACTTTTTTATGCTGCACATTAACTACTTGTATTTTCAGTAAAAGAAAAATAACGAAAATAAATATGGATAAAAAGAAGAAAGGTGAATTAATTGGCAAGCTAGAATGACGTGGCAGACAATGTGAGCGGTTCTGCCAACAGCAGTTCATAAACCCATCAGTAAAACGTCATCTTGAGCATTTTCTCAGCTGGAAATCTCTGTCCTCAAACTGGCTACGTCATCCTCGATTGTGATTGGTTGTCCGTGTTGAATAGCTTCATACGTCATGCTCTTCTCTGATTGGCTGTTGATTGTGTTGTAGGAGCCTTGTTTCATGTAATCTCTTTCTTGCTGGAATCTCAGCTTCTTTAGATTTTCAGGTGTGAGCTTTTGGTTGGATAAACTATGAATAATGGTTTTTCTTTTTTCATTTATTCACTACAGCACTGTTTCGACAGAGCTATGTGTTTATCAAGTGATTATTAAAGTATGCTTACATTTTATTTTCTACATGAGGTTCAATTAGAATAATACTCACAGACCCGCACAAATATATGTATATATATATATATATATATATATATATATATATATATATGTGTGTGTGTGTGTGTGTGTGTGTGTGTGTGTGTGTGTGCGCGTAAAAATCACAGGGAAACGTGATGCTCAGATGCAAAAAAACCACAGTCCCCTGAAGAAATATCACGAAATTAGTCCTGACTTAATCTTATATTTCATATTTTCATTTTCCCTGTGGTTCTTTTGCTCAGATATATATATATATATATATATATATATATATATATATATATATATATATATATATATATATATATATATATATATATATATATATATATAACAGCTGCTTAATCATACCGAGTTACAGCAGAGTTAACCACAAATGAAATACAGGTAATACAAGACTCCTACATTTTGTGATAAGTCATATGGTGAAATGGAATTTTTGAAAAGAAACTCGGTCAATTTTTTTTTTGAAAAGTTGTAATCTCTGCCCTTTTATAACATGATGGAAGGAGAGAGATTTTTTTATTTTTTTTTGGGGGGGGGATGCCTGAAACCCTAAAAAGTTTCGAAAGTTTATTTTTCCACTTCAAATAACCCATTATGGTTGATGTTTCGAAAAAAAATATTTCCTTCTTATTTATGTTTCCATATACTGTAATTATTTTAGAAAACTGGTTTATGATTATTTATAGTATTTACAACAAGAAAAAAGATCCCGAATGTGTCATATGTGATTGTGAATAGAAAATACATGTCCATATGTCAGATATTAGCTTCAAACTTCTCAGTATTGAAATTGCAGCGAATGTTTTTTTTATGAAAGATCTGTTAAAATTTTGTTACTGTTTAATATGTTATTTTAATTGTTCATTGTTTCTGTTGTAGTTTATTTATTTCCTTATTTTCTTTCGTTACTGGACTATTTTTTCCTGTTGGAGCCCTTGGGCATATAGTATCCTGCCTTTCCATCACGGGTTGTAGCTCTTCATCAAATAAAAGAGCATAGTAGAAGAAGCTAAGCTTTTTCCCTCTACATAGCCAGTCTTCTAGGTTATTCCAACAGAACCACCAGAATCTAGCATCTGAATGAATAAATCTAGATATCCAATCATTTGTTCATATGACAAAGACCTTTGGTAATTGTTTACAACACCACGCTCTCCATTTACTCCAAAATAATGCAATCCTGCAGTTCTCATCTGCTTGCACAGTAATTAGGTGGTTATTTAAATTCTGGGAAAGCAATAATTAGCAAGATATGTTGAGGAAGAGGGAAGGGGTTATAAAAAGAAAATAGCTTGGTTTCCTCACCAAACGACTTCGAACTGACACGTCAACATAGTCAACCAAACAGAATTCGTGATGCCAGCGTACATAAACAGAAGTTTGTGATGCCAGCGTACATTTGATATACTGTATATTCAAAATATACTTAATTAAAAATGGATTAATTACTCAAAAGTGTCCATAAAATGTGCAATTTACATATAGTGACACTTTTGAGTAATAACTCAATTTTTTATGAAGTATATTTTGAATATACAGTATATCAAATGTATGCTGGCATCACGAATTCTGTTTATGTATGCTGGCATCACGAATTCTGTTTGGCTGACTATGTTGACATGTCAGTTCCATGTCGTTTGGTGAGGAAACCGTGCTAATTTCTTTTCATAACCCCTTCCCCATCCTCAACATATCTTGCTGATTATTGCTTTCCCAGAATTTAAATAACCACCTAATTACTGAGCAAGAAGATGAGAACTGCAGGGTTGAATTATTTTGGAGTTAATGGAGAGTTTGGTGTTGTAAACAATTACCAGACCTTGTACCTCTTCATCAAAGAACAGAGCATAGTAAAAGAAAACAAGCTTTCTCCCTCTACAGAGCCATTAAAATCTAGATTCCGAAAAAATAGTTCTAGATATCTGACAATTTTTTTTTATTCAGATGTCCAGTGATATCACAAGTTGCCTAAAAATGCGCTAAAGTTCTTTCACTTGGCCTTTATGAACTTTTGCTCTAGTTCTTTTCTTCGTCAATGTACCTTTTTCTCTTTTTAGATTAGCCTCGTACTCTTTAACTAGACCATGAACTAATTCAGTTTAGGACTCTTCATATTCGAGTATTTCTGTTATTCCAGCCAATGCTGTATCCTTAGCATCTCTTTTTAGAACTTTTTTCAGTGCCACATATTCTTCCACACCCAGTAGGCTTGATATTGTTCAAGTCCTCAGTGATTTTACCAGTTCTCCCGAAATGCCTAATGAGATTGTCCACCTTGCCTCTTTGAACTTCTACTGGACTTCTTTCCTTCATCCGTGTTCCTTTTTCTCTTTTTAGATTAGCCTCGTACTCTTTAACTAGACCGTGAACTAAGCCTGTTTCTTCTGACTCTTCATTTTCCATTATTTTTCTCATTCAAGCCAATGCTGCATTCTTAGCATCTCTTCTTAGAACTTCTCTCAGTGCCTCATATTCTTCCACACCCAGTAGCTTGATATTATTTAAGTCCTCGGTGATTTTACCAGTTCCCTCGAAATGCCAGATAGGATTGTCCACCTTTCCTCTTTGAACTTCTGGACTTCTTTCCTTCATCCATGTTCCCTTTTCTCTTTTTAGAATAGCCTCATACTCTTTAACTAGAGCATGAACTAACCCTGTTTGTTCTGACTTTATATTCCAATATTTCTCTTATTCTAGCTAATGCTGCATCCTTAGCATCTCTTCTTAAAACTCTGTGCCACATATTTTTCCACACCCAGTTGCTTGATATGATTCAAGTCCTCAATGATTTTAACAGTTCCCTCGAAATGCCCGATAAGATTGTCCACCTTGCCTTTTTGAACTACTGGACTTCTTTCCTTCTTAGAATTTCTTATTTCTCTTTCTATATTAGGCTTATACTCTTTAAATAGACCATGAACTAAGCCTGTTTCTTCTGACTCTTCATATTCCAGTATTTCTCTTATTCTATCCAATGCTGCATTTTTAGCTTCTCTTCTTAGAACCTCTATCAGTACCACGTATTCTTCCACACCCAGTAGCTTGATATTATTCAGGTCCTCAGTGATATTACCAGTTCCCTTGAAATGCCAGATAAGATCGTCCACCTTGCCTTTTTTAACTTCTTTCCTTTGTCCTTGTTCCCTTTTCTCTCTTTAGATTAGCCTTGTACTCTTTAACTAGACCATGAACTAACCTTGTTTTTCCGTATTTTCATATTCCAGTATTTGTGCGTCCTTAAAATCTCTTTTCCGACTTACTCTCAATACCACGCATTCTTGTTCTCTCAGTTTCTCATTCTTAGTTAGATATCTGACGGCATTAATTTTGCCCTCGGATTCCTAAACTATTACTTTTACTTGATCTTTTCTTTCTTTCATAGGCCTCTGTTTAATCGTTATTCCTTTATGACTATCCAAAAGAAATTTGGATCCTTTATCTAAACCTACCGCAAAGGCCTTCTTTCTATTATCAAGGTCTTCCTCTTCCATCAGATCTTTGCCGATTCTTTTTATTTCTTTTCATCATAAAATCGTGATTCATCCTTAGACATTCCTCTTATAGGAGACATAAATGTTTTGGAAT
>NC_090747.1:92565379-92585379 GCF_036898095.1 Palaemon carinicauda | reverse complement strand
TCAAGCGATTCTAAAAATATGTTTACATTTTTCCTTTTATATATGATGTTCAATTAGAATAACACACATATATATATATATATATATATATATATATATATATATATATATATATATATGTGTGTGTGTGTGTGTGTGTGCGTAAAAATCACAGGGAAACGTGATGCTCAGATGCAAAAGAACCACAGTCCTCTGAAGAAGTGTCACGAAACTAGTCCTGACTTAATCTTATATTTCATATTTTCATTTTCCCTGTGGTTCTTTTGCACACACACACACACATACACACACACACACACACACATATATATATATATATATATATATATATATATATATATATATATATATATATATATATATATCAGTTGCTTAATCATACCGAGTTACATCAAAGTAAACCACAAATGAAATACAGGTGATAGAGAGCTCCTTCATTTTCTGATAAGTCATATGGTGAAATAGATCTTCTGAAAAGAAAGTCGGGCTATTTTTTGAAAAAGTTGTAATCTCTGTCCTTTTGTGTTATGATGGGAAAAGGTTTTTTTTCTGAAGTTCTATTATGTTTCGAAAGTTTATTCTTCCACTAAATAGGCCTGTTGTGGTTAATGTTTCTATCACAAAATATTTTTTTTCTATATTTTTTTCTCCTATAATTATTCTGTAAATCTGTAATTATATTTTGGTATTAATAACAGGAAAAAAAGATACTGGCATATATGATTGGGATTAAAAAGTATATTTTTATATGAAAGATATTAGCTTGAAACCTTTCAGTATTAACATTGCAGCGAATGTTTTTATGTTGAACAGAATGACGTAAGTCTCTTTTTACATGTTATTTATGAAGGATTTATTTTTAATGTTGTTGCTGTTCTTAAAATATGTTATTTTCATTGTTCATTGCTTCTCTTGTAGTTTTTTATTTCTTTGTTTCCTTTCCTCACTAGACTATTTTTCCCTGTCGGAGCCCTGGGCATGTAACATCCTGCTTTTCCAACTAGGATTGGAGTTTAACTATTAATAATAATAATTATAATAATAATAATAATAATATTAATAATAATAATAATAATAATAATAATAATAATAATAATAATAATAATAATAATAATATGTACAAGGCACTAATAAAAATCAATTACAACATTACCATGTATCATATATTAGATATAGGCTACAATATCCTATTAGTATATAAAAGATATTGAAATAATCCATTTAAATTTAATTCTTTCAGCTTTATGAAAATTATATAAAACTTGCAGCATGACAATGTTTATATAATCTATATTCTACTCTTTTTGTTCCTTGAATTAATCTTAATCATCGAGAACCTTGTTCTTTTAGTTTTGGAGCTCTTTTTAATTTTATTTTTTTAATTTTTTTTTTAAGTTTTATAATCAGTATTGTCAAATGAATTAATGTATTCTTTATCTTATTTCAGGGGGTCTCCTACACCGCAGTATGGGTAAGTAAAATATGCATTCTTAAGAAATGAAGAGACAACTAATGAACACATACAAACACACACACACACACACACACACACATATATATATATATATATATATATATATATGTATATATATATATATATATATATATATATATATATATATATATATATATATATATATATATATATATATATCTTTTATACATCAGCTTCTACAAATATTACGATTAATTGTGCCGAGATTATATTCCTAAGAAATTAAAAAATCAAAAATAAAAGAATTAAACTTTTCGTTTTTAATTTTTAGAATTTATAATTTCTTTAGCTTATAATCTCAACATAATTAATCGTTATATATGTATATATATATATATATATATATATATATATATATATATATATATATATATATATATATATATACTGTAAATGTTTATAGTTTAGTTTGTGTATATTTGTAAGTTTGTATATAATTTCTGTATTTTTTGTATTCTTCATTTTCAATAGACCCATTTTTTGTTTTAAGATTCTCAGTCTTAAAATGCATCAAGTAATTCTGCAAAAAAAAAAAAAAAAAAAAAAAAAAAAAAAGTTTTCGCTTTGCCGGAATATTCATTTTATGATTTCAGTAAATACATTATTAACGTTCACATAAACTCTTTTTTTCATTGCGTTATGTAAAGTGTTTTTCTCATCGTAAACTTAATTGTGGAAGAAAACACTAGATTGTTGTACATTTGACGCACCTAATCGAACGCTTGTGTTTCAGTGACCTTGTTCTTTGTAACGCCAGGTAACCAACAAGAAATGAATAGACCAGTCTTTGCTGTTGTCTAATGAATCGTTTATATCAACCCGTTCGAATAACTATATTATTTATTAGTTTATTACCTCGCCAACGAAGTTGGAAGGAGGTTATGTTGTAGCCCCTGTTTGTGTTTGTAATCTGTGTGTGTACGTCTGTATATTTGTTTGTGAACAACTTCCTGACCACAATTTTAATCGTAGGGTAATGAAACTTGCAGGAATTAACTGTTGTGTAAAAAAGATGGAAATTATTAAATTTTGGAAGGTCAAGGCAAGCAAAATGTCCAAGTCGCGTAATCAGCCATAAGTTTGGACATCGTTGTCATAGAGACTTCAAACTTGGTTCATATTTGAGTTTATGATAATCAACGCCAATTATTGCATGTTAAGGTTAAAGGTCAAAATCGATAAATAAGCCGTCGCAGCGGAGGTCTGCACTGTACTGAGTTCCCATCTAATTAATGTTTCTTTTACTTATGCTTCCTGACTTGCTGTTGGCACCAAACATTCTTTAGAATTTCTCGACCGGTGTTTGTGTTTAAGAATCTTGATGATATAAACTTAAATGTGATTAATAACCATTCTTTCATGGTAACATTTAATAATAAATTAATAGATCGAAATAATTAATACCGAGTAACACAAAAGTATATATGAAAAGTAAACTAATCAGTTAAAAAATTGCCCTAAGAAGCGGTAAAAATCATAGAATAAATGTTCCCAGGCATTTACCGTTTTAAAAACGGATTTATTGACGTAAATGAGTGATGTTATGGTCACCAACCCATTAAAGATAATAACAAACTAGGGTATAGATTACGGTCTCCTGTATTTTACTGAAATGCGGCTGAGAACTGTATATTTTTACGGATAATTTTCGATTAAAATTACGGTTTTTTTTTTTAACATTGTAAGTAATATAAAGACTAAAAATCTTACATCATATAAGCTTGTACGCATTTAAAACATCTATTTTCAATTTTGTCTTTACTTTTCTCAATATGTGAATCTTGTCCTAATATTTTACCACTCGTGATCACAATCTCTCCCGTAATAGCAATTCAAATTCAGGATAAACAAATACTTTTGATCTTCTGTCATTCCGTCATCTCGTACGAGTTTGATCCTATGAATATTGATATATACGTGTGAATATGAATTTGATTTTATGAAGGATGAGCTGGGTAGATGAGATTCAGGTAACTTCAATTAACATAGCTTCTTGATTATCATATTTTTGTATCTGCCTTTTTATATGACTTAAGACGGAAAATTTGTATATAAATTTTAGGTCGTGTATGAGAGAGTATAGTGCATTACATAAAGGTACTGTATTATTTCAATAGATATTCAATAGTGAACTCTGTATTGCAATAAAGAGTTGCTTTATAATAACGTTTGCATTTATTTCCATCCATAATTGTCCATAGCTTCACGTAATTGAATTGATTGACAATACAAATGTTAAAAATAGAAGGCTAAACATGTTCCAATCAAAGTCGTTTGTTTATATACATATCTTAGTGTTTCTATATGCGTGTTTCAGCGTCGCTAAATATTTACCTCCGCAAAGGGAGTTGGAAGGAGGTTATGTTTTACCCCTTGTGTGTGTGTTTGTTTGTGAACAGGTTCCTGACTACAATTTTATTTGTATACTAATGAAACTTTCAGCAATTAACATGTAAAAAGCTGGAAATGATTAAATTTTGGAAGGTCAAGGTCACGGTCAAGCAAAATGTCCAATTCATGTAATCAGCCATAAGTTTGGACATCGTTGTCACAGAGACTTCAAACTTGGTTCATATTTGAGTGTATGGAAATCCACGCTAATTAATACATGTTAAGGTCGAAGGTCAAGGTCAAAGTCGAGCAAAAGGTCGAGAAATAAGCTGCCTCGGCGGAGGTCTGCACTCTACTGAGTCGCCCTCTAGTTTCTAATATGTTTTCATTCCCAAACGTAACTATTAATTCATATTTCCCATTGTATCTATTTTCTTTAGCAGAATATCCTTCCTCTTAAATTAAGCAATTTCTTCACAAAAATTAGTAACATTTCAACACCCTTCCTCAGTTCATATTTAACATTTAAACTTCAAATAGAAAACAGAGTATTTCATCATAGCGTTCATTCATTCATGCATTCATCCCCTCTGCCACTTTAAAGGTTTCCGGTTAACATATCTTTATCTTTTCCTGTAATTTTAAGTTACTCTCCCCTTCCCATTTGTATCATCTGCCAAAATAAACCTTTTTTTAAGTCCCCCTACTTTCTTTCCCTTCCATGTGCTTCCAACCTTTCATCATCCTGTCTTCCATTGAGTATCCTGTTATTCGCTGTCATCTTTCTCTTGCATTTTATTCATATTTCTTGGATTTGATGTTTCCCTTCGTTATCCCCAGTCGTTCGAGTACAGCTTTGTGGTGTAAAGTTATAGGTTGTGCGCTTAGATTAACTGACGTTTGAAGGTTCTAGTAATGTTGGTTGGTGTAAGGGATCTTGTAGAAATGCGCACACACACACACACACACACACACACACACATATATATATATATATATATATATATATATATATATATATATTTATATATTTATATATATATATATATATATATTTATATATATATATATGTGTGTGTGTGTGTGTATGACTAGTGTACTAGACCCGTCAAAAATGAGGCTGAATATTCAGATATCTATACACGCACAGACAGATTCAGCTCTACCCGCCTGGCCATGCCGCTGTGCGTGACCGGAAATATATAGCCAGACGTTTGCTCATTATATATATATATATATATATATATATATATATATATATATATATATATATGTATGTATATATATATATATCTATATATATGTATATATATATATATATATATTTATATATACGTACACACACCTACAGTGTATGTTTATAATAACTTTATCATGTATGCTAAATATCAATAGGTTTAATTTTGCCAGCACCAGCTAACATTTTTCAAGGTGAATTGGAATGCGAGTGGGCGATGTAAGCTCTTATAAGCTGATCAAACAAAATAGATATGGAAAAATTAAAATAGCTTTAAAAAAAATCAAAATAAAGGTAGACTTGCAGATCAAACAAAATAGATATGGAAAAATTACAATCGCTTTAAAAAAAGTTTCACAAAATAAAGGTAGACTTAAAAAAAAAAGTAGGACATTAGTCGTTTAAAAATTCATCCCTTCTACCAAAGCATCCGGCCTTTTATGTAGCCTATCTACACAGAGGTCTCATGAGCAACACTTCAACCCGCAATAGATTCCATTCACCTCTTTATCTTGTGCAATCCAGAGTTTCCAGGATTAGGTTTCCACGTTCCAAAACAACTTTCACCTTGATTCAACGCTTTCTTCTTCTTCTTCTTCCAAAACAACTTTAACTTTGATTCAACACTTTCTTCTTCTTCTTCTTCTTCTTCTTCTTCTTCTTCTTCCAAAACAACTTTAACTTTGATTCAACGCTTTCTTCTTTTTCTTCTTCTTCTTCTGCTTCTGCTTCTTCTCATCCAAAATTAAGTGTTGTACAGTTCTTCTAGGAGAAGGATACTCCAAAATCACACCATTGTTCTCTCGTCTTGGGTAGTGCCATAGTCTCTGTACCATGGCCTTCCACTGTCTTCTCATGCTTAAGGGTACATTTGAGCACACTGTTCTATCTTGTTTCTCTTCCTCTTTTATATGTGTATATATATATATATATATATATATATATATATATATATATATATATATATATATATATATATATATATATATATATATATGGATAAACATCAACACAACATCGTGTTCAAATAGAAATAAATTTCTACCTCATACTTGGGATCGAACGCTGGCCCCTTCTAATGAAAGGCCAGGTCGAAACCAACCATGCCACGAGAGGCCATAAAAGAGATCGGAACCAAACGCTACCCAGCGGTTAAGGATTTACCTGGCGAGACATCAGTCTCTTACCAGCGAGTTTTACCCGACTTCCCGGCCCACCACGTGACACAATTGGTAGTAATTCATTCAAATTACCCCTAATGAGTCATTATGGATAAACATCAACACAACATCGTGTTCAAATAGAAATAAATTTCTACCTCATACTTGGGATCGAACGCTGGTCCCTTCTAATGAAAGGCCAGGTCGAAACCAACCATGCCACGAGAAGCCATAAAAGAAATCGGAACCTAACGCTACCCAGCGGTTAAGTATGAGGTAGAATTTTTTTTTTCTTTTTTTTTTTTTTTTTTTAAAGACGACTGGCCACTTTGCTTATGGTATATTTGGTAGAGGGTGAAGGAAAGTCCCGATCAAAGGGAAAACAGAAAAAAATTGTAACCTCATTAAAGGTAGTAGAATACATGAGTTATGTGGGTACAACATTACTTGGTTTTCAGAGTCCATAATGAAACATCAGTGTAGGTTTAGGTAAAAAAGAGAATGCACACATTAAATAGTCAAAATGAAAGTACTCTATGATTCTTGCATGAAGGTAGAAAACCCTTATGATGGAACTGATATAAATGCAATATTGGGGCTGAGAACGTATGGCAAAGAAGGTAAATTGTTGAGAGTTAAGACATTACATGATGAAAGCAAAGCTTATGTTAGACTATGAAGACAAGATAGATACCGATTAAATATAAAAGTATCTCAAAGAAGTGATGTTCTTCCATAGCTTTTCAATATATTTATAGATGAAGTAATACAATAGTTCAGAGAAATTACTGGACATGAAGAATTGCAAAGTTGAGGTTAAACGGAAATGGAATATGAAGTATCAAACGTTTGTGGGTTATAAAGTAGTAATTGGTGACTGTAAAGAGAAACTCCAGGGACTAATGAACGATGTTTTTTATTATGTGAAGAGAATGGGACCAACTGAAATAGTGCGTAATATAATTTTTGAAGAAATGTCATTTGAATGCTTAGAGGTTCATTGGAAGTAAGAATGTATAGGAATAAAGGTGTGCAAGAATGAGGTTAAGGAGTCAAAGGTGTGTAAGAGGGTTTGACAAACTGCTGGTGAACCTCCGTGGAAAATTATAAATAAATCTGTTACTCTAGCAATCATCCTCAAGTCGGCAATTTGAGGACAGATGTTAATGACAATATATTGAATATTTTCTGTGAAGCAACAGCCATTAGTTGAAGCTGCTTTTATTTCTAATTAGAAAGAGACTTCCTGTTTCTCTGAAAGGATTATCATGTCATTTATCCTTAATGAAAGGGAAATGTGAATGTTAGTCATAATAAAATGAAAATCAGTTAAAGTGGTTGAGTCAAGAATAGCTCAAGAGTGGCTCGAGTAGTATACACACACACACACACACACACACACACACATATATATATATATATATATGCATGTGCGTGTGTTTATGTTTTCCGTATATACGTGTGTAAACATTTGCATAAAATATTTCTCCCTAACAATGAATATGAATGCAAATACCTACACCCCTTATCTGGCCCGGGACATTAAATACAAAATATCCGTGTCACCTAGGCGCTGCAAATACAAACAGCATTATTGGCATGTTTCATAATTATGAAATATTTGTTCCATGGCGGGAGAGGGCGGAAGGGCGGCGAAAATGCTGCAACATATTTGATACCTCTAAAGAATATTAATTCCCGAAATGCTACAAAAAATATTTCGGTACGTTATGCCCTCCAAAATTCGCTCGTGTGCGTTTACATGTGCAAATCTAATTTTATGCGTATGTGATTGCGTATACATGTGCTCATTTCATGTTTGCGTAAGGGTAAATGCGTCAAATTTATGAATATATTATTTGCGTGAAGGTAAATGCGTCAAATTTATGAATATGTCATTAATTGAATAGAATACGGATTCGTTTGTTTTGCTTTCCTCTGGAGCTAAATCTTGTTAAGGGAAACGGCTTATTGCTAGGGGAAAATAAACGTATATGTAATACGTGCATATGTAATTAATTGATGTAATTTGTTGTATTTTTCAATTACCTAATTCGAATTCATTGCTCTTCTACAAAAAAAAAAAATTATAACTTCTAAATCAAGGGATGAATATTTAAGTAATCTATTTGTATTTTATGTTCTATTTTTAATGACTTATTCAGATTAATTTATATTTTTCCAAATGAATAAAAAAAAAATTCTGACTTCAAAATCAAGATGAGCATTTTTTCAACAGGAGGAGAATTCACTGCACATATTTGGGTCCTTAATTGCAAAGCTCCTGGGTTTTCAATCTCCCCAGTCTCCGGTAATTAAGCGGCCATGATAGCAATGAATTTAGGGTCAGGGTCATTGGAAAAAAATTGACCCCTTCATCCTATATTGATGAGTTTTCTTATTTCTCGGGAATGATTTAGCATCGTTGGAAGAGATTGTGATTTTTTTTTTTTAATTTGCAGTTATTGTTTTTGTCCTCTCTCTCTCTCTCTCTCTCTCTCTCTCTCTCTCTCTCTCTCTCTCTCTCTCTCTCCTCTCTCTCTCTCTCTCTCTCTCTCGATGTTACATTTTTTTTGGAGCCAGGATTTGCAAATTACTGTTACGGTGTATTTCAGTGAAATGTAAACTCGATAATAATATTAACAACAACAACTACAACAACAACATGATTCTTTTATTATTGGATTTTTCCGTTTATAGGATCACAGATTGGAATAAAAGAGTGCATTGTTCAGAAATGTTAAACGGAATGGGAGAGAAATCCGTAAAGATTGGGTAAGCGATTGAAAAGGGAAGGCTTAATATCAAGGAATTGGTAGAGCGCATTTGTATGGTTGAGGTAAATGTCTCAGAAGATATAGGGAGATTTGATGCGTTACAAATAACCAGTATGTGCAAGTGCATGATGTGGCTAATGGTCAAGAAGTCTTTCGCTCACACTTCTCTTTCTCACCCCTCTTTAGACACACACACACACACACACACACACATATATATATATATATATATATATATATATATATATATATATATATATATATGTGTGTGTGTGTGTGTGTGTGTGTGTGTATGCTGCGTGTATCTGTCTGTGTGTGTTATTAGTATGTTTGTCCATATACGTGTGTGTGTAAACATTTGCACGAAATATTTTCTCCCTAACAATGAATATGAAATGCAAATACCTACACCCCTTATCTGGCCCGGGATATTAAATACAAAATATCCGTGTCACCTAGGCGCTGCAAATACAAACAGCATTATTGGCATGTTTCATAATTATGAAATATTTGTTCCATGGCGGGAGAGGGCGGGAAGGGCTGCCAAAATGCTGCAACATATTTGGTCCCTCTAAAGAATGTTAATTCCCGAAATGCTACAAAAAATAGTTCGGTGCGGTATTCATTCCAAAATTCGCTCGTGTGCGTTTACATGTGCAAATCGAAATTTTATGCGTATGTGATTGCGTATACATGTGCTCATTTCATGTTTGCGTAAAGGTAAATGCGTCAAATTTATGAATATATCATTAATTGAATAGGATACGGATTCCTTTGTTTTGCTTTTCTCTGGAGCTAAATCTTGTTAAGGGAAACGGCTTATTGCTAGGGGAAAATAAACATATGTAATACGTGCATTCGTAATTAATTGATGTAATTTGTTGTATTTTTCAATTGCCTAATTCGAATTCATTGCTCTTCTGCCCCCCCCCCCCAAAAAAAATATATAACTTCTAAATCAAGGGATGAATATTTAAGTAATCTATTTGTATTTTATGTTCTATTTTTAATGACTTATTCAGATTAATTTATATTTTTCCAAATGAATAAAAAAAAAATTCTGACTTCAAAATCAAGATGAGCATTTTTTCAACAGGAGGAGAATTCACTGCACATATTTGGGTCCTTAATTGCAAAGCTCCTGGGTTTTCAATCGCCCCAGTCTCCGGTAATTAAGCGGCCATGATAGCAATGAATTTGGGTCAGGGTCATTGGAAAAAAATTGACCCCTTCATCCTATATTGATGAGTTTTCTTATTTCTCGGGAATGATTTAGCATCGTTGGAAGAGATCGTGATTTTGTTTTTTATTTGCAATTATTGTTTTTGCTCCCCCCCCCGTCTCTCTCTCTCTCTCTCCTCTCTCTCTCTCTCTCTCTCTCTCTCTCTCTCTCTCTCTCTCCTCTCTCTCTCTCTCTCTTTTTTTATAAGAGGCCTAATTTAATGTTGGTACTGCTCGTAGAGTATTTTATTTTGATTATTATTTTAATACTTTTCTTGTGTTTTATTTATTTTCTTATTTCCTTCCCTCACTGGGCTATTTTTCTCTATTGGGGCCTTTGGGCTTGTAGCATCTTACTTTTCCAACTAGGGTTATAGCTTGGCTTGTTAATAATAATAATAATAATAATAATAATAATAATAATAATAATAATAATAATATAGTTTCTTTCACCCAATTATCATCAGCTGATACTTCTTTTTTAAGTATATTGTTCAGACTTGTTGCGAATTCTTTTCTGTTGAACTGATTGACTTAGGTCTCAGTTCGTAATTTATACATTACTGATCATTTTAACGTTGCTTGTGATCTTATTATATATATCTTTTAAGTTATTTTTCATGTATAGTTCATTCATTTCTTCTCAATTTTCCTTTTCACACTGGGCTGCTTTCCGTGCTGGAGCCCTTGGGCTTGTAGGATTCTGCTTTCCAAACTTAGGTTGTAGCTTGGCTAGTAATAATAATAATAATAATAATAATAATAATAATAATAATAATAATAATAATAATAATAATAATAATAAACTTTTTCATTATATCGTAATTGTGTGTCTTGATTTTTCTTTCAGTTTTTTCCTTTTACTGTATATCTATTCTTCAAACCTTCGTATGGAATTCCTGTTTATTTAGATACCTCTGCAAATCCATTATTATTTGTTTGTACCACTATCTATACAAACATCCATTTCTCTTCTTCCATTTATCACTCACGAAAGGAGATTGTAACTAAACCCCTACTACAAAAACTCGCAGTAATTTCGGCAACTTTTCCGCACGTTGTTTAATATTCTAACTGATATTATGGCGAGAGAATTCAAAGGAAAGGCTAGACATTGGCAAGGTGTGAAATCAGTGTGTTAATTGGTGATAAGGAAGAGTAGCAAAAACTGCTGAAAGCTCTCTCTCTCTCTCTCTTCTCTCTCTCTCTCTCTCTCTCTCTCTCTCTCTCTCTCTCTCTTCTCTCTCTTCTCTCTCTCTCTCTCTCTCTCCTCTTTTTTTTTTTTTTTTTTTTTTTTTTTTTTTTTTTTTTTTTTTTTTTTTTTTTTTTTTTTAAGACGACTGGCCACTTTTTTTTTATGGTATATTCCGGTAGAGGGTGGAGGAAAGTCCCGGTTAAAGGGAAAACAGAAAAAATTGTAACCTCAATAAAGGTAGTAGAATACATGAGTTGTTGGGTACAACATTACTTGGTTTTCAGGGGAAAATTGATGTCATTATGACTGCGAAAGTATGAGTCTATAATGAAACATCAGTGTAGGTTTAGGTAAAAAAAATAATGCACACATTAAATAGTCAAAATGAAAGTACTCTATGATTCTTGCATGATGGTAGAAAACCCTTATGATGGAACTGATATAAATGCAATATTGGGGCTGAGAACGTATGGCATAGAATGTAAATTATTGAGAGTTAAGACATTACATGATGAAATCAAAGCTTATGTTAGACTATAAAGACCAGTTAGATAACGATTAAAATATATAAGTATCTCAAAGAAGTGATGTTCTTCCATAGCTTTTCAATATACTTATAGATGGAGTAATACAATAGTTCAGAGAAATAACTGGACATGAAGATGTGCAAAGTTGAGAGAAAATCAAATGGAATGTGAAGTATCAAACGTTTGTGGGTTATAAAGTAGTAATTGGTGACTGTAAAGAGAAACTCCAGGGACTAATGAACGATGTTTTTTATGTGAAAAAGAAATGGGATCGACTGAAAAGAGTGTAATACAATTTTTGAAGAAATGACATATGAATGCCCAGAGGTTCAGTGGTAGAGGGAGGTAAGAATGTATAGGAATAAAGGTGTGTGCAAGAATGAGGTTAAAGAGTCAAAGGTGTGTAAGAGAGTTTGACAAAACACTGATGAACCCCCATGTAAGTATCTAGGAAGTTGAAAATTATGAATAAAGCTGTTACTCAAAGCAGTCGTCTTCAAGTCGGCAATTTGAGGACATATGTTAATGACAATATATTGCATATTTTCTGTGAAGCAAAGCAGCTGTTAGTTGAAGCTGCTTTTATTTCTAATTTGAGAGACTTGCAGTGTCCTCTGAAAGGATTATTTGGTCATTTATCTTGAATGAAAGGGAAATATGAATGTCGATACTAATGAAAGAAAAATCACTTGAAGTAGTTGAGTCAAACTGAATGCATAGTATATGTGATGCAAAAAGAACAGAAAGATGGGTGGCAAATTGACCAAAGGATGTGCAAGAATAGCTCAAGTTTTAGTTGGTTTGGTCCTGTGGAAATAATATAGGATGACAGGTTGGAATAAATGAGTGCATTGTTCAGAAAAATGTTAAACGGAATGGGAGAGAAATCCCCCCCAAATTGGGTAACCGATAAGGAAAGAGTTTTTGAAGAGGGAAGGCTTAATATCAAGGGCTTGCTGTGGCCTGATCGGTAACGTCTCTGCCCGGTGTTTCCCAGTCGGGGGTTCGAGTCCCGCTCAGACTCGTTAGTGCCATTATTGGCTGCAACCTTACCATCCTTGTGAGCTAAGGTTGGGGGGGGGGGGTTTGGGGGAGCCTATAGGTCTATCTGCTGAGTCATCAGCAGCCACTGCCTGGCCCTCCCTGGGCCGAGCTTTGGTTGGACAGGAGGCTTGGGCGTTGATCATATAATATATGGTCAGTCTCATAGGGCATTGTTCCGATTGCCTAGGGCAATGTCACTGTCCCTTGCCTCTGCCATTCATAAGTGACCTTTAAACCTTTAAACCTTTAAATGGTAGAGCGCATGTATGGTTGAAGTAAATGTCTCAGAAGATATAGGGAGATTTGATGCGTTACAAATAACCACTCTGTGCAAGTACATGATGTGGATATGGTCAAGAAGTCATTTCGCTCACACTTCTTTCTCTCTCCCTCTTTAGACGCACTCACAAACACACACACACACACACCACACACACACACACATATATATATATATATATATATTATATATATATGTGTGTGTGGTGTGTGTATATATATATATATATATATATATATATATGTGTGGTGTGTGTGTGTGTGCGCGTGCGTGTATCTGTGTGTGTGTGTTAGTGTATGTTTGTTCATATACATGTGTGTGTAAACATTTGCCATAAAATATTTCTCCCTAACAATTGAATATGAAAAAGCAAATACCTACACCCCTTATCTGGCCCAGGATATTAAATACAAAATATCCGTGTCACCTAGGCGCTGCAAATACCAAACAGCATTATTGGCATGTTTCATAATTATGAAATATTTGTTCCATGGCGGGAGAGGGCGGAAGGGCGGCGAAATGCTGCAACATATTTGATACCTCTAAAGAATATTAATTCCCGAAATGCTACAAAAAATATTTCGGTACGTTATGCCCTCCAAAATTCGCTCGTGTGCGTTTACATGTGCAATCTAATTTTATGCGTATGTGATTGCGTATACATGTGTTCATATTCATGTTTGCGTAGAGGTAAGTGCGTCAAATTTATGAATATATCATTTGTGTGAAAGTAAAATACGTCAAATTTATGAATATATCATTAATTGAATTGGGTACGGATTCGTTTGTTTTTGCTCTTCTCTGGAGCTAAATCTTTGTTAAGGGAAACGGCTTATTGCTGGGGGAAAATAAACGTGTATGTAATACGTGCATACGTAATTAGTTTACATAAATTGTTGTATTTTTCAATTATCTAATTCAAATTCATTGCTCTTCTGCCAAAAAAAAAAAAAAATCATAAGTTCTATAACCAAGGTATGAATATTTAAGCAATCTATTCGTATTTTTTGTTCTATTTTTAATGACTTATTCAGATTAATTTATATTTTTTTCCAAATGAATGAAAAAAAAAATCTGACTTCAAAATCAAGATGAGCATTTCTTCAACAGGAGGAGAATTCACTGCACATATTTGGGTCCTTAATTGCAAAGCTCCTGGGTTTTCAATCTCCCCAGTCTCCGGTAATGAAGCGGCCATGATAGCAATGAATTTAGGGTCAGGTATCATTGAAAAAATTGACCCCCTTCATCCTATATTGATGAGTTTTCTTATTTCTCGGGAATGATTTAGCATCGTTGGAAGAGATCGTGATTTTTTTTTTATTTGCAATTATTGTTTTTGACATCTCTCTCTCTCTCTCTCTCTCTCTCTCTCTCCTCTCCTCTCTCTCTCCTCTCTCTCTCTCTCTCTCTCTCCTCTCTGGTATGTTACATTTTTTGGAGCCAGGATTTGCAAATTACTTTTACGGTTATTTCAGTGAAATGTAAACTCGATAATAATAATAAACAACAACAACTATAACAACAACATGATTCTTTTATTATTGGATTTTTTTCCGTTTATAGGATCACAGGTTGGAATAAAAGAGTGCATTGTTCAGAAAATGTTAAACGGAATGGGAGAGGAAATCCACAAAGATTGGGTAACCGATAGTGGAAGAGGTATTGAAGAGGGAAGGCTTAATATCAAGGAAATGGTAGAGCGCAATTGTGTGGTTGAGGTAAATATCTCAGAATGTATAGGGAGATTTGATTGCGTTACAAATAACCACTCTGTGCAAGTGCATGATGTGGCTAATGGTCAAGAAGTCTTTCGCTCACACTTCTTTCTCTCCCCTTCTGTGGACACCCACACACTCATATATATATATAATATATATATATATATATATATATATATATATCATATATATATATATATATGTGTGTGTGTGTGTATATATATACAGTATATATGTGTGTGTATATATATATACCAGTCATATATGTGTGTGTATATATACTCATATATATATATAATGAATATATTAATATTATATATTGTGTGTGTGTGTGTGTGCGTGTATCTGTCTGTGGTGTCGTTAGTGTATGTTTGTCCATATACATTGTGTGTGTAAACATTTGCATAAAAATATTTCTCCCTAACAAATGAATATGAATGCAAATACCTACACCCCTTAACCTGGTCCGGGACATTAAATACAAAATACCCGTGTCACCTAGGCGCTGCAAATACAAACAGCATTATTGGCATGTTTCATAATTATGAAATATTTGTTCCATGGCGGGAGAGGGCGGAAAGGGCTGCCAAAATGCTGCAACATATTTGATCCCTCTAAAGAATATTAATTCCCGAAAATGCTACAAAAAAAAAAAAAAAAAAAAAATATTTCGGTGGCGGTATTCGCTCGGTGTGCGTTTTACATGCGCAAATCGAATTTTATGCGTATGTGATTGCGTATACATGTGCTCAATTCATGTTTGCGTACAGGTAAATGCTTCACATTTATGAATTATCGTTTGCGTAAAAGTAAATGCGTCAAATTTATGAATATATCATTAATTGAATAGGATACGGATTCGTTTGTTTTGCTTTTTTCTCCTGAGCTAAATCTGGTTAAGGGAAACGGCTTATTGCTGGGGGGAAAATAAACGTATATGTAATACGTGCATACGTAATTAGTTTACATAAATTGTTGTATTTTTTCAATTATCTAATTCGAATTCATTTCTCTTCTCTGCCAAAAAAAAAAAATTATTATAAACTTCTAAATCAAAGGATGTATATAGTAATCGTATTTATTCGTATATTTTGTTCTATTTTCAATGACTTAATTCAGATTAATCTCTCTTTTCCTAAACGAATATAAAATAATCATTTGACTTCAAAATCAAGATTTGCATTTCTTCAACAGGAAAAGAGTTCATTGCACATATTTGGGTCCTTAATTGCAAAGCTCCTGGGTTTTCAATCTCCCCAGTCTCCGGTAATTAAGCGGCCATGATAGCAATGAATTTAGGGTCAGGTAATCATTGAAAAAAATTGACCTCCTTCATCCTATATTGATGAGTTTTCTTATTTCTCGGGAATGATTTAGCATCGTTGGAAGAGATCGCGATTTTTTTTTATTTGCAATTATTGTTTTTTGCCATCTCTCTCTCTCTCTCTCTCTCTCTCTCTCTCTCTCTCTCTCTCTCTCTCTCTCTCTCTCTCTCTCTCTCTCTGGATGTTACATTTTTTGGAGCCAGAATTTGCAAATTACTTGTATTTTACGGTTTATTTCAGTAAAATGTTAGCTCAATAATAATAATAATAATAATGATAATTAATAATAATAATAATAATAATAATATAATAATAATAATAATAATAACAACAACAACAACAACATGATTCTTTTTATTATTGGATTTTTCCGTTTATCGTTATATAGAGAAATCAAGATGATCAAATATGAATTGAACCTTTAAAAAAAAAGGTGTTGACTTGATGAAATATTTACACCAGAAGATAGGGAACACAGTGGAAAAGCAAAACGTCTTTGTATATAAAAAATGAAACTGAGCCTTGAGGTATTAGAAAGGCCAACTGTAATTTGACACTTCCAAAACTAATTACTTCATGTAACATTAATATATCCTATAAACAAACGTAATGTTGTTGTTGTTGTTGTTTTTGTAGTAGGGTTCTCTTCTTCGCCAGTAAGTCAGGTTCCCTTGAAGATGACTCTAGTAAAAATCAAAACATAGTTCCTCATTTAACCGTTGCGTCAATAAGTATGACCTGCCTGGAGTTGAAACCCTCTGCTCCATCTTCCTAAATAATATTACTAATTATTTCTTGCTTGCCACATACAACCAACCCTTCTCAATCTCCCCTTTCGAATTAAGAGCGGGGTGATTTAGCCAAACATTTTTTTTTCTAGGGTTGATAGTATAAAAAACTAACCAAATAATCTATATTTTTGTTCCATTCTAGGGTTAACAATCTAGATTCAAGAAGACTTGTCAAGTAATTGATATATTACCTTCTATGGTTAATAGTACTGAAGACTAACCAAATGATTTATATATGTTCAATTCTAGGGTTAATAGTAATAGATGAGTTGCCAAATAATTTATATATCTGCTCAGTCTAGGTTTAACCATCTAGATTCTAGAAGACTGGTCAAACTACTGATATATCTTCCCTTTTAAGATCATTGTTGTGGCAGAGATGAGAATGTTGAGAAGGATGTGTGGGGTGACAAGAAGAGATAAGATACGGAATGGGGTAATTAGGGGTACCACAGGAGTTAGAAAAACTATCAGATAAGATCCAAGAAAGTAGACTGAAGTGGTATGGTCATGTCATGAGAAGAGATGAACAGTATATTGGGAGGAGAGTGATGGAAATGGAGGTACAGGGAAACGAGAAGGAGAGGGAGACCAAAATCGATGGTGGATGGACTGTATCAAGGATGACCTTTGATCAAAGGGATTAACCGGTGATGAAGTGTGGGACAGAGGTAGATGGAGAACGCTGGCCAGAAACATCGACCCCGCATGGAAGTGGGAAAGGGTGCAGACAAAGAAGTTGTTAACATAGATACAAGACTATTCACCTCTCGTCCTGAAGCTCAGGGGTGTCTATGATGATTGTTAGGGTAGTAATGTTTGGCAATAAATCATCTTGTGGCTGCAAACCAAACTTCCTGGCGTTTTGTGTGTGTGTGGTGTGTGTGTGTGTGTGTGTGTGTGTGTGATGATGACGCGGTCTTCAGTTAAGTGAGTTATTCTTGTTTTGTTATGGCAACAGTTTTCATTAAGAATTTACTTAAATAGAATTACGCATTCCTTTCTGTATATACATATATATATAATATATATATAATATATATATATAGTATATATATTACTATATATATATATATATATATATATATATATATTATATTATTTCTTCTATATATATTTTCCATTGTAGACTCCTGTATCTCCAGAAATGTTTTCCAGATATTAATTGTTGGGTAGGTAGTAGTAACATTGTCGTTGGTTATTATTATTATTATTATTATTATTATTATTATTATTATTATTATTATTATTATTATTATTATTATTATTATTATTATTATTCGTAGTAGTAGTAGTAGTATTAATGATATCAACAACAATAACAATAATCGTAAATATATGAAGAAAAACATTACTAATAAATATTGTTTGTAAAATTAAAGATGAGTGAAAAAACGAAAAACTACTGTTTATGTACTAAATTATAAGTACAATTCGAGAAACAAAGCTGCTTATATAACTATAAATATCATGTATTCTATTTTCTTTCATTTCAGGCCGCAGTACAACCATAACAGCTTTGGGTAAGTTTTATTTTCCTTTCCTTAAATCAGTAACGTAACCTTAAACCCTGCATGAGTTTTTGCCCCAAAGGTAAGCTGTAAAAAGGGACTACCCAGGAGCTGGTGTAGACGTCATGGACTCTTGCATTACCAGCAGAAACGGTTAAAAGAATATTACACGCACTGTTAGAAAAAATCGTAATTTTTATCGGGAATTCTCCGTAAAAAATATACTGTTCTCAACCGTATCTCAATAATATACAGGCGACCGGAATTTTACCTTAAATTGTTATTATCTTTTAAGGGGTTGATGACCGATATATCACTCTTTTACGTTAATATAACCGTTTTTTAAAACGGTAAAAAAAAAAAAAAAACTGGAAATGAATTTTGCCAGACTTTTACCATTTTGTTTACGCAAATTTTTAACAGTGCGTGTTATTAAATGCACTCTTGGTTGATTCACAATAATGTAGTGTTTCTATTTTGCGGTTAAATGCTTACTGTAGATATTTTATTGTAGAATTGTTTATTCTTATGACTTGTGACTCATCGTTTGATATCAGTATCTAAAATAATAAGTATAAAGTTTAGGGTCTAGACAAAAATAAAATATTTATATTTATGCACAAAGTACTTTAATGTCTCGAAAGCTATGTGTTTTTTATCATCTATCTCTCTCTCTCTCTCTCTCTCTCTCACTCTCTCCTCTCTCTCTCTCTCTCTCTCTCTCTCTCTCTCCTAGGGATGTAATTCTGTAACTTAGAGTTTGACAGAAGCAGCTCTTGTTACCAGAAGAAGCGTAGCCTATAAATCTGGAAAATTGGCAAATCCAGAGTCTAGATTCAGTAGGCCTGCTAGAGACTGGGCCACTTACCATTTCTTCGAATCATATTTTTTATATGAAACTACTATATTCTGTCAGCACTAAGATAGCACAAAATATTTATAGCCAAGTAATATGTTACTTTTACTGTCCTTGTGAGCATTTCCATCAGAGATAAGTAAATTGATTTAGAAGTACTCATTATTAGTGATTGCAAGATTAGGAGAGACATTTTTTTTTTTTTTTTTCCTTTTTTTTTTTTTTTTTTTTTTTTTTTTTTTTTTTTTTTGATATCTCAAACAGTATTATAGTAAGATAAGAATAGACGTTGAAATCCCATGCCAAGAAACAGAGCGTACCAAAGTCGTCTATAAAATTGCAGAAGGATTAGGAAGGAGTTCATCAAGGAAGGGGAGACAAGAGGTAAATGTAATAACTGAAATTATGAACCGGAAAAACCAAATCCAATTTAAAAATAAAAACAAAAAAAAGGAAATATTGAAATATTTAATTTCTGTAGTGTCACGAGGGACTTCAAATAATGGGGGTTACTCTAAATATATTGACA
>NC_090747.1:92559560-92564879 GCF_036898095.1 Palaemon carinicauda | reverse complement strand
TAGATAGATCCACATTTGACTAGTAGATAGATCCACATTTGACTAGTAGATAGATCCTCATTTGATTAGTAGATAGATCCGCATTTGACTAGTAAATAGATCCACATTTGACTAGTAAATAGATCCACATTTGATTAGTAGATAGATCCACATTTAACTAGTAAATAGATCCACATTTGACCAGTAAATAGATCTACATTTGATTAGTAGATAGATCCACATTTGACCAGTAAATAGATCCACATTTGACTAGTAAACAATAGAGATAGATAAGATTAAAACTTAAATACATTTTCCTCCCAATCTCTTCAGAATCAGCGATCTGGTGACGGCTGTGTGTATCCCCATCACAATGGTGATGTGTCTCCACACGATGTTGTTGCCTCCCGTTGTCCAGCCGTCGTACTCGGAGGATAGGGGTGAGTAGGACGTCAAGGCATAGGCCTATGTTTTGCTTTATTGATTTGATTACGTGGTTATTTTGGGTAGGTCTAAATAATTCCATTGATCACTTGAAAATACTGTGCTGTATGTTAATTTTATTTGTTTTCAAATAATTTCTATCTATCTGTCTATCTACCTATCTATCTATATATTTATATACACACATACACACACACACACACACACACACACACATATATATATATATATATATATATATATATATATATATATCGCTCCATTGTAGCCTATTATAATTCTCTCTCTCTCTCTCTCTCTCTCTCTCTCTCTCTCTCTCTCTCTCTCTCTCTCTCTCTCTCTCTCTCTGCATTCACATGAACATTTGTATAAGCAATTAAAGAAGGAACTGACATGTCCATTGTAAGTTCTTTAAGGTATTAAAGTATTAAGTTGTTTAAGAATAAACGTACAAATCAAGAAGATTTTTCTGTGAGATTTCAAAACCTCGTAACTCGTAAATGACAAAAATAGCTCTTTCGTCTTAAATGAATATAAGTAATCAAGTAGGCTCCATGAATATATGCGAAAATAATATGGGAAATACGGTTAAAGCTATTTCGGGGTCAATCATGTACATATTAACTGCTAACAACTTTGATTGAAGGGTAATGAAAGCAATGAAGTTGAATATAATTGAATTAATTGAGTGGTCATTGTTATTCCTTAATGAGTATACATTAGGCGAATCTGGTTAGATTAAGTTTTGTGATCCAATGACATAAATATTTCCAGTCTTAAGACCGAGCCTTTGTCTTTGTGTCTCCAGTGATTTCCAGAATTAGGCGAAGACACTTTACTTGAACTGGTTTTGTGTCAAGGCTAACCTTTCCCTGGATTATCTCTTTCCTTAGCTAATACCTAGTTTGTATTTTACAATTACTCAATCATTCTCTCTATTTTCGTCATTAAAGATATTAAATTCATTGTTCTCTAGCCTTGGGTAGTGCCATAACTTCTGTATCGTGGTCTCATGGTCTTCCACTGTCTTGGTTCAGAGTTCTCTTGCTTGAGGGTACACTCAGGCACACAATTCTATCTGTTTTATTATTTCCTTTCCCCATGGGATGTTTTCCCTGTGGGAGTTCTTAGGCTTATAGCATCCTGATATTATTACAATTGTTGAATCATTCCCTTTCTATTCTCGGCATTAAAGATATTAAAATCATTGTTCTCTAGTCTTAGGTAGTGCCATAACTTCTGTATCGTGGTCTCATGGTCTTCCACTGTCTTGGGTCAGAATTCTCTTGCTTGAGGGTACACTCAGGCACACTATTCTATCTGTTTTTGTTATTTTCTTTCCCCGTGGCCCCGTGGAATGTTTTCCCTGTGGGAGTTCTTAGGCTTATAGCATCCTGATATTATTATTATTATTATTATTATTATTATTATTATTATTATTATTATTATTACCAGCTAAGGTACAACCCTAGTTGGGAAAGCAAGATTCTATAAGCCCAGGGGCTCCAACAGGGAAAAATAGCCAAGGGAGGAAAGGAAATAAGGAATTAAATAAACGATATAAGAAGTAATGAAAATTAGAATAAAATACTTTATAAACCTTAACAACATTAAAACAGGTATTTGATATATAAACTATAAAAGGACTTATGTAAGCCTTTTCAACATAAAATCATTAATTAGACGCACATAGCATTAGCAAGTTATTGGAGAGCCAGCCTCGAAATCAATAGTGACCCTTATTATTATTATTATTATTATTATTATTATTATTATTATCCAAGCTACAACCCTAGTTGGAAAACCAAGATGGTATAAGCCCAAAGACTCCAACAGGGAAAAATAGTCCAGAGAGAAAGGAAACAAGGAAATAAATATATGATGAGAACAAATTAACAATAAATCATTCTACAAACAGTAACAACGTCAGAACAGATATGTCATGTATAAAATATAAAAAGACTTAAGTCAGCCCGTTCAGCATAAAAACATTTGCTACAACTTTGAACTTTTGAAGTTCTACTGATTCAACTACCCGATTTGGAAGATCATTCCACAACTTGATCACAGCTGGAATAAAACTTCTAGAATACTGTGTAGTATTGAGCCTCATGATGGAGAAGGCCTGGCTATTAGAATTAACTGCCTGCCTAGTGTTACGAACAGGTTGGAATTGTGCTGGAAGATCTGAATGTAAAGGATGGTCAGAGTTATGAAAAATCTTATGCAACATGCATAATGAACTAATTGAACGGCGGTGCCAAAGATTAATATCTAGACCAGGAACAAGAAATTTAATAGACCGTAAGTTTCTGTCCAACAAATTAAGATGAGATTAATTAGTTAAGTAAGGTTGTAATATATTGGCCAGAAATTAACGTTATTTTACTAATTAGTTCTTCATTCGCAGACACAACAGCCGACTGGGCATTCACCGAGACGGTCCCAACGAGTGAGGACGAACTCATCCAGACTTCGAGATCCAGGGGAGTTGGTCCTCCTCTGAACATCACGGGAAACGCCAACCAGGACTTACTGTTGATGACGCCCTTGTTGAGGTGCGGTGCTACCACCGTCAGGAACCTGCTGAAGCTCCTGAAGAAGGACAATCATTTTGAAGTGGTGGCGAATCCCCCCAAGAAGTCGGAGGTGGTCCATATACCCGATATAGAAGCGCAGGTAAGGTGTGAGAGGTATTAGTATTGTTAATAACAACAACAACAACAGCAATTATTATTATTATTATTATTATTATTATTTGTTACTACTAGGTAATCTAAAATCCTAGTTGGAGCAGCAGGATGCTATAAGCCCAAGGGCTCCAACAAGGAAAATAGCATTTTGAGGAAAGGAAATAAGGAAATAAATAAACTACGAGACAAGTAATGAACAATTAAAATATAATATTTTAAGAACAATAACAACATTAAAATACATATTTCATATATAAACTATAGAAACTCAAAAAAAAAAAAGTACGATAGAATAGTGCGCCCCGAGTGTACCCTCAAGCAAGAGAACTCTAACCCAAGACAGTGGAGGGCCATGGTACAGAGGCTATGGCACTATCCAAGACCAGAGGACAATGGTTTTGATTTTGGTGTGTCCTTCTCCTAGAAGAGCTGCTTACTAAAGCTAAAGAATCTCTTCGACCCTTACCAAGAGGAAAGTAGCCACTTTCCCCCTCCCCCTCCCTCTCCCCCTCCCCTTCTTCCCTTCCCCCCGCCACGAGGGTGCGGGGTCATTGGGTGGGAATCTGTTTTATAAACATGGTTCAAGGTTCGAGTCTATGTGAAAGTAATTCTGGTATGTTTACATGTCCCCCACCCCCCATACCAAGAGGCCTCTTTCCCCCCCCTCCCCTACCCCACATACCGAGAGGCCTCTGTCCTCCCTCCCCTATCCCACATACCGAGAGGCCTCTGTCCTCCCTCCCCTACCCCACATACCGAGAGGCCTACGGAAAGGTCCCATGCCGAGACATGTCAATTCAATGTGTCTGACGAGAGCTTCGTATATTCTTGAGTTTGTTATAGTTACAAAGCCACCCCACCCCCAAACCCTGCCATGAGGGTAGGGGCCACTGGGTTCTGTGCGAACATGGCGCAATACACCAGTAGGTCTATAGTTAATTCTTTTTAGTGAGGCAGATTTTCACCGACTCGGAGGGGTGCTCTTTTAGCTCGGAAAAGTTTCCCGATGGCTGATTGGTTGGACAAGATAATTCTACACCAATCAGAATGCAGGAAACTTTTCCGAGCTAAAAGGACACCGCTGCGAGTCGGGTTGCAAAATGCGCCTCATTGAAAAAAAAATTGAGTATAGGCGTTCCATGTTGCCCCGGGCGGCTCTGTAGGACTGTATCGCTACAGCCTTCTACATCCCTTCAATCTAGTCCTATATAAAAAGAAACTCTCTCTCTCTCTCTCTCCTCTCTCTCTCTCTCTCTCTCTCTCTCTCTCTCTCTCTCTCTCTCTCTCTCTCTCTCTCTTTCTCTCTATGTGACTTTCTGTTCCCGTGAGACTTCGTTCGAGGAGATGGTATTCGAAATGGCACCCAGTTTTTTTTTCAATTAATAAAACATGATAAGACACAGTTGGAAGAGACATATATATTCATTCAAGTTAGGGCTAAGCAGAAGACAGTCTCTCTCTCTCTCTCTCTCTCTCTCTCTCTCTCTCTCTCTCTCCTCTCTCCTCTCTCTCTCTCTCTCTCTTTTACAGCAACATATATGGATAATAAAAAAAGTATTAGCCTACAGCTTAGTTTTAATTTATTTATAGGAACCATGTCCAAAATAATCTTCCATGAATAATGCTATAGCATTTAGTGGGGAAATTCTCACACTAACAAACATTCATTTGAAACAGACATTGTACACTCTTAAAAACTATAGGAAAACTTTTATTGATTACGTCCCCTTATCACGTGGCAAATCCTCATTGAAAATTCAGGTTTTGTATATTTCCAGATGTACATACAAGGTCTCGAAATAAATGCACAAAATAGTATAATAACACCAAGGTCATTTTCCTTTAAGTCGGTGGGGATAAATGCTCTCCCAGTTTCTCTAGGGCTGCGCAGACCATTTAAAGTTACGCTATGTGTAAAATATAGGGAGAAGAATGCACACAAAGCTGAATTGTAATTTTGCATTGGCAATTTATTGGTGAAGCACTTCATGGTGGTATACCTTCGTAAAATAATCAGTTATTATGCATACACAAATTTATAATGAAGTTAAGGATAATGTAAACGTATTTCTTAGATTTTTTTTTTTTATCAAGGAAGCCATACATTTCAATTCATGAATACATACATTTAAAACATATTACAAATACAGGGGAATATATACATTATATATCTGCCTTTAGGTTTCAAACTCCCTTTCCATTT
>NC_090747.1:92517060-92549560 GCF_036898095.1 Palaemon carinicauda | reverse complement strand
GCTCTCCCCCCCCAAGCAAGTAATATACAATGGCTTGTATCCCAATTGGAATTTATTTATTCCCCACATTATTTAGACTCGCGTTGGTAAGCGTGCCTAAAATGAGATCAATAAAGTATTGAAAAGGTTTGGAGAAGCCTATAGGTCTATCTGCCGAGTCATCAGCAGCCATTGCCTGGCCCTCCTTGGTCCTAGCTTGGGGGGAGAGGGTTCTTGGGCGGTGATCATATGTATATATGGTCAGTCTCTAGGGCATTGTCCTTCTTGATAGAGCAATGTCACTGTCCCTTGCCTCTGCCATTCATGAGTGGCCTTTAAACCTTTAATTGAAGATGAGATCATTGCGGGTGTTAAAAATTCAATACCTCTATATCTCTAAGACATCTTCAATACAATAGAATTTCCAAAAGCTAATTTTCCGCCCTTCCAGAAAAAATGCACGATAGCAAAATCCTGACCAACCAGAACTTCTACAAACCCAGAGTGGACGAGAAGGCGCGGGAATACCTGAGCAGGAACTTCACCATCGAACTGGAATTCTACGATTTCTTAAAACAGCGCCTGGATAGGCAGTACAGAGCCATTGCCACAACCCTGCCATCGACATAAAATTCATTTCCATTATCTATTAAGGTTATACGTTATTCCCAAACTCGTGGAACGAGTTGCAGAGAACATGCGTTAGATAAGTAAATTGTCCCCAAGAGTTGTGATATGTTACTCATCTGGGATAAAAAGAAACAAGGTTAGTGAGGGTGACGCTCAGTTTTCAATGTACTGTAGTTGAAGCGAGTCCAAGCTAAGGTGTCTCGTCCCAATCTTGCTTCTGTCATACGTTTGTAGTGAATTTAAGTCGAAAGAAAGTAATATTATGTTGCGGTTATTTGTATATCGTGGAAGTTGCACGTAAGTTCCCTGAATTATTATACACTGTATGTGTAGTTTAATGTATATAAGCGAAGTCACATATCAATAATTTTTGTTTCAAGAAGTTCTCTTGGCATGTTCAGATGCTGCTACGCTACTGTTTTGGTACACATTCTTCTAAATTATGTAGGACAAGGGGAAAAACGTCCGAAAACGACGAATTACACACACGAAAAAAAAAAACGTCCGAAAACGGTGATAAACAAAAATTGGGGGAGTCAATTCTGATGTCGCAAGTCCATATTTGTTTTTTCGAAATTTCTCCCTTGCCCGTTATATATATATATATATATATATATATATATATATATATATATATATATATATATATATATATATATATGTGTGTGTGTGTATACGTATATATATATATATATATATATATATATATATATATATATATATATATATATATATTTATATATATTATATATATATATATATATATATATATATATATATATATATATATATAGTATATATATATGTATATATATATTTATATATATATATATATATATATGTATATATATTATATATATATATGTAAATATATAAGTATATATATATATATGTATATATATGTGTAAATATATAAATATACAGTATATATATATATATATATATATATATATATATATATATATATATATATATATATATATATATATATATATATATATATTGAAAACAACAAACAACCCAGTAGTTGACTGTTAGGTAAACCCCTGATCATGCAATTTCATGAAAGCTGGTTTTCACGCTCTAAAGAAGGTAGGTGGCTACGTAAAGTTTGTCATATCTAATATTTCCTGAAACGAGTCGACTTTCTTATGAAACATGCTCAAAATGAGCCGCTTAACTTGCATGGCAACCTTTCAGGGAATGGAATGTCCAATTATTGAAGGGTGTAAATATTGTTTCTTCAAGTTTGTAAGCACGGCGTGTGATATAATTTGATTACTATATTCAATTTTTTTAATGAGGCGCATTTGCACCGACTCTCAGCGGTGCCTTTTAGCTCGGAAAAGTTTTTCTGCTATCCGATTGGTTAGAATTATCTTGTCCAACCAATCAGCGATCAGGAAACTTTTCCGAGCGAAAAAGGCACCTTTGATAATCGGTGCAAATCTGCCTCACTAAAAAGAATCGACTATAGTATATCTGAGCCGTCAAAAATTATGTCTAGATATTTAGATAGATAGCGCTCACACACACACACACATACACACAGTCAGTCAATCTTTCCCACCCTTTCCTAACTATAACCCGATGGTTTGGCAATTTGTGGAGGAGAGTGGCTCCCGAGTGTACCTCTCTGGGTACACCCTCTTACCAGGGTATGACTACCCTTCTCTCCCCAGAGCGGGATAGGTAAGAAATATATATATATATATATATATATATATATATATATATATATATATATATATATATATATATATATATATATATCCAGATACTTACTCTTCATTATATAGGGGAAAAAAGAAATGGTAAATAAATGAAAAAAAGGATTAAAGGGTATTATATTGAGATGTCGAACAAGTGTTCCGTTCTAGTAACTGCTTAGTTGACAATGACGATCATAAATTAACGTATTTTGAATAAATATAAAGAAAATAGTTGATTAATTGATTGATTTAAAGTTTTCAGGCATCCTGACATTAAAGAAAATGGGTTACCCAATGATACATGCCCAGTATTTATATCAATGAGTTTGGTGGCCCAAAGGCCAATATAGATTTGGCCTTGGGTAGCCCATAAAGATTTGTCTTATAACGTGGATTTAGACCTCACTTTAGTCCATACAGTAATTCACTAGTGGACAGTGCCTATGTTTCTCCAAGAACTTAGGAATTCATGTTTTGTATCATTCTATTCCAGATTTTACATTTTATAAGATTATTTAAAATCGCTGGAAACGCTACACGAGTAATCTGCACCGAAAACGTCAATTCACTTTTTCATTGTGTAATTAAAACAGATCGAATTGCATGCAATGAATGTAGGTAGCCTCTTCAAATAATAGATGGCTAATAACAGTTCATCGGAGCTGAAGGCAGTATTTAAAGTGCCTCAGTAGAAGGTAATATCGAAGCCGAAGGCAGTATTTAAAGTGCCTCAGTAGAAGGTAATATCGAAGCCGAAGGCAGTATTTAAAGTGCCTCAGTATTAGGTAATTGGAGTATGACTTAAGAGTTTTTCAACGTAGAACTACTACTCCCGCCCTCTAATTATTACGGGCTGCCAACGCAGGAGCCCGTGTCTTACATACGGTAAGGCAACCTGAAACGAACGCCCCCCTTCGACGGCGGTTAGCCACCACCCAGCCTGTCGGAAAGAAAACGGGTCGTGTGAATCGGCCTTAAGGCTCAACAGGTCAATCCTGTAGTCATGGTCTTGCATACCTTGCCACATGGGCACATCAGATCAGGATTTTGAGAGGCGGGAACCTCTTATCTAGGATTCTGCTGTTGCCTTTTTAAGGTAATAAAAGGGTAATAAAATTAAGCAATGACTCCATTGTTATAACAACCAAGTTTAAGGCCACGTGATAATCAGCTAGAGTTTCCAGGCTTGTTGGTGGAAGTTGTCATTTCGTTAAGTATGGCTTGGCACGGTTACTATACCTCCTGAGACCCCCAGGTTCTACTTAGTACACCGTATAAATTTGTTTTGAGAACAGTTCTCAGGTACACGGATCACGTGACCAACTCAGCATACAAGGGTGCAGGTTGCTCTTGGAGGAATATGCTCTATCAATCCTCCGAGGCGTAATTAGAGATTTTAGGGTGCGGAGACCGAGTCAGTAATAAAGGCCGATTCACACGACCCGTTTTCTTTCCGACAGGCTGGGTGGTGGCTAACCACCGTCGAAATGTTGTACATTCACACGAGGCGTTCCGTATCCGTTTACCAGCGCGCGGTTTTCATTGTTTACTTAGACTCTGTCACGTGAGGACCGAGTAAATTACGATAATTTTGACACTTTAAGATGTTGGTTGATAACTGTATTGATAAAATAAGTTATGCAACTTCATAATGCTTTATGCACTATGCCAAGAATGTTAAAATTGCGATAAATTACCTGTTTTATTTAATGCCTCTCCAGTCAGTTTTCATATCTTTTATTTAAGTAAATTATTTCTTTACATCTTGTTTGCCCTGTCAAACATCTCCTCATACCCTTGAAAAAGTTCAATTAACCTCTAATACATGGTGTCAACAACAAACTAACTAATTTCTATGACTCTATACTATGAGGAAAAGTCGGGGTTGTAGGCCACGAAACGAACGGGTACAATACAGGTCGTCGTTCACACAAAACATCATCCACCCGTTGGTTGGGACGGGTGGCTAACGTCCGTCAAACCGGTCGGGGTTTCTTGGGAAGAAAGCCGAGCCGCCTCGGAAGGGCGACGTCCGAGGGCCGCCGTCTGCCTAACGGGTCGTGTGAACAGTTGCATTTGAATACACGTAAGAAACCTAGACGCCGCTTAACCGACGGCGAGCCTGTCGGAAAGAAAACGGGTCGTGTGAATCGGCCTTAAAGCGGCCGCCCTCCCCCTTACCACTGTGAGTTGGTAGTAATATTGAATGTATAATTGCATACTTTTATTTTAAACCCTGTTTTGGAGGCCCCTGGGGCATTTGAAAAAAAAAATGCCCTTCTGTGAAATGCCTTCTCCTGTCCCAGCCCTTCCCTAGCTACGCCACTGCCAGTGTAGACTGTGTAGTTGCGAACTGTTGGCGTTTGGTGAGTATGGGTTTTACCAGGGTCTTTAAATATACTCTGCTTGTGTGTGTCCTGGTCTCGCCTGAACCTGAAGTGGGGAATCCGATTTTTCCAGGAGGGGACTACAATTTTCTGCAAACAGGTAGTAAGAAAATGTTACAATTACTCAAGATAATGTCCGTGTAGAATCTAACCCTTTGCATTGCTTATATATACTCAGGCTTTTGGTAATTTACATGGGACTTGTTTTGGAAAACCATAGTCCTAGACCTGCCCAAGCCTTTTTTTTCCATCTTCAAAAACATCGTCGATCTCAGCGGTAGCTGGAACAACGGTACCAAGGTATTGTGAATGTTCTGTAGATAGTTTACTCTGTGATGTAAAGTTTTGTTGGCATGTATATGTATCGGTACGTGCATGAATATGGGCATAACTCATTTGCCTTACGTATCTTTGTATTATCATTTATCCCGTCTGTATAAGAGATATCTATATTATTTATATATCAATCTACGTACTTATGTGTGTTTAATCATCTAGGTGTATTTATGCTCATTGTTATCTAGTTGATTTATGATATTAAAGTAATACCACTGTATGAATAATTTTTTTTAATTGCACCTTGTAGGTAATGTAAGTAGATGATGTTGTTGTTGTTGTTATTGTAAAATGCCTGGCCCTTGTGGCCGAGCACAGGCTCTTGCAACAGCCCGTAGTGCAACTAGGTACCTATTATGGCACTAGGCCTACAGTTATTGTAGCACTAGGCCCACAGTTATTATGGCACTAGGCCTACAGTTATGGCACTAGACCTACAGTTATGGCACTAGGCTTACAGTTATTATGGCATTAGGCCTACAGTTATGGCATTATACCTACAGTTATTATGGCACTAGGTCTACAGTTATGGCACTAGGCCTACAGTTGTTACTGAAACATCAAAACTTTTAATTCTATAACATATGATGCATAAGTAAAACTTCATCAAGTCTGTAATGTTTATTTTGACAAAATATTAAATCATAATAAAAGAAGTTGCATGGATAATGGCCACTCAGTCAGCCGTGGTCTTCATAGACATATATATATATATATATATATATATATATATATATATATATATATATATATATATATATATATATATATATATATATATATATATATATAACGAGTTTATATCTTTACTAAATAACATCAAAATATAATTCAAAGTATAATGGAATGGAAGTAATTGCCATCCAAAGCTATTTATGAATTACGAAGTACAATTATATATAAGAAATAAGACACACCACGTCAAACCTTGCACTAAATACTTAAAATGTCAGTAAATGGAATGTGAGTTTGAACAGATCTCTGTGATGATATGTATATACACATATGCCATATACAGTAAGGTAAGTTATTATTTTTATTGTACAGTACATGTTTAATGAAAAGATGGTCGAAATATATCTAAAGATTACAATAGTTCAACTATTTATGACTCTAAAGGCTAAACGATGCACACTGGTTGTTCACTTGTTCTTCAGTATATTGTAAACAAATACAAAGTAGTTCGCAATAATTTATTTAATTAAACACTAGCCCAAACATAGATTAGATAAGATAGAATTAACATTTCTGTCAAAGAAGTTAGGATCTACAGGACGTACCATTTCCTTAACGGCCAACACCGACTTTGACCAAAACCTTCGTCAAACGCTTCTGTTAACTTAAACCTCAGTTCTTTCCTGACGTGTGTCGTAACTAGTAGTGTTTTGTTGGCATTTCCCTTCCAAGGGAAACACGAACATACGAAGAGTAGATTTCGTAGAAAACTTCATCCGTCTGGTATGAGTAAGTAAATGCAAGAGGTGTCGCTATATTGCTTTTAAGTCATTTGGGATCAGGCTTATCGTGTATTACACCTGTAATTGATTTTTCCCACTGTTTGGGTGAAGCTCGTAATTTTTAGGCAGCGTGTATTTCAGGTTAGTTTTATTTCCCGTTATTCATTTATGAATTTTCGTAGCACTACTGGTTCCCGTTATGTTCTTATTGAAGATAAAATCTTGAAACTGGCTCTTGGCTCGTATGAGCAGCCCATAATTGAAGAAAATTGAAAACCATCATAATTATTGAAACTAATATACTGTTGATATCCTTGACATTTATATGTTTCGAGCGTGCATGAGACAATTATTTCCAAATATCTATCTTAAATGGCCGGAGACTTCAGTGCGTTACGCCAGCGTTTTTTAATATATTAAATTATTCGCCATCCAGATAGCACTTAACTTAGATTAGTACTATGATCATTCTTGGGCCTAAAGCATTTGTCAGTGGATTAGGAATCTGGAGCAGTAGAGCGTTATGGCTAAACACAAGTTGAGGATTGTTGGATGGATCGTAGAGGCCGAACTTACATCTGTAACGGAGAAAACATTACAATCTTTTGTATAGTTAATGTTAATGATGATAGTAAGTGAATGAATGGAGGCTACATTTTGTTACACTATTCATTGAATGGAAAGCGGAATGCGAAAGGCTTTTAGGTCTATAAATAGGGTCTTGCGAGTTATGGCGTCTTTTGAACGGCCAGACAGTACTACATTGGATCCTTCTGTCTGGTTAAGGTTCATTTTCCGTTTGCCTTCACATACACCGAATAGAAACCCCTAGGCTTATAGCATCCTGCTTTTCCAATTAGGGTTGTAGCTTAGCAAGTAATAATAATAGTAATGATAATAATAATTAATAATAATAGCCCCCATAGGTGTTTTATATTAAATTGCACTGTATAGTTTTCTTTTGTACACAAATAGTTAATGCCATTTTTAAGTCAACCCTCCAACTAAAATATTATATAAATAAGTTGCATTATAATTGATTATGGAAAAAGCAATGCAGTTTAGTTTTCAGTCCACAAATAGCTAATACCAGAGTCGACTCGCCTTCACTTAATAGATAAATAACCTTAAACTCAAAATAATATATACGTTTTTCACTGGGGCTAAAAGTATTAAACGCGTCAAGTCAAAACTGTTAATGGAAAAAAAAGCCTAGCGTAGTTTAGTTTTAGTTCACAAATAGTTATTACGACTTTTGAGTCGACGCTCCTCCATTTAAGAGAAAAAAAAAATGTTGCGTTAGTTTTAGTTCATAAATAATTAATACCAGTTTTGAGTCGACGCTCCTCCATTAAAAAAAAAAAAGAAAAATTGTTGCGTCAAAGGGATGTTAAATAAAAGCTAATCATAAGGAAAATCTTACTCAAAATAGTAATTTTTTTCACTGGGGATAAAAATATTAAATATTGCAAATACAATGCGTCAAAGGCGATGCTGAATGATATCTTAAAAAAAAAAAAACTCAAAATAGTATTTATTTTTTTTTCCACTGGGGCTAAAAATATACGTTGCATCAAAATTGATGCAGGATAACATCCTTGCCATATTTACCATCTAAATGTCTCCAGGAATCGCCCCATCCTACTCCGTCGCCGCTCTTTCTATTGTCCTCCATCAGCCACTCCTCCAAGGGCCTGAAGTAATCCAGGAGAGCTCGGGCGCTCATGCGCGTTTCGCCCGTCATGACTTCCAGGACCTCCCACCAGGGTCTGGAAGCCCCTAGAGAAAGCATTTTCCTACGGACAAGAAAATAGTAAAATTAGTAAATGGTGATTTTAATAATTACAATTATAGTCAATTCTTTTTAGTGAGGCAGATTTGCACCAACTCGCAGTGGTGCCCTCTTAGCTCGGAAAAAAAGTTTAATGATCGTTGATTGGTTGGACAAGATAATTCTAACCGATCAGATAGCAAGACACTTTTCCTAGCTAAAAGGGCACCGCTACGAGTCAGTGCATATGCGCCTCATTAAAAAAAAAATTGAGTATAGTTAATGCTTTTTTAATTACATCAAATTTGATTCATGTGGTAGTAAATGGCATCTTATTTACCTCAAGTAATGTAATTCTGGGATACATAAAGTATTTCTGGATCCTCGAGGATTTTATCCCAAGTCTATTTATAGGCATATATACTCGAAAATGTGAAAAAGGGTAAAAGTATATTCTCGTGCATTTTTTAGAGATTCTTCCTCCCCACCCCTTCCAGCGTACACATTTTTTTAGTAAACAGTTATATCCAATATATTATATCCATTTAATGCGGGAGCATGAAGTTTTCCAAACTGTAAAAGTCTCGCTTTTTGGGGGGTAAGGAGTACTTAAAAGAATTCGTACTTAGAACAGCTGGCAATAATACACCTGAAAAATCCAAAAGGGAAAAAGTAAGGAGATAATTTCGTTAGCAGACTAAGTGCTTTTCAAGAGGAAACTGGTAGGTTGGGCTCTTCCCAGACCGTCCGGAGGGAGCAATAGACCCCCCTCCCCCCATTCATACACGTCGCACCACGACGGCAAAAGTTTACGTATTATTGATACAAATAAGTTCCAGTACTGAACATGTAATCATGACATTGAAATTTCAATAGATATAGGAGGATTTGAGTGACAGTAGACTACGTATAGAGAATTTTTTGTTTTCCAAGTGCTTCGATCTTATGGTTTTGATAATTAACACCTTATACGGTGTGTGATGCTCTCAATACTTAAGGATATATACGACAAACTGATCCTGTAGGTCCTGTAGTGCGCAGGGTTCCCTTGTGCGATAGGACTAGGAAAACAGCCCTTGAAGTAAGTTAAGTTTGTAATGTCTCGTCGGCCGTTAACAGATTTCAAGTTTTCGTATTGCCCTCTACTTCTGTTCCCACTTCCTTTCACACGTAGTGGGTTAACGTCGACTATGTTCTTGTTGCACTGTAGGCATCAAGGTCTATAGAAAAGGCATTACTCGAGGTCCTTTGCACCGTCCAGTCGTCCTCTAGCTACAATTTTTGAGTAACCTCCGTCCCCGATTTTTTTTTCGTTCTTGTTGGTCAACTGTTTCTAATTTATCAATAAAAGACTTCTTGCCCCCCCCCCCACCTCCGAGATGCGCTGAATGGTCTCTCGGGCCCCACCACCGGGCTTCTTCATCTTCTTTGTCTGCATCTTTTCCCACTTTTATGTGGGGTCGATGTTTTTGGCCAGCTTTCTCCATCTACCTCTGTCCCACACTTCATCACCGGTTAATCCCTTTGATCGAAGATCAACCTTGATACAGTCCATCCACCTTCGTTTTGGTCTCCCTCTCCTTCTCGTTCCCTGTACTTCCATTTCCATCACTCTCCTCTCAATATACTGTTCATCTCTTCTCATGACATGACCATACCACCTCGGTCTACTTTCTTTGATCTTTTCTGATAGTTCACAAATTCAATCCAGTCAGATTTCCTTCTACGACTTTGATGACCACCCTGTTTAGTTTTACCCGGCAGCAGTAGACATTTTCTCCGTTGCACCTGGCAATGAATGACCCTAAATCCATTGATCGAGTATTATTAAGCGACTCTGAGTTAGTTTGTTCAGACTTCATTCTAGTAGTTTGCGTTGAGATTGTCTTAATATTAATTATGGGAAATCTCGTGTAAAGATAAAGTGGTAAAACTCGTGTAAAATAAATTGGAAACTTTTAAGAATGAATTTAGGAAACTACAACTTGTAAAAATTAATTAAGAAAACTTTTAAAAATCAATTGAAAACTCGTGATTAATTAATCGAGAAAAAAAACTCGTGAGAAAGTAAATAGTGGGAAAATCTTGTAGAAATAAACTGTGGGGAAAAATTTGGGGTAAAAAATGAACGGAAAACTCCTGTAAAAATATACAGTGGAAAAAAATAATGACTTAAAGGTAGAATGAAATGGTAAAATCTTACGCTAAAAGATCACCAGCTTCTTTGGACCCGTAGAAGTCACACTTGTGTAGAGGACCTTTGTGACCTGCGACCTCGCACAGTTTCTCGTAAAACTGAAAAAAAAAAAAAAAACAGTAACTGAATTAAATTTTATTCTGGTATTAAACACCAATAACAGAGTTTAAAATGTTATCACTTATTAGAAAATGCTTATGTGTATATTTCAGAGTATTTTTTTTATGTTCGTACAATAGGCTCCCGTGAGATAACAGAATAATTGAAGATATTAAAGCTTTCAAGAGGAAACTGAAGAATTATTCCGCGAGTGTTGTGACTGTTGAGCAAACAGTAAGCGAACTAAACTCATTGTGAATTTTATTTCAGGGTTGGCCTTTTTCTGACAAAAAAAAAAAAAAACTCAAATTTGACCTTTTCAGACAAAACTCCCCCCTCAAATTTGACCTTTTTCAGACCAAATAACTCAAATTTGGCCTTTTCCCAGACCAAAAACTCAAATTTGGCCTTTTGTCAGACCCAAAAACCCAAATTTGACCTTTTTCAGACCAAAAAACTCAAATTTGGAATTTTTGAAAATATTGGTTGGCCTATAGTATTATGAAAAAAAGTCTTAAATACTATATATTTGGCCTTTTTCTACTAATGGGTTGGCCTTTTAAAGCTGCTTTTGATTAGAAGTTGGTCTTTTCTCATTTAGAAAACTCGGCATAATGTGAAATGTTAAATGCTCCTGAATGAGCAATATAAAATGGACCGTGGAGGTCCTGTAGAAAGTAGGATTCCCCTGCTGTACGAGACCAGATAAGCAGGTCTTAAAGGCCCGGTCACACCGCCTGAACGTTGCTGGAGCGTTCCTTGAACGGTAGGGTGGACCAAACCCTCGAAAATTTAATTTAACGTTTTGGCGTTCGGTCTTTATTAGGCTGCTGAACGTAACAAATCCTCGCATATTTCCTGAGTTTTCTTACACATCTATTATGGAAGTTGCTAATTTGTGCAATAAGGGTATTGGTATACAGGATGTCGAAAAGCTTGTGGCTTTTTTTTAATAAACTTAAAAAAGACCTTAATTTTAATTAAGATACAGCGACCGTAATTTTTACCCTACTTTGTTATTATCTTTTACAGGTTGGTGACTGTAATATCACTCCGCTACGCTTTTCGACATCCTGTATACCAATACCCTTATTGCATAAATTATCAACTTCCATAATAAATGTGTAAGAAAACTCAGGAAATATGCAATGATTTGCTACGTTCAGCAGCCTAATAAATATCGAAGGTAAAAATGTTAAATTAAATTTTCGAGGGTTTGGTCCACCTCCCTACCGTTCAAGGAACGCTCCAGCAACGTTCGGGCGGTGTGACCGGGCCTTAAAGTAAAAGTTAAAGTAAGTACTTACTTGGAATTGGAGTACCGTCCGGGTGAAGTATCTGATCATGTCGTAATCATTCGCTATGTGGAATATGGAAGGGGCGTCCAGATCCTCTTTGGTTCTCGGTACAGGGGCAATGACCCCTAGATACTCCTCTCTGCCATTTGAAATAGATAAGATCAGATATATTTAAGGGTCATGACCAAACTGTGATCTGTAGTGACCCATACAATGTATTAAAGTTTTTCTAGAGTGAGAACTGAGGAACTTTTCAAATTATAAGGTCAATTCAAATATTTCTTGTTAATAATCTAAGGATATTTTCAATTTATTTAATGCATGTTGATAATTCAAATATCTTGGGAAATCTGCGGTCATGACCAAACCGTGATCTGTAGTGACCCATACAATGTATTAAAGTTTTTCTAGAGTGAGAACTGAGGAAGTTTTCAAATTATAAGGTCAATTCAAATGTTTCTTGTTAATAATCTAAGGATATTTTCAATTTATTTAATGCATGTTGATAATTCAAATATCTTGGGAAATCTGCGGTCATGACCAAACCGTGATCTGTAGTGACCCATACAATGTATTAAAGTTTTTCTAGAGTGAGAACTGAGGAAGTTTTCAAATTATAAGGTCAATTCAAATGTTTCTTGTTAATAATCTAAGTATATTTTCAATTTATTTAATGCATGTTGATAATTCAAATATCTTGGGAAATCTGCGGTCATGACCAAACCGTGATCTGTAGTGACCCATACAATGTATTAAAGTTTTTCTAGAGTGAGAACTGAGGAAGTTTTCAAATTATAAGGTCAATTCAAATGTTTCTTGTTAATAATCTAAGGATATTTTCAATTTATTTAATGCATGTTGATAATTCAAATATCTTGGGAAATCTGCGGCTCACTTTTTCGACTTCGATGAACGAAGCTTTAAAATTATACACAATTATTTTTTTTTTCTGGATGGGGGACCAAATTACCCTAGCACCGGCTATTATGTTTTATACGTAGGGTAGTTAGCCACGCATCTTTGGTAAGATATCAGCAGTTTTGGACCAGCAAGTAATCGCTTCGTAGCTCTTCATATAAAGTTATTTAAAAGTGACCACTTGAGTAATTAGTGTTAATCACCACCGCTTTCAAGGATGTGTGACTGGAACAGATAACAGTACAATAATAAAAATGTGGATGGTTTAACATCTTAAAAATTTAGATAGTGTTAAAGTAAAAAAAAAAAAAAAAAAGTTGGCTAATGGTGCAAAACTTACTATAACTCTTATTAAATGTCACGAAAAAACTTCATTGAGGAAAGTAAAGTACTTTGGGGAAAAATGGTTAATAGTATAATCATCAAAAGTACTGTATCGGCTAGCAAATATATTTTCCGTGGGTTCCCAACTATACCACAGTTATGGAAAACTATCTGCTAATAGTTACAGGTGATTTTAAATTACCGGAGCCAAGTTGTATGTCTACTGTAGGTTCTTGGGCTTTCAAACATGCGGCCCCAAGACTATTCAACAAGCCCACTAGATATCAGAAAGACTGAGATATTAAGATTTCCAAGTAGAAACTAAAGATTTTCCTGTTCTCTGAAATGCCTCTATTGTGTGGATTTGACAACACGGAAGACTGTGTGTGACAGTCTCAAATACCTAAGAATGTATGACAAAAAAAAAGAAAGAAAAAAATACAAACAAACCTGTAGGGCGTAGAGTTCCCGTGTGTGATAGGGCCAGGAAAACAACTCTCAATAAAAACCTGAAGACTTATCTTTTGGAAAGTGTTATAATAGTGACTATAAAACCATTAAGCCTTAATACAAATGCTAGCGAATAACTGAAAAGATACAGAGCAAAATATTAACTGAAAAGAAATTATTTTCACACACCAAGGCCCGCCTGAACAGACTCTTTAAGTGTCTGATGGAGGGCGAGAAATAAACCCCTAAATGTAAAAGTTAAAGTAAGTTTTAGTTTGTCACAGATGCCTTGAGACCTCGGTCACTTACTTGAGATCCCAGTAATGTTTATTCCAAGTGCCTTCCTTGTAATCTCCCCTGAAGGCTCGCCAGCGCCAGAGGTCGTTCACCAAGTGGAAGGGGAGAGTTGTTATGCTCTTAAGAGCTGTTCGCATCAAGAAGTTGATGTCCGTTTCTGTCGGTAAAAATAGACAAGTTATGAATAAATGGAAGAAAATGTTTGAAAATATTAAAAAGTAAAAAAAAATCGGGTTTTTAAAGGTTTAAAGGTCACTCATGAATGGCAACTTTCTGTCGGTAAAAATAGACAAGTTATGAATAAATGGAAGAAAATGTTTAAAAATATTAAAAGTTAAAAAATCGGCTTTTAAAGGTTAAAGGTCGCTCATGAATGGCAGAGGCAAGGGGCAGTGACATTACCCTAGCAATCAGGACAGTGCCCTAGAGACTGACCATATATTATTATCAAAGCCTAAGCCTCCTCTCCACTCAAGCTAGGGTCAGGGAGGGCCAGGCAGTGGCTGCTGATGACTCGGCAGATAGAACTATAGGCTCCCCCAACCTTAGCTCACAAGGATGGTAAGGTTGCAGACACTAATGGCACTAACGAGTCTGAGCGGGACTCGTACCCCCGACTGGCAAACACCAGGCAGAGACTTTAACAATCAGGCCACAACAACCTCTAAATAGTTGATAGTTAATTATAAATCACTTGCAAGTATTAGTTGAATCAAAGTGACCAATATGCTTATAACATGCTTGATTCTTGCTCTATGCGATGCGATACTTTTAAATCTTATTTCATAGAAAGAAATTAACCGAAATATCATTTCACAAGTGATAAATTTTCATATTGTGATAGTTAGCGAGAACTGTCAAGACAATAAAAACCTACATTTATAATGATTCTAAACAATTGAAGAAAATTATATTCAATGTATTTCCTTTTCAATGAATAACAAAAAGTTTTAAGATTTTTCTGATTAGTTTAAAAACTTTGTAGGTAAATATTCATTATTGTAATTAATTTTCAGCGCCACTCACGAGGATGAAATTCGTTATCTTTAGTTGATCGATTAAAATCAACCATTTTTTTTATATAGTTTAACATTAATTTAGAATTTTTCAATTAAACTAACCATGACAAGCTTAACAAAATACGCCATCAATTTAAAAGAAATTAGCTGTATCTTGAAGAAAAACTATAAAAAAAAAACTTTAATCCACTCACAAGAATTAAAACTCCATCCAAACATTGAATAAACCAAAAGGTTAAGCCAAGATACTTTACCTATAATATTTTAATTCACACTTGTAAGGCACTCCACCTACCCATATTGTTAGGAGCCTCTTTTAATAGGCCTATTTCAGCCAGATGCGTGGGCGTAGACATAGACATAGCCATCAATTCGCCAATGGCTTCATGGAAGCCGTCATTAGCACCATCTCTGTAAATTAAAAGAACCTTTTTTTATTATCTGAACTTCTGGAATAGTTTGTTTTAAGATACATCTCTTGTTACGGTTCATTTTCCCTTTCCTTACACATACACCGGATAGTCTGGGTTATTCTTTACATACTCTTTGTCCTCACATCTGACAACACTGAGATTAATAAACAGTTCTTTGCTTAAGGGGTTAACTACTGCATTGTAGTTGTTCGGTGGCTACTTTCCTCTTGGTAAGGGTAGAAGAGAGACTTGAGCTATGGTAAGCAGCTCTTCTATGAGAAGGAAGCTCCGAAATCAAACCAAAGTCTTGGGTAGTGCCATAGCCTCTGTACCATGGTCTCCCACTGTCTTGGGTTAGAGTTCTCTTGCTTGAGGGTATACTCTGGCATACTTCTAATATCTCATCCTCTTGTTTTATTAGTTTTTATAGTTTATATACATGGAAAATATTTATTTTGATGTTACTGTTCTTAAAATATTCTATCTCTCCTGGTTTCCTTTCCTCACTGGGATATTTTCCCTGTTGGGGACCCCGGACTTGTAGCATCCTGCTTTTCCAGTTAGGGTTGTGGCTTGGCTAATAATATTAATTATCATTTTAATAATTATGATAATTATAATTAGAATAATTAAAATTAAAATAAAATAATTAGAATAATTAAAATAAAATAATTAAAATAATTATAATTTTCATAAATCTTTAGGAAATGGGTAGGCTGCTCTTTGTATTAGTTTCATTAATTGTCTTAATTAGAATCTTTTAGCCAGAAAATTTGGAATCAAGTACTTTATTTGTATTTGTTTCATTAATTGTACATTGTTAATGAAAAGTTTAAAACAAAATTATTTTCATCACAAGCTAATATTATCTGGATCCAACAGTCGCATGTGTTCCAAGAGGAAAGTAGCCACTGAACAATTACAGTGCAGTTGTTAACCCCTTGGGTGAACAAGAATCGTTTGGTAATCTCAGTGTTGTCAGATGAATGAGGACAGAGGAGAATTTCTTTTTGAATCTTTTAGCCAGAAAATGTGTAAAAAAGTACTCTATTGATGTTCGTATTTCGTTAATTGCCTTTATTAGGATCCTTTTAGTCAGAAAATTTGGAAAGAAGTACTCTATTGGTGATCGTATTTCATTAATTGTCTTTATTAGGATCTTTTAGCCAGAAAATTTGGAAATAAGTACTATTATTTGTATTCGTATTTCATTAATTGTCTATATTAGAAACTTTTAGCCAGTAAATTCAATAAAAAATCAAAATACATTCTAAAATTTGCCTCAATAACGGGAAAGCACATCACTTGTCCCATTTGCCAGCTTATAATCAGTCCACACAGTAATAATAATAATAATAATAATAATAATAATAATAATAATAATAATAATAATAATAATAATAATAATAATAATAATAATAATAATAATAATAATGATAATAAAAATAGTTTAGCGTTCTTATTTGGTGAGGCGTTTTCTACAGAGTCCGGCAAAAAATGTATCCACATCAGCAAAAATGAAAAAAAAAACTTTTTAGTAAATATTTTGATATATATCTTGAACCGTACACATGGATATCGAAATTTTATCAACTTGCGAAAAAGATTTATAATTAAAGTGGAACTTCAGAAGTTAAATCTTGCAGCGAATGTATTTATGTTGAATAGGTCGACATAAATTGACATGAGTTTTCTCTATATAATTTGTATATGACAGATTTATTTAAGCGTTGTTCATGATCTTGAGTTATTTTATATTCATTATTCGTTGTTTCTCGTGTAATTTTGTATCCTCAATTTTCCTCACTGGGCTATTTTTCACCCTTTAAGCCCTTGGGCTTAAAGCATCCTGGTTTTCCAGCTAGGGTTGTAGCTTAGCTAGTAATAATAGTAATGTATACAAATACAACATTAAATGCAAGTTTTCTCTAGTTTGTGTATACATTTTCTTTTGGGCTGATAGTTAACCTGCGTCTTGAACTCTTCTCTGAGAGCGCTAATGTTGCAGGATGCAGGACTTCGACCTGCAAGTGAGAGGCAATAATAATAATATAAATGGCTACAAATACAACATTAACAACATTAAATGCAAGTTTTATCTAGTTTGTGTATACATTTTCTTCTGGGCGGACTTTGCTATACACCCGATAGTTTATCCTACAAATACAACATTAAATGCAAGTTTTCTCTAGTTTGTGTACACATTTTCTTCTGGCTGGACTGCCATACAAATACAACATTTAATGCGAATTTTCTATAGTTGTGTGTATACATTTTCTTCTGGGCGGACTTTGCTATACACCTGATAGTTTATCCTACAAATACAACATTTAATGCGAATTTTTTATAGTTGTGTGTATACATTTTCTTCTGGGCGGACTTTGCTATACACCTGATAGTTTATCATACAAATACAACATTAATAAGAATTTTCTTCTCTGAAAGCACTGAATATTACAGGATGCAGGGCGTGACTTTTATCTGACTGACCTGTAAGTGAGAGGCAGGTGAGCGTACTGCATGAAATACTGAATGTGACCCAACTCGTGGTGGATGGTCTCGAAGTCCTCGAAGTTCACAGAGGCGCACATTCGAATCCTGTTTAAAATTAGAATTTATCAATTAGATTTATCACTTCTATTAAGTTGATAAATTAACATGAAGTGATACTGCAGATATGTTATTCTCGTAATCGTCAATAAGCTGAACAATACCTTCTCCAGTAAAAAGAATGTGCAGTTTAATGATTTAGAAGGAAAATATTGACAGTAAAAACAAGGTAACTATTAATTTGAGAAATTAACATGAAGTGACTGCAGATATGTTATTCTCGTAATCGTTAATAAGCTGAACAATTCCTTCTCCAGTAAAAATGTGCAGTTTAATGATGTAGAAGGAAAATATTGGCAGTAAAAACAAGGTAACTATAAATTTGAGAAATTAACATGAAGTGACACATGATGATAGTTCTTCTCATAATTGTTAATAAGTTGAACAATTCCTTCGCCAGTAAAAAGAATGTGCAGTTCAATGATTTAGAAGGAAAATATTGGCAGTAAACACAAGGAAGATATAAATTTGAGAAATTAACATGAAGTGACACATGATGATAGTTATTCTCGTAATCGTTAATAAGCTGAACAATACCTTCTCCAATAAAAAGAATGTTCAGTTTAATGATATATAAAGAAAATATTGGCAATAAAAACAAGGTAACTATTAATTTGAGAAATTAACATGAAGTGACACATGATGATAGTTCTCGTAATCGTTAATAAGCTGAAAAATTCCTTCGCCAGTAGAAAGAATGTGCAGTTTAATGATTTAGAAGGAAAATATTGGCAGTAAAAACAAACTAACTATTAATTTGAGAGTAACATGAAGTAACACATGATGATAGTTATTCTCGTAATCGTTAATAAGCTGAACAATTCCTTCTCCAGTAGAAAGAATGTGCAGTTTAATGATTTAGAAGGAAAATATTGGCAGTAAAAACAAATTAACTATTAATTTGAGAAATTAACATGAAGTGACACATGATGATAGTTATTCTCGTAATCGTTAATAAGCTGAATAATTCGTTCTCCAGTAAAAAGAATGTGCAGTTTAATGATTTAGAAGGAAAATATTGGCAGTAAACACAAGGAAACTATAAATTTGAGAAATTAACATGAAGTGACACAGACGATGATGGTTATTCTCGTAATCGTTAATAAGCTGAAAAATTCCTTCGCCAGTAAAAAGAATGTGCAGTTTAATGATTTAGAAGGAAAATATTGGCAGTAAAAACAAATTAACTATTAATGTAAGAGATTAACATGAAGTGACACAGACGATGATAGTTATTCTCGTAATCTTTAATAAGCTGAACAATTCCTTCTCCAGTAAAAAGAATGTGCAGTTTAATGATTTATAAAGAAAATATTGTCAGTAATTATTAAGTAAGGTGATTATTCAAGTATTTACTCAGCTTTGATGTTGCTGCAGAGGCTCGAACAACACGAAAGTGTTGTCCTATCAAAATATTTACAGTCCTTCCAAATAAACAGCAATTTGTGTATATTACTCTATAACGTAAGAGTGCATATAAACTGAGAAATTACATGTTTTGCTTTAGATAAATAATCAATGGACATTTGATAGAACTTTAATTAAATTTAGTTATATACTATCTTTGAATATTTATCCATAATGAAATCAATTAGCCTAGATTGCATATAAACTACCAAGACATTACATGCTTTACTTTAGAAAAATAATAAATGAGCATTTAATAGAACTTTCACTAAATTTAGTGATAAATTATCTTTTATTATTTATCCTTAATTAAATCTATTAACCTAGATAATAGTTTTAATTAAGGTTTTGGTAAGTTGAAAGACTTTAGAAACCGTTACCTGAAATCGAGACCATCATAGAAATCCCAGGCTGTTGCATGACACCCAACCTTCCGTCCTGCTGGTCTCTCGAACATAGATCTAGTCCAGAAACTGTCCATCACAGGCTGAGGATATTTGAGAATAACTTTTAAGGCCGGGAGCACACTAGCGACTCTGTGGCGCTGCAAAGCCACAACATCGTGTGGCGGGGATGTGGTCTCCCATAGGTTTCCATTGTTTTCAAGTTTTGCCGCGCAAACTAGCGACTGTGGCAAGCGACTGTGGCTCTCTGTCGCTCATCCCCGCCACAGGTGTGGCGTGGCTTTGAAAACAATGGAAACCAAGGCCACACGATGCTGTGGCTTTGTGGCGCCACAGAGTCGCTAGTGTGCTCCCGGCCTAAATCTGTTTTATTAAGTCCTCGAGGAGTTTCTATTTTCTATGAATAAGAGTGTGTTCCATAAGGAATTTATTGATTTTGATTATACGTATGGAGATAAGAACGATAATATGAATGAAAACATAAATATGACCATAATGGGAACGCCCCCTTTCCGACTAGCATTTGTCTTAATTGCTCGCAGGTAATTAATCAAAAGATCAAAATTTTCACTTTAAAAGCACAATATATATATATATATATATATATATATATATATATATATATATATATATATATATATATATATATATATATATATATACACACACATATGATGCTTCAATTTCTAGCAAAACTTGAATCGCTATAAGAAATGACTAGTGTTTGGCATTTTGTCTTTTTTCCTCTGTATGACTTACACGGGCTAGGGCGTGGGGTGTAAACTGTATTAACTCATATCGGTTGACTAAAATTTGAGCCCAATTTATTTTCTAGTTTATTTTGAGAGACCGATTGTGGGTTAAAGCGCATGCGTCTGCCTTCGCTTTGAGCAGCTATTGTTCATTTAATGACTTAATCGTAACTTGGCTTTTCGAATCAACCAAGAGCTTCCAAATATTCATGCACAAGTTCCTGTATGTTGTTTTAAAAGTGGCATTTTCCCATCGGTATCAGTAACTCTATAACTTAGGGTTGTGGTGGCCGATGTGGTAACGTCCCTGACTGGTGAACATCAGACGGGTTTAGAGTCCCGCTCAAACTAGTTAATTTCTTTGGTTACTGCAATCTCATCGGGGGGGTTGGGAGAGTCCCTAGGTCTATCTGCTGAGTCATGAGCAGTCATTGCCTGGCCCTCCCTGGTCCTAGCTTTGGTGGAGAGTGGGCTTGGGCGCTGATCGTATGTATACTGTATTAGGTCAATCTCTAAGGCATTGTCCTGATTGATGGGGCAATGTCACTGTCCCTTGCTTCTGCCATTCATGAGTGGCCTTTAAACTAGGCCTACCGTGGCAATAGGCTTCCACAGGTAATTCAGTCAGTTTCGAAATGTAGTATAATTTAATCTTTCGGTCATTGATTACGCTTAAAACAAACTCTTAAGTATATAGCTCTTGTTACTTATGTGAAAGTAAAAAAATATCCCTGAAATGATGGCCCACCATGATTTGCGCTCGCAACTCATCTATGTACCGGTTACCATAACAGAGCCTCTGTTCTGGGAAGCAGTTTGTTCTAACTTGCAGTTGTACCCTTTTTGTGGAATTGCGAATTAAAAATGTTCAGTTGTAAATGCAAATTTGTGCAATCGTAAATTTGTACTTCATTTGAATTTGCATGGCTAGCGTGTCGTAAACAAGAAGTCACTGATAGCTGACCAGAACTTTTTTTCCCCTACAATATGATGCAATCATACATACATGTGATATAAACTACCACATTTCACAATACAACATATAACTTGAACAGTGAAGATTACCATACTTAATTACAGTTAATATGAATAAAAGTGGTTGATTTTAGTCATACAAATTAATCTGGGGTTAACTTTGAGAATGACTGACATTGGAATCAAGTTTCTTAGGTATAATAAAATCTAGAGCTTGACGAAAAGAAAAATTTGAACTGGTCCAAGTAAACAAAATTTTAGGAATTTGATATATTTTTACCTTCTTAGGTGGTAAGGTGATAGTTTTCTTGTAAAATACCTATTTAGGCTAATAGCCTTGGTTCCCGCGCCCTAGTTCGAGAACCACTAGTTTAGGTCGTTTGAGTCTAACATCATAGTTTGTGCTGTAGTTATAAAATCTATTTAGAATTAACCCCGAATTTATTGTTGGGTAGCAGTGACATGGTTCATCCGAGGGTGATGCGAGCCATGTAGGAGCAAATACCATTTGACGGATGCGATGTCAATTGTAGGGAACTGATAAATAATTTCACGCCACCTACACGAACCATGAATTTTTAAAGTTATTTTGTTTATTGTGCATTTTTTATCATTGCTATTGCTGTAAATTACTAGATTTTGGTTTTATTGTATTTTCATAGGCGTATTTAATACACATGTATACGTATTTTTATTTGATTAATTCCCAGAATCTCGGAAAATATTAAAACACAGACGGGAGGAATTTCTTGGTTATAATTTTCCTTAGGTCACCTCCTTTATAGGATCCGTTTTCTTTAATTGTTGCTTATACTTCGCTAGAGCCACCTACCGGCTAGCAGTAAAAGCAGTGGGAGATTTTATATTTCTCAAGTTACTGTTGTTGCCAGGTGAAACAATAACAGTTACAGTAGTTCACAAGTTTCCAGCCTCTGAAAAGGCATCCGAGGCCTATAACTTTCTTTGAAAGTATCTCGTCGTACAGTTTATGGAATCAGACCATAGTATAGCATGGATGGGTTGCCGGCGGAAGGCTAAAGTCCAAACTTGCAAAAATATTTTCACGTTGAATTGGTTGACTGTCTCGTTTATGTATGACAAATCTATTTTAACGCTGTTACTGACTTTTAAGATATTTCATATTTTTTTATTCTTCACGTTTTTTTTATTTGCTATTCTAATATTTCCTTCCCCCTTTAAATGACGTAGAGATTACAAAATTACGTAGATTAACCTGTCAGTTAATGCTATATTGTCAAGTTTGCTACCCCCCACCCCACAAAAAAGACTATCATTATTCATTAGTGGTAATTGTGTGGTTCTTGTCTATGGAGTACTTAGGTATGTGCCTTGTATACTTATTTCGCAATTTACAGATTTCTTTATTAATTTATCCAATCTGTGTTAATGGAACTTGCTTTATATTGCTTTTCAAAATGTTCAATTACTATGGTTACAATAACTTAAAGTCACAAACGTGTGTTAGAAATCATTGCTGAGCATGAAAATACTGTACGTCAAGGAATCGCACTCTATGAAATAAATATTTACTGTAAATCCATGGTTGTCTCTTTAGACAAATGGCACATTGAAGTCTCCTATCTGTCTGGTTGGGATAACAAGAATAATGTTGAGCTTTTATGTTCCAATAATTTACCTAATCACGACGTAGTTACCCCTCTTCAAACCTCCGTTTTCTGTAGTACTCCTGTCCAACTGCTTGAAATGTCCGTTTTCTCTAGTACAGGTGTACTCTTACAATGTCCATCCAGATGCATTTCCTGTTGGACCAGACAGATTTCAAGCAGCCTAGCTAGTTTAAAACAATGTAGTCTAGGTTGTATAGCCTATATCATTTGAAGGCAGGGCTTAGGACACAGAATTAGAACAATTTTTCAATGGTATCAATACATAAATTATAGCGCCGGTGTAAAGGCTGTGCCCTAACCTGAACCCAGATTATACGGCCGGTGTGACGGTCTGAACCATCCCCCGGTCTCAGAATTCTCCTTGATAATCTGCGCATGCGCGAACATTACCGTTTGCCAGTGCATACGAAGTGTATGTTTTATTTTCCTGTAATGTTAGCGTGCGCAGCTCAACATTACCGCTTGCCAGTACATACGAGCTTTGTTTTATTTTCATGCGAGCGAAGCGAGCTAATGGCGGAAAAGAACCATTATACAATGTCAAGGAGAATTCTGAGACCGGGGGATCGATCAGACAGTCACACCGGTGACCGGATCAGGGTTCAGGGCCCACAAAATCCCACAAGGCTCTTAGCCGTTGAAGGAACCAGACGATGCCCACCTATTTAATAAAGGGATAATATAATCTATTGCCATTCTTCAGTCCAATAATCAATGTTGTTACTTCATTTCTTCCAATGCTCTTTGACCAAGTCGCCGAATTATTGGCCTATTCTATTTCCAAACCCTGCTTGCTCACTACAAGACTGCACTTTGTGACACCATTATAATAGTAACAAATGAATGTTTTGGTACCAAAGAGTATTTTGGATACCGAAGTGTTTTACATAGAAACAAAATTATCAGCAGATGCATTTTAAATGTATCTTATACGAGAAAGTATTTTACCGTCATATTTCATTACTAAAGACTCTTCTACCACCAAAAGTTATTATAAATGCCAGATTGCATCTAAACATGAATATCCTAGTAACGTAATATATTTATGTAAGAAGACATTGTTACATAATGTTATTGTTTTTAAAATATTTCATTTCGTTTATTACTTTTCTATCGTTTTATGTATTTCCTTATTTCCTTTCTCACTGGGCTAATTTTCCCTATTGGAGCCCTTAGACTTATAGAATCTTACTTTTTCAACTAGGGTTGTAGCTTAGCTATTAATATTATATAATATATAATATATATGATATAATATATATATATATAATATATATAATATAATATATATTTATTAATATATATAATATATATAATATATAATATATAATATATAATATATATAATATAATATATATAATATAATATATAATATATATAATATAATATATATAATATAATATATAATATATATAATATAATAATTAGAAGGCATTGTTACATAATTTTTTTTTTTAAATATTTTCATTTCGTTTATTACTTCTTCTATCGTTTATGTATTTCCTTATTTCCCTCCTCACGGCTATTTTTCCCTATTGGAGCCCTTGGGCTTATAGAATCTTACTTTTTCAACTAGGGTTGTAGCTTACCTATCAATAATATTATATAATATATAATATAATATAATAATTAGAAGGCATTGTTACATAATGTTATTTTTTTAAATATTTTATTTCGTTTATTACTACTTCTATCGTTTATGTATTTCCTTATTTCCCTCCTCACGGCTATTTTTCTCTAGCCCTTGGGCTTACAGGATCTTGCTTTTCCAACTATAGTCCATTTCTTTTAGCGAGGCATATTTGCACTGACTTGCAGCGGTGCCCTTTTAGCTCCGAAAAGTTTCCTGATCGCTGATTGGTTGGACTTACTTACTTTTACTTTTACTTTTAGAGGTTTATTTCTCGCCCTCCATCAAACACTAAAGGTCTGTTCAGGCGGGCCTTGGTGTATGAAGAAATAATTCCTTTCCAGTTAATATTTTGCTCTGTATCGTTATCAGTTATTTCGCTAGCATTTGTATTCAGGCTTAATAGTTTTCAGGTCACTATTATAACACTTTCTAAAAAGATAAGTCTTCAGGTTTTTCTTGAAGGCTGCCACATTTGTGCTATTCTTGACATCAAGTGGAAGGTCGTTAAAGAGTCTCGGTGCAGCATAACTGAACGTTCTTCCTCCTATTGCATGATTCACACTAATTTCGAATAGTCTATGTGGGTCATCTGCATGTCTAACTTACAGCGGCGCTGGTAGCTTCAGGGTAGGGGACCAAGCAATCACGAAGATATTTAGGCTTATCACTTGTAAGTGCTTTGTGAGTCAACAAGCAAATTTTAAATTCAATTCTAGCCTTAACAGGTAACCAATGTAGATCGATTAGTGCAGGAGTTATTCTCTCCCGAAATTTAATGCCTTTTATCAGTCTAGCCGCCCGGTTTTGCACATTTTGAAGCTTCCTTAGTAGTGTATTGGGCAATTTGTAGTACAGAGAATTGCAATAATCAAGCCTTGATATTACATGACTCATCACTAAAATTTTTGTACTGCCCTCTGTTAAATATTTTCTAATAAATGCTATGTTTCTCAGGTGATAGTTACACACTTTCACTGTGTTCACAATTTGGTCCTTCATTGACAAATTACAGTCTATCAGTACACCCAAATTTTTCACAACAGGCACAATCCCAACATCAGCATCACCAACTTTTATACTTTGAATTAACTGGTAATTTCTCAAAGCCACCCTTGTGCCAAAGAACATACATTCTGTTTTATCATCATTTAATTTAAGCTTTTTCCTCTGCATCCATGTTTTTATTTCAGTCATTATCTCATCAATTTTCTTCCCTGTATCTTGTGTTGTTGAAATTGAGAGGTAAAACTGAGTATCATCTGCATATAGTTTAAAACCCACTTTTTGTTTTTTCAAGATGTGTGATAGCTCGATAGTATATATGTTAAACAAGATAGGGCCCAGGACACTACCCTGTGGTACACCCTTCATAAGAATTCTCTCATTGGATTGGTTTCCAGAAACTTCTACAATAGTCTTCCTGTTCACTAAGTAACTTTGCAAAAATTTCAGTGCTTCCTGAGTCACTCCAATAGACTTTAAGTCGTCAAGTAAGTACTCGTGCACAACAGTGTCAAAAGCAGCGATCAGGAAACTTTTCCGAGCTGAAAGGGCACCGTTGCAAGTCCGTGCAAATCTGCCTCGCTAAAAGAAATGGACTATAGGATTGTAGCTTAGCTATTAATAATAATAATAATAATAATAATAATAATAATAATAATAATAATAATAATAATAATAATAATAGATCACTTACCTTCATACCCATGGAAGTGAAGAATTCATTCGCCATTCTGAACATGTGCGTGACGTTGTAATTCTGGTCCACCATGGCCTGTGTCACGTCGATATCCGGCTGGTCCGGATACGGAACGAGCTCTGGATACAAGTTTGTCCAAAATCTGAGAAAATGACACAAGATTTAATTTTCGTTTAATTAAGATTACATTTCATTGTTTTCATCAAAATGGATTACTTTAATCTTTATATTAGATAAGTGACAACATGGCAGTATTTCTTAAAATCTAGTATTAAAGGTTAAAGGTGTCTGATTCTTGTTTCATCATAATAGATACTCGCCAGAACGTCAGCCGGCCCAGCCCAACCCCTCACTGTGGTACCTAACCACAGCGGTGGCCTCCCCAGTAAACCCCTTAAATTAAACTCGCAGTTTCAGGCTAGGATCGATATGCTGCCATGTGAATGCTAGGCAAAAACGTTATTATTATTATTATTATTATTATTATTATTATTATTATTTGCTAAGCCACAACCCTAGTAGGAAAAGCAGGATGCTCTAAGCCCAGAGGCTCCAACAGGGAAAATAGCCCAGTGAGGAAAGGAAACAAGAAAAAATAAAAATATTTGATAGTTAATCGACCAATATCATTGTGGTAGGCTATTAGGAAAACTTCCATGCATGGCGATCTGCTGTGCTGGCGTTCGAGACCTATTGAAGCTCAACAGTTTCTTGTAGTGTCTGCAACCTCACCATTGTTGCGAGCTAAATATTGGAGGGTGTTGGATGAGCCTACAAGTCTACCTGCTGAACCAGCAGCAGCAATTGCCTGGCACTCCCTGGTACTAGGTTGGGTGGAGAGGAGGCTTGGGTGCTCATATGGCATGTCTCTAGGGCGTTGTCCTGCTGGGGCATTTTTTTTTACTGTCCCTTGCCCTACGATTCCCGAGCTACTTTTAAATGCGTTGAAGAGAGAGAATTTGTTAAAAAAAACTCTCTCTCTCTCTCTCTCTCTCTCTCTCTCTCTCTCTCTCTCTCTCTCTCTCTCTCTCTCTCTCTCTCTCTCTCTCTCTCTCTCTCTCACACACACACAAGAACGCCTATGATAAGTTGTTGTTAATAATTATCATCATCGGCTGTTGCTTTTAGACTTGCATAGTTAGTACACAAAATGTATACTTCTCTTTATGGAAAAATCCAAAAAAAAAAAAAACACTTGACTTAATCAAGCTTCACATATATACAGTAATCCTTTATCCTTTTATAGGATAAAGCAATAATATAATATAAACCCCTACATTACCAATGATGATGACATTTATAAGATTGTTTAAATAAGAGATATGCGTTGGTTAACTCCTTTTTCTTTACAATAGACTGCCAAGTATATTTTCTTAGTAAAGTTTAGTGTGTATTATCGGTATTATAGAAAACGGGCATTACCTCCCCCACATATCCCCAAGGAAGCACGCCGGGATGGGGCCCCTCTCGCTCAAGTACTGCAAAGAAAATGAGCACAGTTGCCAATTGGGGTGAATTGGTTGTTTTATTATGAATAATGCTTGTATTTATATTTGGATGAGCCCACTTTTCAAAAAATCTAATTGTTATAATTGAATCTATTTTGCCATACAATATTGTAATGATAAACCTATTTGCTGTATGTTATCAATGCATGACATTTGTACAAAGTTGAACTTCCAATAATTATTTTATTAAAAAATTCACTTTCGTTGATATGAATGTTAATTAATTCAAAGATAAATTATGTTAACTGATCAATAATGTTAGAGACAGGCTTTCTGTATGTACATTGATTGTAAAAAGCCCCTTTATCCATAATCTTAACTGTAAATTTCTTACCCCATATCTTGGTAAATCTGCTCTTCTAAACTTATGCGCTTTCCATTTTTCGTCGGAAAAGCACCCGTTATTGATAATGTCTGCTTCCTGTAATGTTGATAATCGTTATGATTTTATTTGTAGATAATTGCGGGTTTGGGGGATAACTAATACAAGATTAATATTGTAATGTGTAACAACCTAAATTTCGATTTGAAATTTTGGATAAGATTTTAAAAGATGAAACTATTAACGAATTTCCAAGATGAAGGAAATAAAAGAGTAACGGGTAATTATAAGTAATTGTCGATAATTCTTAAATTTGTTATGATTCTTAAACGTGACAATAAAATGAAATGGCAATTGATAATTATTAGTTATTGATAATTTTTAAATGTGTAATAATTCTTATACGTGACCTGTATGCACTATATTTTAAAGGAAGACAATAATTATGGTTTTCTATAGAAAACGGACTGTATAGTTCCTGGTTCCTGGTTCCTTATTGCTCACTCCGCAAAATAAAGTTTGCGGGCACTCTATCTCTTTATAGATAGGTGCAAAGCTTCTAAGCTTATTCTTATTATTGTTATTAAGTTTATATCATCTGTGCCTTAAATAAATTAGTATCATAATGAGGTTCTCAATCTTTACTTTTATTCCCTTCTACTTTGAAATTGGATAGGATAACACCTTGCTATCATCAGTTTTGGCAACCTGTTGTGGTAATCAGTTTGGGCTTCTTAAACTTACCGAACTGCAGTATAGATTGTACAACTTCTTCCGGACATAGGCGTGAACTAGGCGATAGAGAGGATCCAGCTCCTCGTAGAGAGTCAGAATGTCTTGTTCGAATGTTTCAGTCTCGTACTGAAAAGGATTTAATACAAATTATTAAAGGTAACGTGTAGATGATTATGCAATATGCGTAATCTATATAAACAACTTTATATAAAAGATTTGAAGCTTCACATTAACGTATAGGCTACTTTTGGGGGGGATTTAATTAGTATTCTTAATCAAATGTAGTGTGCTTAACCTATATAGACTTACTTCATATAAGAAATTTGAAGCTTCAGATAAGTGTATAGGCAACTTTTAGAGTATTTAATTATTACTCAGTCAAATGCAGTGTGCTTAACCTATAATTATAGACTAAAATTGTTAAAAAATTGAAGCTTCGGGTTAGTGTATAGGTTACTTCTGGATGATTTAATTAGAGTATTCTTATACAAATGCCGTATACGTAATCTACATTATATAGACTAATTTAAATTAGATATTTGAAATGTGAGCCCAACTACTTGTTACTTGTTTTGGGTTTAAATCCAACCCTCCACTGAAGTCGAGTGAATTACTTCTCGGGCGGGTCCATATTAATCATCTAACGAAACATTTTCATTATAACTTATACAATTCTTTGATTGTAGCATCTTCCAAATTATATGATCTTGTGAAAATTAATGTCTTTAGTTTCTTCTTAAATTCAATTGCTCCCTTTAGGTCCTTCATTTCAGTTGGCAGTTTATTACAATGTCTAGGCGCACAGTAGCTAAAAGCCCTTCACCAAATTTACTATTTGTTCTTGGTTCAGATAGCCTATGTTTGTCACTCATGTGTCTTATGTTAACATTTGTTTCTAGTTCTAGTTTATTCAGGGATTCTTTTAAGTATTTAATGTGGTGCTTAGGTCAAGAGGCCCTATAAAATTTTCCAAGCATTCGTTTAGGTGGGATGGTGTTCGTAGACTTAGTGAGCACTGAATTAGCCAGCTAGCCCACACCCACCGCTTTCTTATGGGAGAAGGCGCATAGTTTAGTTTAGATATGGATTAATATCAACACAATATCGTGCTCAAATAGAAATGAATTTCTATCTCGTACTAGGATCCAACCGTAGCCCCTTCAAACGAAAGGCAAGGTAGTTCCCAATCATGCCACCAGAGGTTCAAAAGAAATCTAAGCCTAAGATTTATCGGGTGACACATTAGTCTCATACCACCGATTTTTCCCCGACCTATTTATTCAAATCTATATAAAATAGTTTTAACTTTAATTGGAATACTGAAAAGCTGTTACTAACGATGGTTTTTGTTATGCTCTGTAGAATGAAAAATCATACAGTTAGAATACTGTATATTCTAGTGTTTGTTTATACTACTGAGAAAATAGGGAATTAAATTTAACTTTTGAGAGAGTAAATTGTTTACAAGTGCCATATAACATCTACAAATCACCCTCGGCTACAAAATCCCTTTTTACTATATTTAGATTACGTAACATTCTAAGTCTTTTGTTAGACAAGGAACTACAAATCACCATTGTTTTCAGTCGTCCCTTGGAGAGAGAGAGAGAGAGAGAGAGAGAGAGGAGAGAGAGAGAGAGAGAGAGAGAGAGAGAGAGAGAGAGAGAGAGAGTTTATTTATTATTATTATTATTATTATTATTATTATTATTATTATTATTATTACTCGCTAAGCTACAACCCTAGATGAAAAAGCAGAATCCTATAAACCTGAGGGCTCCAACAAGGAAAATAGCTCAGTGAGGAAAGGAAATATGGAAACAAGAAAAGTAATTAACGTCTCTTAAAGATCATATATGGTAAATAATTTACATATGAAATAACTGAACTATGCTTTTACCCATTGACATTTACACTTAAGTATTTACCTAACTGGTACTTGCCCAACTGGTACAGTACTTACCTTCATTCGTAATTGTTCCCCGTAATCATTGTGACCGTTGAGTTTAGCACCTTTGTTCTTCAATTCGACGTATTGGAGGTAGTTGGGCCGGATCTGTTTCAAGAAGAATACATTTGGCAAATTAGACAAAAGGTTTGAAGGCCGCTCATGAATGGCAGAGTAAGGAAACAGTGACATTGCTAACATTTAAATGGTTTTAGTATAATTTTAGTTTCAAATATAGCATTCTCCCTTCACCCGCTTCTCTTTTTGTGTCAATGAATTCATGCTCCATTTCTTTTAATTTTTTTTTTTTTTTTTATGATTTACATGAATTTCGGGCATTGATCCACTTTTCCTTTTTAGTAGGAAAGAGCCATATGACCAAATTAAACGAAACGCCAGGAAAAATGGGACCTTTTTATTATATTTTTTTGGGAACAAAGGGACCGACTTTATAAATAAAAACTTCTCCAAGAGGCTTATTTTTGGTAAGACATCCCCTTGCTTATCTTAAGGGGAAGAGTCATCCTGCCATTTGCATACATTTGAGTATAACGAAAACAGCCCGAGGTCCCTAGGCGAGGTAACATAAGGTCTTGCCCACCCTTCTCCATTTTGAATTGAGAGAGATCATTTTGAATTCTTAAGACAATTTATAGTAAAGGTCTCTCGCACTTGTAAACATGAATTGTACTTTATTCGATTTGTGATCGCGTGGTGTTTTCAAAGTAGCGTTCCATAATGCGATCTTGAAAATCGAGAAGCCATTGATGACAATGGTGACGAAGTAATGTTATTGATTGGGCACGTATGTCATATATGACAGATAGAATATTCAGCTTCCAGCTTCCTTTCTTGTCCCCCGTTCTGCCTCCTTTCTTGTCCCCCGTTCTGCCTCCTTTCTTGTCCCCCGTTCTGCCTCCTTTCTTGTCCCCCGTTCTGCCTCCTTTCTTGTCCCCCGTTCTGCCTCCTTTCTTGTCCCCCGTTCTGCCTCCTTTCTTGTCCCCCGTTCTGCCTCCTTTCTTGTCCCCCGTTCTGCCTCCTTTCTTGTCCCCCCGTTCTCCCTCCTTTCTTGTCCCCCCGTTCTGCCTCCTTTCTTGTCCCCCCGTTCTCCCTCCTTTCTTGTCCCCCCGTTCTCCCTCCTTTCTTGTCCCCCCGTTCTGCCTCCTTTCTTGTCCCCCCGTTCTGCCTCCTTTCTTGTCCCCCCCGTTCTGCCTCCTTTCTTGTCCCCCCGTTCTGCCTCCTTTCTTGTCCCCCCCGTTCTGCCTCCTTTCTTGTCCCCCCGTTCTGCCTCCTTTCTTGTCCCCCCGTTCTCCCTCCTTTCTTGTCCCCCGTTCTGCCTCCTTTCTTGTCCCCCCGTTCTGCCTCCTTTCTTGTCCCCCCGTTCTGCCTCCTTTCTTGTCCCCCCGTTCTGCCTCCTTTCTTGTCCCCCCGTTCTGCCTCCTTTCTTGTCCCCCCGTTCTGCCTCCTTTCTTGTCCCCCGTTCTGCCTCCTTTCTTGTCCCCCGTTCAGCTTCCTTTCTTGTCCCCCGTTCAGCTTCCTTTCTTGTCCCCCCGTTCTGCCTCCTTTCTTGT
>NC_090747.1:92494560-92504560 GCF_036898095.1 Palaemon carinicauda | reverse complement strand
ATAAATCAAGAGAGAGCGTGGTCTATAAATTAATAGCTGTTGGGGGTAGCTTTAAAAAAACCGTTCCAAAAAAGTCTTCATGATTTATTGTATGACTTTGGGATATATTGCCAGGCGCTTGGTCCAATGAGGTCAAAACTGCAGTCACTTTGAAGTAAAAGTTCAAGAGGTTGGACAGCAAAATGGGAGAAAGGAAGTGGAAAATGGATTTTGTAGAAGGATAATGAAGCAGGCGTAGCTAAAATGATCGTTCATTAATTAAACGCAGTCAACCAGCCACTTAAAAAAAAAAAAAAAAAAAATAAAGAAAATTTTGTTTATGCTGTAATGGATAACGTTCAGCTGGGCTCCATAAGGAACTAGAAGAGTTGGAAGACCCAGACCTAAATGGCTGAGGACTATGAAGCACGAAGCAAGGGATGATGAATGGAGAGGTATTGAATTAAAAGCTCAAGAGAGAGATGACGGGCGAAATTTAACAGAGGCCTTTTGTGCCAATTGGCGTAGGAGATGATGATGATGATGATGAATGGCAGAATGGGAAACGAGTGCTGTCTTTCGTTCGTTCAAATTCTTTTTAGTTATAAGTACTTAAAAAAAGAAAATAATCTTTCGCAATAGCTATTGAATACTTCGAAAACTTATTCAAGTTCGTAAATGCAAATGAAACCCATCTTGTGTTTTCTTCAAACTCGTTTTAGTACCTCGAGAAGTTTTCATTGCTCAATACATAATGAACACTTCGAACTGTTTCGCTTCGTAAATACTAATGAAAACTTTTTTTTTTCTTTTTTAATTCAAGAGAATTTCTATTACTTGAAGGTTATTTAGTATAACCCACTACACTTGCGGGAAGTTTTAATTTCATAAAGTGAAATGAACGCAACTTTGTTCGTTGCTTCGAAAACGTTTCAATGTTCTTACTCTAAATGAACGCAACTTTGCGAACGTTTCCATTTACGAAGACTTAAAGAACTTTACCTCCCGTTCTTTTTCGCAAGGTAAAACAACGCAACCGCCTGTTCTTTACTTCGCAAACGTCTTGATATTCATATTCTAAATGAACGCAACTTAGCGAACGTTTCCAATTACGAAGACTTAAAGAACTCGACGTCCAGTTCTTTTCCGCAAGGTAAAACAACGCAGCCGCTTGTTCTTTACTTCGCAAACGCCTTAATATTCATATTCTAAATGAACGCAACTTGGCGAACGTTTCCATTTACGAAGGCTTACAGAACACGGCTTCTCGATCTTTTTTTTTTTTCGTTAGGTAAATCAACGCAACCACCTGTTCGGTACTTCTCAAACCGTTTTAATTTCCTTCCTAATGAACGCAGCATCGCTTTCAATAGACCCCGGCAGCAATCATCAAGTAGAGTTACTTAATGAGGTCTTTCAATTGGAGCGTAATTGTATAATGCTAACGTATGCTGGAATGTTGACATCAACCAGGTGGGTGGATTGTTTACCAAGAGGTTGGGACATAAAAAAACGCTTCATTCATCTTCAAGTAATGATTGGTAATGACCTTTTTAGCTGTTTGGTATTGCGCAAATGCTTTTTTGTTTGTTTGTGTTGTTTGTTTTCGCTTTCATAGTTTTGTTTACATGTTATTACGTATCTATTGATGAAGTGGATTTAGGGTGTTGGTTATTAATCTCTCTCTCTCTCTCTCTCTCTCTCTCAGTGCTCGGCTAATAGACTTATTTATTTACTAGATATGAATATAATTGTAGTTGGATGTATCTTCGTTTTGACTGAGACATTGGTTGATTTAGTTATTATATTTATTTACTAATTTTATTTACTATATTTCCGACTAAATTGAGGGTACGAAATATAAATAGAAATAGATTTTATGCTAAAATTTCGGACATTTTTGGAATTTCTATTAATCTACACATACACACACACACATACACACACACACACATATATATATATATATATATATATATATATATATTATATAATATATATATATATATATATATATATATATATATACTATATTATATATATATATATATATATATATATATATTTTATATATTATGTACTTATATATATATATATATATATATATATATATATATATATATATTATGTACTTATATTTATGTATATATATATATATATATATATATATATATATATATATATATATATATATATATATATATATTTATATATACACACATACTCATGCTTGTGTATAAAAATATACATAAACCGGTATATAGTCTTTAGTATGTGTGATGTATGTGTTCTGTGGCCCCAATTTTCCCACCCACAAGAGCTATACAAGAAACACAGCATCAATCAATAGGAGAAATACAACCCTCGCTACAAAGACAACCCTTCCCCTCCCCCCCCCCCCGCACCAGGTCTCTACAACCCTCACATTTTGCAAGGGAAAAAGAATTACTACGCTGGTAACCAAGATTACCAGAAAACAAAAAGTAATTGAAAAAATAATCAATATTTGTATTAATTTAACTTTAAGACCATAACAAGAAAAATTAGCATTTATATAGATATATTTGTCAAACTACCCTTTACGCTACTCTTACTAATACTTAACTTTCCAGATTATAATTATTATTATTATTATTATTATTATTATTATTATTATTATTATCTAAGCTACAATCTAGTTGGAAAAACAGGATGGTATAAGCGCAAGGGCACCAACAGGAAAAAATCGCCTAGTGAGGAATGGACATAAAGATATAAATAAATAAACTACAAGACAAGTAATGAACAATTAAAATAAACCATCTTAAGAACAGTAACAACATTGAAACATCTTTCATATATAAACTATAAGAAGAGACTTATGTCAGCCTGTTCATCATGAAAACATTTACTGCAAGTTTGAACTTTTTTGAAGTTCAACCGATTCAACTACCTGATTAGAAAGATCATTCCACAACTTGGCCGCAGCTGGAGTAAAGCTTCTAAAATCTCTAGGCTGAAAAACAGATATTCTATCTAACCGGTACTTTAGACCATAAATAGAGCACCCACAACTACCCAAAGGTAACTGCTAAAAAAATCCATCGCTTGTTACCAAAATAGCCACATGGAAGGTAGGGAACACGGTAAGGTCGAATGTCCCATGTTACAGTCATCCATCACCACCCTTTCTGAGCCTGTCAACATAGCACTCGCTCACCAACGCCCCCGCCTCTCTCTCTCTCTCTCTCTCTCTCTCTCTCTCTCTCTCAATATTGTGTTTAACCTGAGGAAAATCTTGCGTATTACTTTCGACTATTTGTTTTCCGGGATATTTCTGGCGTTTTCACATTTCGTTAAGTCTCTCTCTCTCTCTCTCTCTCTCTCTCTCTCTCTCTCTCTCTCTCAATATTGTGTATAACCTGAGGAATATCTTAAGTTTTACTTTTCGACTATTGTTGTCCTGGATATTTCTGACGTTTTCACATTTCGTTAAGTCTCTCTCTCTCTCTCTCTCTCTCTCTCTCTCTCTCTCTCTCTCTCTCTCTCCCTCTCTCTCTCTCTCAAAATAGTGTAACCTGAGGAAAATTCTAAGTTTTGCTTTCGACTATTTGTTTTCCGGGATATTTCTGACGTTTTCACATTTCGTTGTCTCTCTCTCTCTCTCTCTCTCTCTCTCTCTCTCTCTCTCTCTCTCTCCTTCCTCAATATTGTGTATAACCTGACGAAAATCCTAAGTTTTACTTTCGACTAGTTGTTGTCCTGGATATTTCTGACGTCTTCACATTTCGTTAAGTCTCTCTCTCTCTCTCTCTCTCTCTCTCTCTCTCTCTCTCTCTCTCTCTCTCAATATTGTGTATAACCTGAGGAAAATCTAAGTTTTACTTTCGAATATTTGTTTTCGGGGATATTTCTGAATATTTCACATTTTGTTAAGTCTCTCTCTCTCTCTCTCTCTCTCTCTCTCTCTCTCTCTCTCTCTCTCTCTCTCTCTCTCTCTCTTCTCAATATTGTGTATAACCTGAGGAAAATCCTTTAACTTTCGACTAGTTGTTGTCCGGGATATTTCTGACGTTTTCACATTTCGTTAAGTCTGTAATTAACGATAATTTCGACAGTTCATGTCGGTCTACCCTACATTTTTCACATCATTCTTCCTTTTCATATGTCTCCAATAATCCCCCTCTCCAACCCATTATAACAAAATGTCACTCGTCTACATGGCTAAGTTCCCCCTTTTCCCTTGTCACCAACAAGCTCTTCTCGAGTCTGAGTCTTAGGCCGATGCTCCGAAGTACCTGTCAAAACCTGGTCCTAGATAGATTACCACAGTTAGTCTATAAGAGGACCTCAATAAAGGGCGATGTTTAGAGTTGAGAGAGAGAGAGAGAGAGAGAGAGAGAGAGAGAGAGAGAGAGAGAGAGAGAGAGAGTGGTCTTACAAAGCAATCACCTTTTATTCTAGTGGAAGACAATGTCCCTATAGTAATTTATAATTGTTAAAATATTTTAGGAATATTGTTCCATTTTTTATTATATTAGGCTTCTGGATAATGTCAGTACTTCAAGGATTTATTTAGGGGTATGATTACAGCGGGTAAACTAGTAATACCAAATACCACATACAGAGAATACAAAAATGAACTGTAATTGATTGATTTGAACATTTTATTCTTTCAGAATTTTTGTATCATTACTTTACCCACATTTTTTTTGTATCATTACTTTACTTACATTTTTTTTTTATCATTACTTTACTTACTTTTTTCCTTTTTTTGTATCATTACTTTACTTACTTTTTTCCTTTTTTTGTATCATTACTTTACTTACTTTTTTCCTTTTTTTGTATCATTACTTTACTTACATTTTTCCTTTTTTTGTATCATTACTTTACTTACATTTTTCCTTTTTTGTATCATTACTTTACTTATATTTTTCCTTTTTGTATCATTACTTAACTTATATTTTCCTTTTTTTTGTATCATTACTTTACTTACATTTTTCCTTTTTGTATCATACTTTACTTACATTTTTCCTTTTTGTGTCATTACTTTACTTACATTTTCCTTTTTTGTATCATTACTTTACTTACATTTTTTCCTTTTTGTATCATTACTTTACCTACATCTTTCCTAAGAAATGTTTGGAATGCCAAAAGATTCGTTCCTTTCCGATCACTCAATTTTTGTTAAAAATATGACCGATAACAGTTAATTAGTGTCAACTTTTCAAAGACAGTTTTCAGCTTTTAGGAGAAATTTTTTTTATTTATGTCGTGGATATTACCCCTTCTCAAAGTTGAAAGCTGCCAGGATAAGCTATAATCCTCCTAAATTGGGCACGTTGCTAACTCCTTTCAAAATTGACCTTGTACTTCGAACAAACCCGATATAAGGATTAATTTATATTTTGGTGTCTGACTGCTCCCCTTTTCTGAGTGAGGTTATCTTGGTTGAAAACGGTTTGTGTATCGCCTTGATCAGTACATTTGTATAGTCTAGATCACCCATACTAGGTTGGTATGCTGTTAGCGATCAGACAAGATCTCCCAACATCGCCAACCACACTGGCTAGTATGGTAATGAAAGCTTGCCAAACCCCTAGACATAAATAAGTAAATGTCTGAGGCCTTTGTCCTGCAGTGGTCTAGAAACATGGACAGAGATTGAATTCGAGTATCTCTTGGTCAGTCAAAATATTTGTAATTACTTTCGGGAGACGATTTTGTAAAATTAATTGGCCAAAAGAAAAAGAAAAAGGTTTTAGCTAATTAGAAAATAAACCATGAGTAGTGTAGGAGTTTAAGTTGTAGCTTGAATTGTTGATGATTATTAGTAGAGAGTAATGGCACTGGTGTTATTGAACTTCAATTTATGACGGGCTTTTAAACTGAAAATAGTAAAGGTTTTGATGTTAAATAAAAATTTAATCATTCAAAAGATCTCTCTCTCTCTCTCTCTCTCTCTGTTTGTGTGTGTGGATGTAGTGCTCAGTAATGCGGTAAACGAAAAAAATGAGTTGAACGATCATAAAAATTCGAAAAAAAAAAACAATTCGCTCTACCTAAGAGCAAATGGAATCTCCGCGGATGGACCAAAATGTTTTTGAGACTTCCGGAATCATCGTATCTCTCTCTCTCTCTCTCTCTCTCTCTCTCTCTCTCTCTCTCTCTCTCTCTCTCTCTCTCTCTCTCAGTGGATGTAGTGAACAGTAATACGGTAAAGGAATATAAGAATAAGGTAGACAAAATTATGTAAACTTTAAAAAACAAACATTCGCTTTAACCAAGGGCAAAATATAATGGAGTCTCCGCGGATGGACCAAAATGTTTTTGAGACCTCCAAAATCCTTGTAACTCTCTCTCTCTCTCTCTCTCTCTCTCTCTCTCTCTCTCTCTCTCTCTCTCGCAGTCTATACCCATGTACCTCGTAAGCCAGTGAGCAAATAAGCGAATCGAGTTGCGCGCCAACTGACTTACCCTCGCATATCTGTCAAAGTCAGCGAAAGGAGGTGAGAAATTGAGAATGTGTTCGGAGGAAAGGGGGGGAGAGATGGCTGCCATCATTTTAAGGGAACGTGAATGCTAATATAACGTGTAAATAAGGTCAGGGGGATGACGGATGTAAATGCATTGCTTGAGAAATACCTCGGATAAGCTATCGGATTCTGCATCTCTCTCCAGGTGACGTTGGGGATTTAAGACTTCTTAGATATTCAATATTCTATTTATGGATTATATATATTATATGTAATATATATACATATATATTTTGCATATAATATATATACATATATATTTTGTATATAATATATATACATATATATATATGTAATATATATATATATATATATATATATATATTAAATATATATTTAGATATGTATTATATATATTTAGATATATATATATATATATATATATATATATATATATATATATATTTATATTATATAAATGTTATATATATATTGTATAATATATATTATTATATATATATATTATATATTATACATCTCTCTCTCTCTCTCTCTCTCTCTCTCTCTCTCTCTCTCTCTCTCTCTCTCTCTCTCTCTCTCTCTATATATATATATATATATATATATATATATATATATATATATATATATATATATATAATATACATCATCATCATCATTAGCGAAGTTACAACTCTGGGTAGAAAATCAGGATGTTACAAGCCCAAGGGCTCCAACAGGGAACAGTAGCTCATTGAGGAAAAGTAAAAATAAAATATTCTAAGAACTGCAGCAAAATTAAGATGGATCTTTCATACATACCCGAAAAAAAACCTCTTACGTCAGCCTGTTCAACATCATAAAACATTTCCTGCAAGTTTGAACATTTGAATGTTTGTATACCCAGAAATGTTTTATCATGTATATAGATCAATTCCAAGCTAGATAGCGATATTCATTCTAATATCTCTTAAAGTAAAAAGTATTTCTTTATTATGCATATGGTACGTAGCTCCCCCCCCCCCCTCCCCCGTACACTGTGACTTCGGTCACAGGTACTATAGTCCATTACTTTTAGCGAGTCGTATTTGCACCGACTCGCAGCGGTGCCCTTTTAGCTCGGAAAAGTATCCTGCTCGCTGATTGGTTGGACAAGATAATTTTAACCAATCAGCTAGTAGGAAACTTTTCCGAGCTAAAAGGGCACCGCTGCGAGTCGGTGCAAATATGACTCGCTTAAAGAAATGGACTATAGTCTTCGAGTTGACGAAGCCGGACTTATGACGTCACTGGGACCTGGACCTTCCCAAACAGGTTCCTTCCGGCGTTGCCTGAAGTAAGTACCTGCGGATTACGTCAGCGGAATTTGCACTTGAAGGTTGTTAAAAAAACACAACAGGTTTTACTGGCCCGTATACGATAGCAACGAGAACAGCGAAAAAAATGCTGGTCACTCCCTCTCCTATATATGATATGGAGCAAGTGCTTATTATTATTATTATTATTATTATTATTATTATTATTATCTAAGCTACAACCCTAGTTGGAAAAGCAAGATGCTATAAGCCCAAATGCTCCAACAGAGAAAAATAGCCTTGTGAGGAAAGAAAATGAGGAAATAATTAACGATATGAGAAGTAATGAAAAAAAAAATATTTTAAAAAACATTGCCAACATTAAAACAAATATTTGGTATATAAACTATAAAAGGACTTTATGTAAACCTGTTCAACATAAAAAAAAAAAAATTACTTTTCAGTCACGCCCAGTTCTTCCCGTCCCTCGGATAGGGGGAGGGGAAGTAGTCATACCCTAGTGAGAGAGCAGTGCATGTGTGTGCATATCTTCCTAAATATTTAGCAGTCATTTTTTATGGGTCAAGTACACTAGTTGGGTAATAATGAAAACATGCAGTTGAAGAAAAACTTTTGAAATAAGGTTCTGAATTTTAAATACGTCGCTATGGAACAACTATAAGAAATTAAGATTTTTTAGAATGAGGACCAAGTCATTGAAAATCGAAAATATGAAGAGGCTTTGGAGAACAGTACGAAATACGTTACCTAAGAACAATTGGAAAGAACAAGGCATTTAACAACACCACGAACTAAGCCTTTAATTGTGCACTTCCAACATATTCAAAATCCCTTGTTTATCTCTCAAAGACTGGTTGCGCAGTTCGCTAATTTCCCATTCTTTTCGATCGCTCTTAGGTCATGTGTATGTATATACACATGTGCAGTAGGTATGTGTGGTACTTCAATTATGTAGTGGTTAGACCTACTAAAATGTACTTCTGTCACCAATAACTGTACAGTTGGCTTTATTAATTCCAGTACATTTCACTGGAAGCTAGAGAACTGTCCGACTGCTGTACATAGTAGCATGTAACGCTGCTTTTAGCAAAAAAGGGAAATTACTTGCAACGCTGCCTGTAAAGCAAAACATCTGAGCTTGTAATTACGTGATTAAAAGCATTTTTATTAATTTTACTTAGTGCTGTCATTTGTTGTCTATACGGCACTTTGTAAAGTTAAAAAAAAAAACATTTAATACTTCTTTACAATCTCAGACACTTTCTTTTACAGCCAGCGTTGCCAACAGATTCTCATTTTCTAAACAGCGTTACCTACTACAAGTTACAAAGAGAGAGAGAGAGAAAAAAAAAATTTCCAAGTTATCTTCAAGCTACAAATAAATAGACTATTTTCGTACTTGTGCTTCTCTGTTGCATCATTTTAATGGACGTACCCTGAAGTCACCCATGTCCAGCGTCGGTTTCGTATGCGTAGCATAATTATCCTTCTTGAAGCTAAATGGAGTTATTGAATCTCCTCCCTTTCCTTCATTGTTTTCTTCCTTTGCCCGATTTGAAAGCAGAGGGACGTTTTTCTTATTGGTGATTTTTTAAAAAATTTAATTGACGAAACTCTTATTATTATTATTATTATTATTATTATTATTATTATTATTATTATTTGCTAAGCTACAACCCTAGTTGGAAAAGCAGGATACTATAAGCCCAGGGGCCTTAACAGGGAAAATAGCCCGGTGAGGAAAGGAAACGAGGAAAAATAAAATATTTTAAGAACAGTAACATTAAAATAAATATTTCCTATAGAAACTACAAAATCTAACATAACAAAGAGAAATTACATAGAATAGTATGCCCGAGCGTACCCTCAAGCAAGAGAACTCTAACCCAAGACTGTGGAAGTCCATGGTACAAAGACTATGGCACTACCCGAGACTAGAGAACAATGGTTTGAGTTTGGAGTGTCCTTCTCCTAGAAGAGTTGCCTACCATTGCTTAAGAGTCTCTCCTACCCTTACCAAGAGGAAAGTGGCCACTGAACAATTACAGTGCAGTAGTTAACCCCTTGGATGAAGAAGAATTGGTTGGTAATCTCAGTGTTGTCAGGTGTATGAGGACAGAGGAAAATCTGTAAAGAATAGGCCAAACTATTCAGTGTATGTGTAGGCATAGGGAAAGTGAACCGTAACCAGAAAGAAGGATCCTATGTAGTACTATCTGGCCAGTCAAAGGACCCCATAACTCTCTCGCG
>NC_090747.1:92472060-92489560 GCF_036898095.1 Palaemon carinicauda | reverse complement strand
CTTGTGTTGCGACTGCATCTCAATTTATCAACAATAACCTTATCCTAATTATATTAATTTAATTTTATTTTATGTATGTATGTAAACATTAGACCCTTTAAAAGACATATTAAACTTACCACCTTATCCTATATATTTATCTTGTATGCATGTGTAATCATAGCTTTAAATAGTTTATTAGTTATAATATACGTACTCGCTTCAAATCAAATAACCTAATATTTGATGCTTCCCAGGCATCGTAGGTAATCAAAAGCCCAACTTCACCCCCTTGTCGGCTTGTTCGCGGTAACTTTCTCCATTTCATCCCTACGCTTTTTATCATCTTGAAGTACCCCCTTGAGCAGAAAGAGAGTGTTGCCACTTGAGGGGTGAAATTCTATCCGACGCCATTTCTCCCATTTGCGCTCAATGACGCACCTAAAAGTGTTTGCATCTTTAGGGAACATAGATGCTGGGTGAAGATGCATGCGTAATAAGGTAGATCTACTAGACGTATGCTAGTTTACGCATAAAACATACGTGAATATATATTTCTGTTCAGTAATGGTGGCGAGTGATGTAGGCCTAGTATAACAGTAGTATGTACTCGCACACGACATTTGCATGCATATTCTTACCGCTGAAGTATCCACACACATTCATTCATGTATACCATAGTATACAGTTCTACACCTGCTCTCTCTCTCTCTCTCTCTCTCTCTCTCTCTCTCTCTCTCTCTCTCTCTATATATATATATATATATATATATAATCTATTCTCGAATGTTTTAAGCTGTGTTGTCAGAAGTATTATACATGCTAGTTTACGCATAAAACTCGTGAATATATATTTCTATATCCTCGCGGTTGATGTAGGCCTAGTGTGTACTCGCACACAAAATTTGCATGCATATTTACACCGTTGAAGTATCCACACACTTTCATTCATGTGTATATATATATATATATATATATATATATATATATATATATATATATATATATATATATATATATATATATATATATATATGTGTATATGTATATATTTCTCGAATGATTTGGCTATCTGCTGTCAGAAAGTCTTATACATGGAAATATTAGTCAACCCTATTCCTATCCACCTGGTTACGTCATAACGTTCACTAGCTACTAGATTCAACATTCGGAATCCCTAATAGCCTAATCAAATGAACCGAGGATCTCTGGGATTAGACGAACGCCACCAAAGATTCTTACCGGGGACTCGAACCAGAGACCCTTCTGAGGTGAGCCGGCTGAATAGATACTGTAGTTGAAAGGGCTAGTAGGTACGTAGAAAAGTAGATAAGTAGAGACAAATGGAAACGTTTTTGCAAGTGTAAAGGTACTTAAAACTTTGTGTATCGGAAAGTTTCTTTATTACTTATTTCAATCAACTTTTAGAGTCGGGTCTTTATCTATTCCCTCTGTACACATTAGAGCACAACAGAAGTTCCCTTGCTAAAGTAAATATGAAACTTTTAAGTAATACTGGAATTAGGTTTGGGGTTGGCACGGTCTAGGTATACTACCTAGAGTCCTAGACCGTGGGGAGACCAGGTTATCAAATCTGTTATATCCTAACCTCCATACTGCCGTAATAACTGCCGACAATGATTTACAAGAGAAGTTATACCAAATCTGTATAGAACTGCGTGAATTAATATTAAATTATATAATTACCTTATTAAATTGGAATCTCCAAAACAAGTATGAAAAAGAGAAAATGGGTTTAATGAATCGTAAAAGTTAAGAAATTGCTTTAAAAAGTTACATTAACCAAAGGACCATGTCTTTTATTAGTGTGTGGGTGCAAGCACATATAATCTTAAAATATATTGATATTTCCATTCTGTGGTAATGTTAGTACACAAGAGATTGGAAACTGCACTATCAGAGGCACTATATGTTCAACTGAACCAGTTGATATTGCGCTGTTTCTGCTTAATTCGAGCCTGGGTCACTCTACTAATTATCCGAAGTTTGAACAATGATTCAATTATTATTAGCTATACTGTTCCGTAAGAAATATTATTAGACTAACATCTAATGATCTCTTTCTTAACTTCGGTTTCCTTTGGTAATTTGATAGATGATGGAATTAGAAAATTGATATATTTTCCTTTTAGGTTAAAGTATTTTTTGACAACTGTCTATTAAAAATAAAAAAAAATTTGAAACACATTCCTATTAACAGTAGGGATTGAAATACTCGTCAGCGCAAATTTCCTTTAAAACTAAATGCAAATGTATGGGAAAAAAAAACAAAGTCTATAATTATGAAAGTTGCCACCTAAACCTAAACGGCCCTGGGTGGCCGTGGTTCTAGTCCAGATTGTGATGAGTAGAAAGTTCTTGACGCTAATCGAACGATCGGAACTTGGTCTTGACCAAGGTAAACTTGATTTGCTGATCATAGTTTCACAGCAACATTTGAAGTCTTGTTTATTCTTAGTAGGGCACCAACCACCCGTTGAGATACTACCGCGAGAGGGTTATGGGGTCCTTTTGACTGGCCAGACTAATACATTGGATCCTTTTCTCTGATTACGACTCATTTTCTCATTACCTACACGCAAACACGGAATAATCTGGCTTATTCTTTACAAATTCTCCTCTGTCCTCATACACGTGACAACACATTACCAAACAATTTTCCTTCACTCAAGGGGTTACTGCACTGTAATTGTTCAGTGGCTACTTTCCTCTTGGTAAGTGTAGAAGAGAGACTTTAGCTATGTTAAATTAAGCAGCTGTTCTAGGAGAAGAACACTCTAAAATCAAACCATTGTTCTCTAGTCTGGGGTAGTTTCATAGCCTCTGTACCATGGTCTTCCACTGTCTTGGGTTAGAGTTCTCTTGTTTGAAGGTACAATCGAGCACAGTATTCTATCTTATTTCTCTTCCTCTTGTTTTGATGAAGTTTTTATAGTTTACTGTATATAGATATTTATTTTAATGTTGATACTTTCTTGGAATATTTTACTTTCCTTTTTTCCTTTCCTCAGTGGGCTATTTTACCCGTTGGAGCCCCTGGGCTTATACCATCCTGCTTTTCCAATTATGGTTGTAGCTTAGCAAGTATTAATGATAATAATAATAATAATAATAATATATTTTAGTTAATCCTACCTTATATTGTCATTTTCAGATGCTATACGGTAACAACAGTAATAGGCCTATTACTGGTAGCCTAGAAGTATCAGGATACGCTTCTCTAAGTGGTCTATAGGTACAACCCTTTCGTTTCTTTAAATTATATTTTCATTCTTTATTCTGGCAGGTTTTCGATACTGTAGTTGGTGGCATTTGTCACCTGCATGTAGATACGCACATAACGACAATAATTTATTATTCTAATATGTTGTAATGCAAGATTTAGATGAGAAACAAAGTATTGTAGAACATTTGAAAAATTTAGATCACAGAATTTAATATTCAATATAAATGAAGTAAAAAAAATCATTTTATTTTATTAATATGCTCTTTTACACATAACAGAAAATAAATATGGAAATAATGCAAAACTCGAAAGAAACACAAAATGGATAGAAAAATGACAATCGTATCTCTTTGGAAAGAATTCAATTTAATACTCCTTCTCTATATCTTGATATTTTCACTTGAAAAGTGACGGAGTTTCTCAATGTTGAGAACAATTTCATTGTTCATTGTTCAGATCCTATTTCCTCCTTCTCACATTTATTCTCGTTTTTTATACGGTAGGTTAAAAGACGCTCATGCGAGTGATGCCATCTTGTAGGATGAGCTCTGTCCGACACCAAGGGGTGGAATTTCATACCGAGGAAGGAGCTGCATATGTTGAGACACTTCTTGTTATGTAGGGCAGCCGGGAACTTTAGAAACGTAAGTATAGCCTACATATGCATGTATATATGAATAGATATATATAAATATGTATACAAACTGATAAATAACAAATTAAGCTATTTCTAGCCCACTGCATGACAAAGGCCTAAGGCATGTCTTTATTCATGTCTGGGTTTTAGCCATTTTCATCACCACGCTTGCCATTACGGATTGGTGATGGTGGGAGATTTTAGTCTGATCGCTCACAGCAAATCAACCTAGATATGGTGGCCGTAACTAGTACAGTTTTGCTGATCATGGCGATACACAAAACCTTTCACCACGTTAAGGGGAAGAGAGAGAGAGAGAGAGAGAGAGAGAGAGAGAGAGAGAGAGAGAGATCGGTAGTTTGATGTGAAAGAGTAAAAACTGTGTGATGACTCCACGGCTGTTTTATATCTGTGGAGTGATGGATTAATTTAGCAGATGTAGTTGTGAAGTAGCGGTCTGAAGAAAATTAGCTATTAATAGAATGTGAATCTGTTTGCTAATGACGCAGCCCTAATTACATATAATAAATCAACATTGCAGAATAGTGAAAGCAGATGAAAGTATTTGGAAATCAAATAATAAGAATGTATAATTCTGAAGGTTATCGGAAATCAGGAAGTATAGAAGTTTAGACGTATAATTAATTAAAAGCAAATGTAGCTTTTGAGAGAATATGCGAGTTGTTGAAGAGACAAATAAGGTAGTAGGGTAAGTTCAGAGGTTTGGTGGGAATGAATTAAGGATTTGCTGAGGCAGCTATACCTTGTGGAAGTAGGCTACAATTGGATGTTGAATGCTAACGAAATAGAAAAGATTAAATCTATCCGCGTGAACAGTTTCTTTTTTATGCTGTGTACGACGATCCAAAATGGTGAGAAACATGCCAATTGGAAAAGTCCCTGCTAGACGTCCCGCTCATGCTCGATAGTGTCTTGTAATGATGCATCATTACCGGCCTTGTGAGCAAAGGTGGTGTGTTTGGGGAGCCTATAGGTCTACCCACTTTGTCATCAGCAGCCATTGCCTGGCCCTCTCTGGTCCTAGCTTGAGTGGAAGGCGGATTGGGCGCTTCTTGTGTATATATGGTCAGTCTAGGGCATTGCCACTGTCCATTGCCTCAGTCATTCATGAGTGACCTTTAAATGTTGAAAAGGTCCGTGTAATTAATTGGACGAATCTTTGCTTCGATAAGGTGTGGACATTAGGAAGAATTTGAGTAATATGGGCTGCGAAAGGGTTTAACACTGAACGTTAGGAAGGAAAGGCATAGGAATATCGGATAGGTCTATACAGTATAGTGCGGTTGATATATTGAACAGGAGTTCTTTAATAATCTGGTAGCGTAATAAAGACAGGTGAATAATGCATTACACGTAGAATTTCTTAGACACGCTGCTGTTGATAATTCTGTGTATGTTTTTTAATAAGTTTGTTTGAATATTAAATCTACTTTTTGTAAGGGGAATAGCCTTAGTGTTTAATGAATAAGCTATTCTTTGTACATTTCTCATGAAACTACAGTTTCCCTTAACTTTTCTTATTCTCTGTGTACGCGACTCGTCAAAACGATGACTAAATATTTAGATACGCACTTAAACGACCGCGCGCGCACACAGAGATTTGAGCCATCCCACCCTCCCCCTTTCTCAACTACCACACGGCAGTTTCGGTTTTAGTGTACATATCAGGGTAACCCCCTCTTACCAGGGTATAACTACCCCTTCTCCCCTCTGTCAGAGGGAATGGGAGAGACGGTAGTTACACGTCTGACAATGCCGCTCAGCATGACAGGAAAGAATATGTACGTTCATACATACACACACACACTAATATATATATATATATATATATATATATATATATATATATATATATATATATATATATATATATATATATATCCACTTCTTATTATAAAGAGAAATTCCCCCTCAAATATAGTCTTAATCAGTTTACTCTTCCCCCAGTTTAAAAATCATCTAACAAAAGTTTTAAAGTTTTCCAACAGTAGTGTAATCTTTCCTATTGATTTTAATATTTAACAATAAATAACCAATACAGTCCATTTACCGAGATGAAAAACCCTTTCACTTTCCCTCTCCAATGTAGAGTACGTTCACTTTCATATTCTTTTTAACTTCACAATCTCCTGATCACTCTTTAAACGATAATGAACGTGTTGTCAGGAGCTTCCCGACCAACGCCGTCATATTTGTAAACATGTTTCTGAAACCTGTTACTTCCAACATTAAGACTTCTTGGTTAAATAGCATCTTGGTGGTTTGTAGTTTGCTTTCTCTCTCTCTCTCTCTCTCTCTCTCTCTCTCTCTCTCTCTCTCTCTCTCTCTCTCTCTCTCTCTCTCTCTCTGTGGATTAGTGAACAGTAATACGGCAAAGGAATATAAGACTAAGGTAGACAAAATCATGTAAACTTTAAAAAACAAACATTCGCTTTAACCCAAGGCAAAATATAATGGAGTCTCCGCGGATGGACCAATAAGTCTCTGAGACATCTCAAATCCTTGTAACTCTCTCTCTCTCTCTCTCTCTCTCTCTCTCTCTCTCTCTCTCTCTCTCTCTCTCTCTCTCTCTCAGTGGATGTAATGAACAGTAATACGGTAAGGGAATATAAGAATAAGGTAGACAAATTCATGTAAACTTTAAAAAACAAACATTCGCTTTAACCTAGGGCAAAATATAATGTGGTCTCCGCGGATGGACATCTAAAATCCTTGTAACTCTCTCTCTCTCTCTCTCTCTCTCTCTCTCTCTCTCTCTCTCTCTCTCTCATATCCATTGCCAAAAGAGCAGAGTACTCTTACGGAATTTAGCATAGTCTTAACTAGACACTAGCGCAACCTAATGTGAAATTCTTATATACCTTCGGGGCAAAATGGTTAACTCATATATGCAATATTTGCCATTGCCTCTTTACAAGACTAATTGATTTGGAAGAACCAGAATATTAGAAGAAAAAAAATTATGAAATATTACATCATAACACCCCGGAGGACATTCAGTTCCAGGAAAAATAATGATTATGATCATATTGATTGAGAATCTTTTGGCATGTGTATCTTTCCAAGTAGAGCTTGATGCGAACGTGCATTCATCAAGCCTACTGTGCATATTTAGCATGCACCTTAATTCCACACACACACACACACACACATATATGTACATACAGATATATATATATTATATATATATATATATATATAATGTATGGATATATATATATATATATATATATATATATATATATATATATATATATGCATGGATGTATATATATATATATATATATATATATTTTATACATATATATATATATATTTTTGGGCTCAAGCCATGTCGTCCTGATGGAAGTTCCTATAGGGTAGCTTCCTAGGGTATATTACAACTACGGCGATATTCCCAGAGAATTTACCTTAAGGTACCAGAATTCTAACTCCTGGAGCGAGTATCCCTCGTGAAAGGGATATCGCGACATATCAGAGGACGTATTCTAGACACGTCACATGGCAATCTACAACCTGGACAGAGATTTCGTCTCGTAGGAGGTGATTGACGAGATACGAATTCGGGAAAGAAAAAGGGGAGCCGCTCCCAAGGCTTCCCTATCCCCCGATTCGTATGCGTTCCTGGCGCCAATCCTGGCGCCATCGGTATTCTTTTTTGCGTAGCTTAACAACTCGGTGTTTTTTCCTGTTTTTCTCGCAAATCTTGGATTTATTCGACTTTTCATGGCTTCTTCGTCTTCGTCGGCCTCTGATAAGTTGAGTATAGTGTCTGTTATGTATAAATGTAGGCTCTTGGTAAAATTTTGAGTGGTTAATAGGATTAATCTTTGATACAAGAGCCGTAGCCTACCAGAGGTGTCCTGGACACTGTCGCTCGCTAGGTATAAATTAGTTAGTCAGAGCGACATTCCTGGTTGTTTTGCTTTAATAAATTTTAGCTATTTAGCATTACATAGGATTTCCTTTCGTGCTTAGTATTATTTGGCGAAGTATTCGCCATTCTGGCCTAAGCTAGGCCATGTAGCCTAGTCGTTTGGTCCTAGTACTTCATGCATGATTTTGGTTTTTCCGAGTGTAATTAAAATTTTATTGAAGCTTTAGGCTATATTTTATACATTTTAGACTGTGTGGAATATTTCCAAGATTGTATACGTGTGAGTTTCGGTGAATTAGGTAATCGATTCTCTTGGTGCCTAGGCAAATTGCTTATGGAGCCTTAGTATACTTTATCATACTCCCCGGTTGCTTTCTTTTCTTCGGAGAAGGTATGCAATCCCTTTCCCTCTGTTTAAGCCTTGGGCTTATCCCTAAGTGGTTTTTTCCGAATTTATTTTCGATAAAACTATACTAGGGTGTTACTGTACCTTCCTGTTCCTGTAGTTATGGTTCAAGAGGGACAGAATAACAGAGTTTTTAGTCTGAGTATGTGTTGTCTGGCTTGGGGCAGAGTCCCCCTCGCTGACCTAACATATACAAAGGGAGCTTAGCTCCCTTAGGTCACTACCGAAGGTTTCTGTAGTTATGATTCCTTCTTTTGTGATCGACCAGACTAAGTCCTGTTGCTGTTCTCGGGGGAGGATAAGTTCTTCCCTTGGGAGTAGCAACGCCTTTCTTGCTTTGGTGCTCTGGAAGCTGGCAAGTATTGCTGGCCTTTTCCCTTAGATCTCCCTTAGGCTAAGATAAGTTTCTTGGCTGTGGGTGATCTGTCACTAAAGCAAGGTTGGCAGGACCCTCTTGTCCCTTCCCCCCTCTATCTCCGTAATGGCCTAGCCATTACTGTACTGTACCTTGCCGGCCGGCAGAGCTGGCCGGCAGGGGTCTTACTGTACTGTACGTCGTTCTACTTCTGGACCTAGTATAGGTTGGGATGTGGAATTGACTCAGCCCATTGCCGGCCGGCAGAGCTGCTGGCCGGCAAGGGTCTTATGTTTTCGAGTGCTGCCCGGACCTCTCTTGGTCCCTCATCCATGCCTGCCGGCAGAGCCGGACGGCATTGGTCAAGGAAGCCTGAATTAGTTTCTCCCCTTCCTTATATGCACTCTTTCGGTTGCCGGGCTTGGAGGTAGTGTACACTCTTATCCCGGCATCCATTCTATTTTCTTCTAGTGCTGTACCTGTCCCGGCTGCCGGATGAGGCCGGCTGCCGGCCTCATAGGCCGGCAGCCGGGCAGGTGTAGTTCTCTGGTTCTTTTGCTGCCGGCTGGCATCGGTCTTGTACCTTTGCCAGCCGGCTTATGTCAGTCCTTGTCTGCCGGTCACCAAGAGTGTGGCCGGCAGCTGGGTACTACCTTGTGTAGTTGCTGGCCGGCAGCCAATGCCGGCCAACACTGGCTGTTACCGGCCGGCAGTTGCTGCCGACCGGCACAGGCATTTGAACCAGAGTGCTGCCGCCCTATAGCTGTTAAGTAGTATACTTTAAAGCTAGTTGTGGTGTGTGCCGGCCGGCAAAGGCAGGCCGGCACACATCCCCCTATACTGTACTAGTATTCTTCTGTATAGCATATACAGTAAGAAGAAAACTATAGTAAAGGTTTTGGTACAGCACTGTATCTTCTAACACTATTGTGTTTTCTTGCACATCCCTTTGCTGTTGCCCTCAGATAGGAAGCAGAGTTCTTCCCTGTCTATTATCCAGGATTTTAAAATCAATGCTTAGGTGTGAGCTCCACCTGTTTCCTCTGGAAACCTTGCATTGGTTACTCTAGAAGAGATAAACCATTTTTGATTTTATTATCTGGAAGGCTGCAACAATGGGTTGCGAGGGAAACACAAGTGTGTGTCTTTCCTTTCTGAATTGTTATGCTATACTATGCATATCCAGTGATACAATAGTTCACTTGATACTCATGGAAATTTCTTCTCTTTACAGAAGGACACTCCGAAGTGGGGAAGTGCTTTCTGCAATGTCAGCAGCAAGAACCTCTGCGGACATGAGTTTTGTAGGAGACACGCAGCATACGCTGTCTCCAAGGATGATCTCTGGTATTGGGACCCTCAGGTATGTACTGTGTGCACTAACCTGATTAATGAGACATTTAAATAGCTAGGAAGAAGCTTCGTACCTGGGTAAGGGGCTTCCAAAAGAACACTTCTGGCCCTTATCTTCCAAGTGAGAAGATGAGGGCGTATCTTTTCCCTAAGGCATCAGCTGATGCAGTGATTCCCCAGCCTCAAGAGGAGATCCCCTAAGTTCAGATCCAGGTGGATGCTGAAGTCGTGGTCGCGATGCAAGACATCCAGCTAAATGACAGGATATCTGATGTGGACGGGTGTCAGGAGGAAGACCTCCTGGCAGAAGCCCAGGATGAAGTTCAAGCCCCTCTACATCAGCCGGTCTCCCAGTAGAGCTGGGACAGGCCCTCTCTTCTATTGTTGGAATGATCCAACAAATGCAGAAGGAGAATCAGGAGTAGGTGGCTGCAATGGAACTGCGAATGCAGTGCCTTGCAGAATCACATGGGCCCCAGAAAAAGCTCAATGTGAAAGACCTTCCCTTGTGCTCAGATGCTAACCCATGGAGGTATGCTGAGCACATGCCGATGACGACTGGAAAGATCGTCATCTCGGATAAGCTGGGCTCAGTTCCCCTGGAGGGTGGAATTCTGGCCCAGCAAGGCATCATATCCGGACTGTTATGTCCGGCTGAGGAAGGAACCAGCTTCAAAGGAGGAGACAGAGCCGAAGGAGGTCATAGTGATGGACCATGCTAAGGCTCAAGCTCTACTTTCATCCTCGATGAAAGAGAGGGGCTTCTCTAACTCAAAGGTAGCTGCATTGAATAGGAAGCTCCCTTCCTTTGTGTCCTCGCCTACTAGAGCCTTCCCCCTTTTACAGAAAGGGTTTCTGGCTGTACTAAAAGCAATCGAGGCCGGCAACTCTTGCCCCTCCCTAGAGGAGTGTAAACCCTTGTCGCTGGCCCTGCCTATGGACCACAAAGACTGGAAGGACGTCCATCTTACGTTCTCAGTGGGAAAGTTGGAGGCTGATATTGCCGGACGTCAGTTCGGCAAGGACCTCCCTAAGCTGTCTGACTTTCTTTTGAGAAGTGAGTTCGATACAAAAGAAAGACTGACTGCCTCAATGTCTCTTCAGACTACTCTCGAGACGATGGCAAGTGACCCCAAGGTCCATGAAATGTTCATGGTAGTGGCCAAGCCTCATCTGGCCACAGTGACGAAGGACCTTTATGGCTTCGTCAAGGCAAGGAGAGCTTGTAGGGAGTTCGTGTTTACCTCGGCTACGGTGAGGCACGAGCTAAAGAAACTAATCTCCTCCAACATTTGGGGAAAAGACCTTTTTCCCTACCGACTTGGTCAAAGAAGTTTTTGATAAAGCCGCCTTGGAGAATAGAAACCTTCTCCAGAAGTGGGGCCTGGCTATCAAAAGAAAGTCTTCCCCGGATGAGGGTCCTCAACCAAAGAGGAAGACTATGAGGACTAGGCTACCGTCTCGGCCAGCCAAGCCTCTTAGACAGCAACAGCAACTGCAATTGCCATTGCCCCCAGTGCCCCAGATCGTGGCGCAAACCCCGACCACCTTTCAGTGGGTACCCCAGGCCGTGTCGACACAGTCCACGGCATTCACCCCAGCGTTCGAAGGGCAGTCTACTTCCTTTCGAGCAAAGCCTAGAGGAGCAGCCAGAGGCTCGTCTAGACGCCCCTCAAGGGGAAGGGGATTCAGGGGTGGTCGTGGTCAGGAATGCAAGACCTCAGGACGGCAGTCCAAGTGAGGTGATACCGGTAGGAGGGAGACTTCTGAAATTTCGGGATCGGTGGACCTTCGATCCCTGGGCCCACAGCCTACTCAAGAATGGACTGGGCGGGAGCTGGTACAGCACTCCACCCCCGTACCTTCGGTTTTTCCAACACTCCACCCCCGTTATGGAGGAGTACGTTCAAGAACGGTTGGAGAAAAAGGGTGAAGCCCATCAATTTCTAAGGGAGGCTGTTTTGTGTTCCCAAGAAAGACTCGGAAAAGCTCAGAGTCATTCTGGACTTGTCGCCACTTAACAAGTTCATAGTGAATTGCAAATTCAAAATGCTAACACTGCAACACATAAGGACCTTACTGCCCAAGAGGGCATATTCCGTCTCTATAGACTTGTCAGACGCCTACTGGCACATTCCAATTAGCCATCGACTCTCCCCCTACCTAGGGTTCAGGCTACAACGAAGACTATACGCCTTCGGAGCCATGCCATTCGGGCTAAACATAGCCCCAAGGATTTTTACGAAGCTTGCGAGCGTAGCTCTCAAACAATTTCGCCTAAAGGGAATTCAGGTAGTAGCCTACCTGGACGACTGGTTGGTGTGGGCAGCATCCGAGACAGAATGCTTGCAAGCTTCCAGTCAAGTGATCCAGTTCCTAGAGTACCTAGGCTTCAAGATCAACAGAAAAAGTCTCGACTTTCTCCATCTCAAAAGTTCCAGTGGCTAAGATCCACTGGGACCTTTTGTCACACCGTTTCTCCACCCCGGCGAAGAAAAGGAAGGAGATAGCGGGTTCTGTCAAGAGACTTCAAGATTCCGAAAGGATATCAAGACACGAGCAGGAGAGAGTACTGTGCTCTCTCCAGTTTGCTTCGGTGACAGACCCAGTGCTAAGAGCACAGCTAAAGGATGCAATCGGAGTTTGGAGAAGTTATGCATCAAACGCGTGAAGAGATCTGAGAAGACCAGCCGCTTCGGCTAAGTACTCTTCTCAGGCCTTGGTCCCAAGCCAGACATCTAAAGAAGTCAGGTTCTTCTTCAGCCACCTCCCCCGTCGGTGACGATTCACTCAGACGCCTCAAAGGAGGGATGGGGAGGTCACTCTCATCGGAAAAATGTCCAGGGGACTTGGTCCAGGCTATTCAAGACCTTTCTCATAAAACTTTCTAGAAGCTAGGGCAGTGCTCCTTACCTTAAAGAAAGTCTCCCCGCGTCATTCGTTCCACATAAAGTGGTAATAGACAGCGAGGTAGTTGTAAGATACTTGAATCGACAAGGATCGAGGTCACCACCTCTCAACCAGGTGATGTTGGCCGTCTTCCGATTGGCGGAAAAGAAGAAGTGGTACCTGTCGGCAGTTCACCTTCAAGGAGTCCGCAATGTGACAGCGGACGCTCTATCCAGGTTCACACCGATAGAGTCGGAATGGTCCTTAGACGCAGGATCATTCTCCTTCATTCTGAATCAGTCCCAGAACTGCAGATAGACCTCTTTGCGACGAAAGACAACAAGAAGTTGCCCCTGTACGTGCCCCGTACGAGGACCCCTTAGCGGAAGCAGTGGACGCGATGTCCCTCGACTGGAACAGATGGTCCAAGATTTATCTGTTCCCTCCTCACAACCTTCTGTTGAGGGTCCTCAACAAACTGAGATCCTTCAAAGGGTAGCGGCAATAGTGGCCCACAAGTGGCCGAACAGCGTGTGGTTCCTCCTGGCATTGGAACTGTAGCTGAAGTTTGTACCACTACCAGATCCAGTTCTGACCCAGCGAGTCCAGAAGTCAACTGTCTGCGCTTCATTACAGAAAACCCGGACCCTGCAGTTCATGATTTTCTCTCCCTAGCGGTGAGAAAGCGTTTCGGGATTTCGAAAGCCAGTATAGACTTCCTTGAGGAATATAAATGCAAATCTACTAGAAGGCAATATGAGTCATCTTGGAGAAAATGGGTGGCCTTTTGTCAAAGCGAAGATTCCGCTGGAGATCTTGACAGACTTCTGCTTATCTTTTTTCCCCACCTCCATGGTCAAGGGTTGGCAGCGAACACGATTTCAGCGTGTAAGTCTGCTTTGACAAGACCCATTCTATATGCCTTCCAGGTCGACCTAGGTAACGAGATCTTTAATAAAGTCCCGAAAGCCTGTGCTAGGCTCAGACCTTCAGCACCTCCAAAGCCCATTTCATGGTCTTTAGACAAGTTCTTCATTTCGCTTCTCTGTTGAGCAATGAAGAGTGTGCGTTAAAGGATTTGACACAAAAAGTTATTTTCCTATTTTGCACTCGCGTCCGGGGCCAGGGTTAGTGAGATTGTAGCCTCTCGAGAGAGGCAGGTCGTGTTCAGTTCCTGGATGGGGAAGAACTGAACCTGTTTCCGGATCCTACGTTTCTCGCCAAGAATGAGTTACCCACCAACAGGTGGGGTCCCTGGAGAATCTGCCCTCTGAAAGAAGATACATCTCTATGTCCAGTAGAATGCCTAAAGGTCTATCTTCATAGAACTTCAGACTTCAAGGGTGGTCAACTATTCAGGGGAGAAACCTCAGGCTCAAATTTATCTCTGAATCAACTCAGAGCGAAAATCACATATTTTATTCGCAGAGCGGATCCTGACAATACACCCGCAGGTCACGATCCGAGGAAAGTTGCCTCATTCTTAAATTTCTTTAATTGTATGGATTTTGAACATCTCCGTTCATACACTGGCTGGAAGTCTTCCAGAGTGTTCTTTCGCTACTATGCGAAGCAAGTAGAGGAACTAAAAGAGATCTGTGGTAGCAGTGGGTCGCGGTGTTAACCCTACTGTTTAACTCTGCGAGGAACAGTGGTCTTAATTGGGACGATTAATTCCAGGGTGAGTGTGTAGTTACATACTGTACTACAAACTAAGTGAGGGCACTGTGTTGCCCATCCAGACTGTTCCATTTCCGAAGGTGAACCTAGCATAAGTGCAGACATGTGTGCCGAGCATTTCTAACGCTAATGTCATTGATTTGTAATACAAGCTTTTATGACTTTGATACCTCGGTATCTTAAAAGTGGCATCTAATGTTTTTTCTTTCAGACAAACAATTTCTGTTTACTATCATACTTATGCTTAAAGTTTTGGGTTATCCTCTTCTTATATATATATATATATATATATATATATATATATAATTGTGGTTAACCTGTCTATTTATTGCCTGTCAATAATCTGGTTCTTGAGAACCTTGCGTCTCCTTCACCTGTGTCAATTTATTGGTATAATTGAGCATTCATTCTATGTACCTTATCTGGGATAATTCTAATAGAATTGTTCCTTTATGCAAGCTATGTTGCATTGGTTTTCCTCCTATGCGGATATAAAACCTTTGTCCAATACAAGTATTGTGCGGAAAACTGGTCGATATTTCATATTGACGCAGTGGTCCTTTACAAACTATGCTTTACTTAATATAGGGCGAGACCACTATATTAGCTTGCCTGGTATTCATACATAGATATATGTACTCTTCGAGACTTTTCCAGAGTCTAGTAGGACTCTTCCCTGTAGGGGGCAGGAAGCTCTAACATAGTTTATAGTTAGTTGAAAAGATGTATAACGGTAACATCTTAGGTCTCTAGGTCTAGTCGACCGTGAAAAAATTACCTCCGGGGAGTACGGCACGTTCTGAGAATCCACAGATACAGTAATGCTCTGGTACACTTCCATCAGGACGACATGGCTTGAGCCCTAAAAACGGATTTTGAGCTTAGCGAAAAATCTATTTTTGGGTGAGATGGCCATGTCGTCCTGATGGACCCGCCCTTGCCTTTCTAAGAAAGGGCTGTAGGACCCCTCCCTACATACAGTATCTGTAGCACCTCGTGTACGCTACAAGGAATACAGATGGCGCCAGGATTGGCGCCAGGCACGCATACGAATCGGGGGATAGGGAAGCCTTGGGAGCGGCTCCCCTTTTTCTTTCCCGAATTCGTATCTCGTCAATCACCTCCTACGAGACGAAATCTCTGTCCAGGTTGTAGATTGCCATGTGACGTGTCTAGAATACGTCCTCTGATATGTCGCGATATCCCTTTCACGAGGGATACTCGCCCCAGGAGTTAGAATTCTGGTACCTTAAGGTAAATTCTCTGGGAATATCGCCGTAGTTGTAATATACCCTAGGAAGCTACCCTATAGGAACTTCCATCAGGACGACATGGCCATCTCACCCAAAAATAGATTTTTCGCTTCGCTCAAAATCCGTTATATATATATATATATATATATATATATATATATATACTGTATATATATATATATATATATATATAATTTCTTCATTTCTTTGCATCATTTCCCACTTCTATGTGGGTCGCTGTTACTGACTGCTACCATGTTTCTGCTCCATGTATCGAAGCTCTTCCTTTTAACCTTTAAGTCGAATCTGCGGCCCTGCAAGACTTGCCATCTTTCTTTAATCTCTCCATCCAGGCTGCTTTCCGTATTATTTCTACCTCAAAATTAATATTATCAGTTGCTGTTGAACAAATAGACCAAAAATTTTCTTTGTTCAGCCTTGCCTATTCCATACTTATCTTGGAGGTAAGATCTTCATTTAAGGCTTAATTATTTAGTCTTCTTTTTACTAATCTTAAATCTTGTCTTCCAGTACTTTCCTCCATTGCTCTAGCTTTGCTTACACTACCCCTCTGTTGGTGCTACATAACACAATGTCTCAACAAACAACATGCAACAGGGTAGTAGATCTCTTATTCCTTAAGATGGCATATCCATAATCAGGTATGAAAATATTGATTGATAAGTATTACATATCTGGCATCATAAAAAAAATAGATATGGATGGACTTGAAGTAGATCCCTAATGTTAGCCAACTTTAGTTGGTGACCATTCTGTTAACCCATTACTGCGGTTTTGCTCCGTACTGGACAAACCTCACCTACTTCTCCCGTGTTCCCTTTACTCGTAAATATACACCTTCCATATCAACCCTTTTCTGCATTTATCCGTTTTTCTTGTCATCTGTTGAAGGGCGAACACTTCACCTGTAGTTCCTCTTCCTGGCATAAAACTAGACAATTCTACACCTAAATATGTTTCTTTCCTAATTCTTTGATCATTTATCCTTTCGCAGATGTTCATAGGTGTTGAGATATATACTTTATTCCTTTCTGCATTTCTCGATTTTTCCCATCATCTGTCTAAGGGCAAACACTTATCTGTCGTTCCTCTTCCTGGCATAAAACGAAACTGTTCTACACCTAAATATGTTTCTTCCTAATTCTTTGATCAACTATTCCTTCCCAGATTTTCATTTTGTGAGATATAAACTTTATTCCTCTAGTTTGCAAATTCCTGAATGTTACCCTCGACTTTATAGATAGGCACAGAACATCTTTCTCTGCATTTTCTTTGCTAGGTCCCACAGCATTTCTATCCCTTTCTTCACACAGGCTCTCCCAGGCTTCGGCCGGAATTCCATTTGGTCCAATAGCTTTACATATTTACTTTTTCTGCAGTGCCTTCTTTGCCTCCATGCTGCTATGTGTCACACCAAAGTTCTTAAATTAATGTTCAAAGCATTTTCTAGCATTTTTTCATTTAAGTTAACAAGTGTTCATAATACCTCCACTTCTTCTTTACCTTATCCCTGTTCCATATAACCCTCTATTTTCTTCCTTTAATCTGTTTTAAATGGGATTAGTCTTAAGGTGTTCTTGTCCCTCGACTTAGCAATTCTGCGAATGTTTTCACTTGCCCGCAGGTGCTTCAGCTGTTCGTACATATCTTCTAAATACTCTTCCCTTCTCTTATCTCTTATGTCTTTATTAACCTTCCTTATCTTCTTGCTGTCCAAAATCATCCCATATATCTTATGCATCTCCCTTAGCTTTTCACCACCTCTTTCACTTCATCATTCCA
>NC_090747.1:92459560-92462060 GCF_036898095.1 Palaemon carinicauda | reverse complement strand
ATAATAATAATATTATTATTATTACAAGCTAAGCTATAACCCTAGTTGGAAAAAACAAGATGCTATAAGCCCAAGGACTCCAACAGGGAAAAATGGCCCCGTGAGGAGAGGAAACAAACTACAAAAGAAGTAATAGACAATCAAAATCAAATGTTTTAAAAGTAACAACACTGAATTAGATCCTTCATATATAAACTATAAACACTTAAACAGTGAACGGCCATGGTTCAGAGGCTATGGCACTACCCGAGACTAGAGAACAAAGGTTTGATTTTGGAATGTCCTTCTAGAAGAACTGTTTACCATAGCTAAAGAGTCTCTTCTACCCTTACTAAGAGGAAAGTAGCCTCTGAAAATTACGTTGCAGTAGTTAATCCCTTGATCCAAGAAGAATTGTTCAGTAATCTCGGTGTTGTCAGGTGTATGAGGACAGAGGAGAATGTGGGAAGAATGGGCTAGACTTTTCAGTGTATGTATAGGCAAAGAGAAAATGAGATTTAACAGGAGAGAGGGGTCCATACACAATATGTTTGTATTTGTGTATAGGAGGAATTGGTTTGATAAAAGCCAGCGAAACATTATTGGCTGGAATGGCAAGACACTTTATATCATGATCAGGGCTGTATAAACATACAATATGTGTGAGTCGGTGAAATTATAAGTAAGGTTTGTGAAAATTCATACTAAAAGCATAAAAAATCCCTAAAACATAAATTTTAGAGAGGAGAAATATTACCCAACTCTGAGCTAAATACCAAGTGATTTTCTTGTTTGTAGTAGTTTATTGTATCCCTGGATAGCAATCTGCTTGACGGAGGTTTGAGACCTGCTTAAGCTCAATAGTTTTTTGTAGTGCAACTTCACCATCCTTGTAAGCTAGAGATGGGGTGGTTGGGAGAGCCTGTAGGTCTACCTACTGAGTCATCAGCAGCCATTGCCTGGACCTCCCTGGTCCTAGGTAGTTGGGGAGGGGCTTGAGCTCTTAATATATATGGCCAGTCTCAGGGGGGGGGGGGGGTATTGCCCTGCTATAGCAATGTCACTGTCTGTCCCTAGCCACTGCCATTCATGAGTGACCCTTCAAGTAGATTTAGGCCAGTGGCACCCCCTAGGCTTCCAGACGGAGGCCTTGCAGCCCACCCCCATGATACACTTTAAACTGGTAAGCAGCTCTTCTAGGAGAACACTCCAAAATGACACTTTAAACTGGTAAGCATCTCTTCTAGGAGAACACTCCAAAATGACACTTTAAACTGGTAAGCAGCTCTTCTAGGAGAACACTCCAAAATCAAACGATTGTTCTTGTCTTAAGTAGTGCTTTAGCCTCTGTACCATGGTCTTCTACTGTCTTGGGTTAGAATTCTCTTGCTTGATTGTACACTCAGGCACATTATTCTATCTAATTTCTCTTACTCTTGTTTTTGTTAGGGTTTATTGTTTATACAGGAATTATTTATTTTAATGTTGTTACTGTTTTTAAAATATCTTTTTCCCTGTTTCCTTTCCTTATTAGGCTATTTTCCCTCTTGGGGCCCCTGGGTTTATAGCATCCTCATTTTCCAACAAGGGTTGTAGCTTAGCAAGTAATAATAATAATAATAATAATAATAATAATAATAATAATAATAATAATAATAATAATAATAAACAGAGCAAAACATTCGTTCATAATTCTGCTAATTTTATTAGATATAAACTGCAAAAGAGTTTCTTTGTCTTAGTGTTTAGGTCATATATGTTAAGATTTTTTGAATGTCGTGTTTGACACATTTTTTGTTGTTAAGATTGTGTAAATAAGGAAAGAAAAAAAGTTAAGCTGTTTATTGATTTAAATGCTCTTAATGCCACCTTGTCACCACGAACTGCCGCTTCTACCACACTTCGTGAACCACCGACTTAGGCGATATGCAAATCTGAAAGTTGTTTGGTTGGTTTGGAACAAGCTGCTTGATAGTTAGATTTCAGGAGAGAGAGATTTCAGGAGAGAGAGAGAGAGAGAGAGAGAGAGAGAGAGAGAGAGATATTTAAATCTCCTACAGTGATCTCTTATATTAGAAAGTTTGTTTCTCGATAAAAACCAGTACGGTGACCGACTCCAAGGTGATAAATCATTCTCGCTGAGAGAAATCTTTTGGTGTCTCCAACATATTTCCAAACCTTACATTTTGGACAATTTAGACAATAAGCCACCAAAGATCTCGTCAGATTAGGGAGTTTAACTTTGTCATGGAATAAATAATCCAGTGTTATACTATTATTATTATTATTATTATTATTATTATTATTATTATTATTATTATTATTATTATTTCTTGCTAAGCTACCACCCCCTGATGGAAAAGAAAGGAAACAAGGAAAATAAAATATTTCAAGAATAGTAACAACATTGAAATAAATATTTCCTATATAAACAATAAAAACTTCAACATCGCAAGAGGAAGAGAAACTAGATAGAACAGTGTGCCTGAGTGTACCCTCAAGCAAGATAACTCTAACTCAA
>NC_090747.1:92287060-92457060 GCF_036898095.1 Palaemon carinicauda | reverse complement strand
TATCATCCTCTGCGTAAAGTAGGTATCCTGAACAAGTATTTCCCTGCAATTACCTTTTCCAAAACTGTTCCCTAAGAGTTTTTCCTCATTTTAGAATGATATCCATTTTTCACAGTTTTCCTCATTTCACAATTTTATGTTTCTCGCATTCGAGTTTTTTCCTCTTTCATAATTTTATCCATTTTCCACATTCGAGTTTTTTCCTCCTTTCATAATTTTATCTATTTTTCACAATCGGGTTTTTCCTCATTTCAGAATATTATCCATTTTTTCACATTCGAGTTTTTTCCTCCTTTCATAATTTTATCTATTTTTCACAATCGAGTTTTTCCTCATTTCAGAATGTTATCCATTTTTCACAATCGGGTTTTTCCTCATTTCAGAATTTTATCCATTTTTCACAATCGGGTTTTTCCTCATTTTAGAATTTTTGTCCATTTTTCACAGAGTTTTTTTCCTCATTTCAGAATTTTATCCATTTTTCACAATCAGGTTTTTCCTCATTTCAGAATTTTATCCATTTTTCATAATCGGGTTTTTCCTCATTTCAAAATTTTATCCATTTTTCATAATCGGGTTTTTTCCTCATTTCAAAATTTATTCCATTTTCCACAATCGGGTTTTTCCTCATTTCAGAATTTTATCCATTTTTCATAATCGGGTTTTTCCTCATTTCAAAATTTATTCCATTTTCCACAATCGGGTTTTTCCTCATTTCAGAATTTTATCCATTTTTCATAATCGGGTTTTTCCTCATTTCAAAATTTATTCCATTTTCCACAATCGGGTTTTTCCTCATTTCAGAATTTTATCCATTTTCTGCTAAATTTAGAGGATTTTACTTAATATTGTCAACATATATTTTGTGTAATCTGAAAATTCGTGCAAAATTAGATAAGAATTTGCTGATATATTAAGACATCTTATCAAGATAAGGATAGATACATAAACTCGATGGGTCCTAAAATCCTGAAGGTACTCCTTTTCCACTTCAGATATTCCAGGGTGTAAAAAGATCGTTCCTGTTTTATATTGCAACACAGAAATAAATCCAGGTCTTGCATTAGTGATAAATCGAGCAAACAGAAAAACTGATGACGGAGGTTCCTACTTAACGGGTTTCCAGAAAAAAAAAAAAAAAAAAATTAAGACCAGTTCTACTCTGGGAAAAGATGAGTCCTACGGGTTGTGGTCCTACCAGGACCCGATGACATCCGAAAGTAAACTGGTATAGAAGTACCAGTTTAGAGAGAGAGAGAGAGAGAGAGAGAGAGAGAGAGAGAGAGAGAGAGAGAGTCCTACGGGTTGTTGTCCCACTAGGACCCAATGACATCCGAAAGTAAACTGGTATAGAAGTACCAGTTTGGAGAGAGAGAGAGAGAGAGAGAGAGAGAGAGAGAGAGAGAGAGAGAGAGAGAGACTAACAATCCGTTGTGACTAATTACTGCCATCTTGACGTGCGAGTATCTTGTTCATTAATGCGTCAGGCTTCTGTGCGTCTTTTGACAATAATTTCGGAGTGTCGCTGCTTGAGAAGGGTTTGTCATTTTCCTCGGTGACCAAATGGATATTTGGTTGAGACATTTAAAAGTTGAAAAATAGGTTTCTTATATTTCATAATTCACTGGAGAGAAGCGCGGAGCTCATCATTATTATTATTATTATTATTATTTTTATTATTATTATTATTAGCTAAGGTACAACCCTAGTTGGAAAAGCAAGATGCTATAAGCCCAAGGGCTCCAACAGGGAAAAGTAGCCCAGTGAGGAAAGGGAACAAGGAAAAATAAGATTTTAAGAACACCATCAAAATAAATATCTTATGTAAACTTTAACAAAATAGGAAGAGAAATAAGACAGAATAGTGTGCCCGAGTGTACCCTCAAGCAAGAGAACTCTAACCCAAGACAGTGGATGACCATGGTACCGAGGCTATGGCACTACCCAAGACTAGAGAACAATGGTTTGATTTTGGAGTGTCCTTCTCCTAGAAGAGCTGCTTACCTTTCGGAAGGTTAGTTGCATTGTAGCACGTATTTTACACACACACACACACTGTGACGGGCCAAAAGTAGGTTTTGAGTCAAAGGCGAGATGAATGCAACTGACTAACTTTATTACAGACACATTGAGTATATATACACACTAGGTCCCGGTAAGAAGGTCACAAAATACAAACATGCCATTTCATGTCAAACCGGCAACCGGTTCTGTTAACAGTTAACAATAAAGTAGGCAGACAGGTTAAAACAAGTTGCTGTCAGTGCGAGGGGAGAGCGAAGATACATACATACATACATACATATACCAAGGCACTTCCCCTCCCAATTTTGGGGGTTACCCAACATCAAACAAATGAAACAGAAAAGGGGACCTCTCCTCTCTACGTTCCTCCCAGCCTGACAAGGGACTTGACCGAGTTCGGCTGGTACTACTAGGGGTGTCACAGCCCCCCCTCCCCCGTTATCCACCACAGATGAAGCTTCATAACGCTGAATCCCCTTCTGCTCCTACCTCCGCGGTCTTCCAAGGCACCGGAGGAAGCAGCAGAGCCTACTGGAACTGCGTCACAATCGCTCGCCATTCATTCCTATTTCTAGCACGCTCTCTTGCCTCTCACATCTATCCTCCAATCACCCAGAGCTTCCTTCACTCCATCCATCCACCCAAACCTTGGCCTTCCTCTTGTACTTCTTCCATCAACTCTTGCATTCATCACCTTCTTTAGCAGACAGCCATTTCCATTCTCTCAACATGGCCAAACCACCTCAACACATTCATATCCACTCTAGCTGCTAACTCATTTATTACACCCGTTCTCACCCTCACTACTTCGTTCCTAAACCTATCTACTCGAGATAACCAGCCATACACCTTAGACATTTCACCTCAAACACATTCAATTTCCGTCTCTCCGTCACTTTCATTCCCCGCAACTACGATCCATACATCACAGTTGGTACAATCACTTTCTCATATAGAACTCTTTTTCCATTTATGTCCAACCCTCTGTTCTTTACCACTCCCTTCACTGCTCCCAACAGTTTGCATCCTTCATTCACTCTCTGACGTACATCTGCTTCCACTCCACCATTTGCTGCAACAACAGACCCCAAGTACTCAAACTATTCCAACTCCTCAAGTAACTCTCCATTCAATATGACATTCAACCTCGCACCACCCTCCCTTCTCATACATCTCATAACCTTACTCTTACCCACATTAACAATCAACTTCCTTCTCTCAGCGAAGATACAAAGGATAATATATACAAAAAAAAGGAAATGTTTTATGTACGCTCATGTGACACACGGGTGGTACACGAGGTAGGAAAATCGTAAGATTCGTTTTCATCGATGGCATTTGAAAGTGAATTGCCAGTTAGTTAAAGTGCAGAGTATTCACTAGTATGATATTTTAGAAAGTTAAGGAAAGATGTGATAGGAAATTGTGACATAAGATAAAATAATGAGAGTATAGTATATCTTGGTTTGATAGTTACTCGCGTGAGTATCAAAACATTTCTAATAAGTCTTTTTATAGTTTATATATGAAATGTCTAGTGTGATGTTGCTACTGGTTTTAGAATATTTTATTAATTGTTAATTATTTCTCATATCGTTTATGTATATCCTTGTTTCCTTTCCTCACTGAGCTATTTTTTCCTTGTTGGAGCCCTTGGGCTTATAGCATCTTGCTTTACCATCTAGGGTTGTAGCTTAGCTAATAATAATAATAATAATAATAATAATAATAATAATAATAAGATGGAGTTTAATGTCTTATTTCCCAGCTCCCTTTAGCTCCGAGAGAGAGAGAGAGAGAGAGAGAGAGAGAGAGAGAGAGAGATATGCATCACCTGCACTATCCTTTGATGTGCTCCTACATTAAGCAGAGATTACCTTTTTATCGCCTCTTTCCTCGTCACTCTTCTCCCAGACAGTTTTCATCTCTTTTTACACAATTTTTTCACATGAGAATGTGTGGCAGTAGCCTTGTACTGTTTATTACCAAAAAGTCCTCTTGGCTAGTGCAGTGGTAACGTGTTTGCCTAGCATTCCCATGGCGGCAGATCGATCCCAGCTCGGGACCGTGAGTTTAAGCTGTTTACTGGGGAGGGTACTGCTGTGGTTGGCCACCACAGTGGGGTGTTGTGCTTGCCCGGCTGATGTTCTTGTGAGCATTTATTCTTATGAAACTGGAAGTTGCAGTTTGGATGGAATAATTAAGGAATTTTATGATAAGAAGTGGGATCATGATCTCTCTAATTATTAACCTCACAATTGCTTTGTGGAAGTCAGTGTATATTTCTCAGAGCACCTGCTTTGTTTGATTTCTCAGAGCACCTGCTTTGTTTGATTTCTCAGAGCACCTGCTTTGTTTGATTTCTCAGAGCACCTGCTTTGTTTGATTTCTCAGAGCACCTGCTTTGTTTGATTTCTCAGAGCACCTGCTTTGTTTTTACCAGTCCCTCGGAAATGAAGCAGTTTTAGCCATGGGATATACTACAAGAGGAATTCTAGAAAGGCTTTTATTTTGTTTCAACTCTAGGGGTAACAATCTGAGCTAAATGAACCCCTAAATAGTCATCCATAAACAATTATAATAATAATGTTTATTATTTGGATACTTCCCTTCAGGTCAAAGGGCTTAAATCAACTAAGTGTGAGGTTTCAATGTTTAACCAAAGAAATATTGTAACTACATATCCTCTCTTCGGGGTTTCCTATGTAGGAGCCCCAACCCAGAGAAGTAGACCATGAATGAAGCTTCCACTGCCCCACCCTCTCCTCAAGGACAGTCCTTGTATTTTTATTAGGGAAAAAGTGCACCATTTTTTTATTATACCATCAAAGTCGTGAAATTTATATAAGTTTGTCGAAAATATAGAAAAATTCCCGTTTTTTTTAAGGCTGTCTGATGATCAGAAGTAGCTCAATATCTGCTCTAGTCTGTGACCCCATTCTAGAATTTGATAAGATGGATGAAGTGATTGATTGAATATCTAATAAGACAACTTATGATTCTATGAGGTCTGTGATATATTGTCCTACTGGAATAGAACTAGCTGATGACCATCAATTACATAATGCCCCGGTAGAAGGAATATTATCTCGGTTCAAGAACATCAGGAAAAGTGTACCTGAAGTTCTTGGGAATTGTTTGTAGTAAGGAAAGAGTATCACTTCCCTTTCCTTAATACTGATTCTATTATAGAAATTTCCCATCTCTACAAATTTGCATCAACAATTCTATAAAAGTCCCGGACTTTTCAGACAGCTTCAGGAGTTCCTGAAGAAGGTGACTTATCAAGACTGAAAAATCTCATATCTGACAAAGTTTTCAGTAATATTTTCCATCGGAAAAGAGGATTGGATGTTCTCGATTTTAACAGATATTTATTTCCACATCCAAGTTCATCATAAGTCCAGGAAGTTAATCTGGTATGTATGTTAGCAAAATATATACAAATTCACTAAACTTTATGGCTCCCTAAGTATTTAGGAGGAGGATTGCCCAAGTGTCCAAGGAGCTTTTTAGGTTGGATTCTATTTTGCTTGTTGCTTAGTAAAGGATTTTCCCAAGGAAAAGCAGATAAGGTCTTAGAAACTTGGTCTTGAATCCCAAGTGTGCCGACAGTCGATGTTTACTCCTCTGGACTGTGCAGAAATGTAGGTGATGCATATTTAGGCATTTGGAAAGTGATGGAAATGTACCATTAAATCAGTTTAATTTAAAGAAATAGTCAACAGTTTGCTTGGAGGGTATTCATTACCAAACCTATTCAAATTTGGAGTGTTATTGTTATTAAAAGCTAAGCTATAACCCCAATTGGAAAAGCAAGATGCTAGAAACTCAAGGGCTTCAACAAGGAAAAATAGCCCACTGAGGAAATGAAACAAGGAAATAAATTACAAGAGAATTCTAATCCAAGACAGTGGAAGACCATGGTACAGAGGCTATGGCATTATTCAAGACTAGAGAACAATGGTTTGATTTTGTAGTGTCTTTCTCCTAGAAGAGCTGCTTACCATAGCTAAAGAGTCTCTTCTACCCTCATCAAGAGGATAGTAACAACTGTGCAATTACATTGCAGTAGTTAACCACTTAAGAATAATTGTTTGGTAATCTCAGTGCTGTCTGGTGTATGAGAATAGAGGAGAAAGTGGAAAGAATATGCCAGATTATTTGGTATATGTGTAGGCTAAGACAAAATAAGCCGTAACCAGAGCGAGCAATCCAATGTATTACTGTCTGGCCAATCAAAGGACCCATAACTCTTTAGCGGTAGTATCTCGATGGGTGGCTGGTGCCCTGGCCAACCTACTACATTGGATTTAATGGTTTTTTTTTTTAGGTAAAGTGGAAGTGTTGTAATTTTTATCAAAAATTTTATGCCCCAGAAAAATCACTTCCTGAGCCACTGGTTTTTAAAATACTTTAGTATGACGTTCACATAACGAAAATATAGTCTTTGTGGATTTTTCCACATTTTAGTTAGGTTAATATTATAATCATCATTATTCCAGATGTGACCAAGTTGTGGAATGATCTTCCTAATCGGGTAGTTGAATGAGTAGAACTTCAGAAGTTAAAGCTCGCAGCAAATTTATGTGGAACAGGCTCACATAAGTCCTTTTATAGTTTATATATCAAATATGTTTTAATGTTGTTAATGTTTTTAAAATATTTTATTTTAATTTTTCATTACTTATATCGTGTAATTATCTCATTTCCTTACCTCACTGGGCTATTTTTCCCTGTTGGAGCCCTTGGGCTTATAGCATCTTGCTTTTCCAACTAGGGTTGTAGCTTAGCTAGTAATATTAATAATAATAAAGTAATAATAAAATATTTTTGTTAGTATGGAATCATGGAGCCAAATACTTGCATTATCATAATGTGTTTTCAAAGGGCCCTTTCTTGTGCAGTACATCATTATGAAGTTGTTCAATTACAACTGAATTTCTCCTTCAGGAGTATTCGCCGCATTGTTTTCTACTCTCTAATCAAGCCTACAAGAAGTGATAAAGGAGAAAAGGAAATGGAAACTATCAGTGTTTCAGCTGCTTTACAAATAGCAGGACGCGCAGGACGCTATGGAACACAGAGGGAACATGTGAGTGAATTAGAATTCTATTATTGCCAAGTTTTCTTGGACTTTTGAATTTGATTGTTGGTATCAAAATTGGTTTAAATTGTCTAAAGTAAGGTTTCAAATGCACAAAGGTGAAGGTTACTTTTCTGAAAATTGTGGGTGATTTGAGCTATTTTCTTATATTGCTGTCTGTAAGGTTTTTGAGGAAATTGCCTTATATGTTAAACCCTTTGCAGTTTTGAAGTTGGAGGGACTATGTTGAAAACAGTGGGAAAATTTGTTTGACATAAGGCTAATTTACTTTTTTTTTTTATCTATGGTACTCTTGACGGTGCATAAAGTTGATTTTATTTATTTGCAGGGTTATGTTACTATGAAGTCTGAAGACCTACCAACTTTGAGAAAGCTTTTAGGAAATATTCCCCAGACAGAACAAGCTGGACTCCATCCAACTGCTGATAAGATAGACCTCTTTGCGTATCATCTACCCAGCTACACACTTTCCAATCTCATAGTAATTATTGTTACTTATTGCATGATTTCTATTAGAATTTATCATAGATTTTAAAATATTATTTTTGGGCTCATGCCATGTCGTCCTGATGGAAGGTTCCTTCAGTAGCTTCCTTAGGGTATATTTGACTACAGTAGATAGCCTATTCCCAGAGAATTAAACTAAAGGTTTCACAGAATTCTAACTTCTGGCGCTAGTACCCATAAGATTTCCCTTTTAGGATATCGTATAATAACAGGACGTATGCTTGACACGCCACATAGCTATCTGCACCCCACGTAGCGTTTACGCTTCGAGGAGGAAATGTGGCAAGTTATGGGAGGAGCTGTTACTAAGTTCTCCTCCTTCGTTACTGTTACGGTACTCGGTGACTTCACCAAGTTCTCCTCCTTCGTTACTGTTACGGTACTCGGTGACGTCATAACCGCCGTCGTGTTTGGCCGCCATCTTGGTTGACGTCACCGGTGTGCGCCTTCCTCATTCCTTCACTCGTAGCGTCTTTGACCAGGTGTCTTTTCCCAGTTATTCGCTATTAGTTTCGTCATGTCGCAATCTTCAGCCTCTCCTTCTTCTGGAAAGTTGAGTACCATATTCTTGTATTGTATAAATCAGCTCTGGCCTTAAAGTAACGCCAATTTATCTTGAAATACAGTGTTTAGTGGGGGAGCTGCTGCCTTTACCGGAGGGGTCATGACGCTGACGCTGTTGTTCGCATTGCATGCTTTATTTAGTTAGCCAGAACAACCTTCCTGGTTTTATAACTAATGTCAGTATTAGTTATTTAGTCTTCATTGCTAGGAATTAGTTATAGTATGCCGTTAGTATTTGTTTTCGGCAAGTGTAGGTAGCTGAATTCTCTCAATAGCCTAGGCGTTTTAGTTTACTTCCATGCATGATATAATAAGTGTTCCTAGTGTTAAATTATGAAATGAAGATGTTAGGCATTTATACATATAAGATTCAGTGATTGCACATGTTTTTCCTCCTTCCAGGAAGTATACAAGGGGTTTCTATGATCTTGGTAGTAGACTCCCTCGCCCCTAACCTAACGCCTGGGGCTTTAGTATACTTTCTCACCTCCCCGGTTACCTTCATAGCAAGGTAATCTCTCCTTCCTCTGAGGTAGCTTAGGCTACATCCTAGCCCTCCTTACCTTGAATCGTATTCAAGTGAGGTTAGGCTAGAATGTTCTTTCCCCACCCATAGCCATAGTTCATGAGCTTTGAGTTTGGGACAGAACCTCAGAGTACCAGTCGTTTGCCCCCAGCTACCCCATTAGGCAAATGAACTCTCCTTTTGGTTCCGCTGGTCGGGGGGGGGGGGGGGGGGGGGGGGGCTCTCTGCCCTTCCCCCTAGACCACACCTGGTAGGGTTACGACCCTTCCTCCCTGTGGCCTAGCGACTTGTCCTACACCTGCCTTCCCCAGACTATGGGATATGTTCCCCTAGCCTAGGTTAGGCAGGCCATGGGATTCTGTTTCTTTATAGTTTAGGACGGCACATCCATGCCGCTCCTTCTCTGTACTAACCTACACTAGGCTGGAGAACAAATTCTTCCTACACCTAGGTTAGTGCCGGTACCGAAACAGAACCCCCCCCCCCTGGAGTGCCGGTGAGGGCTCACGCCTTCCCCTACACTCCTTCTCAGGACCCTCTCTCCTCCCCCTCTGTCCTTTGGTGATGGCCTAGCCATCACACCCCTGTCCACCGTCCTACAACTCGACCGAATGCTGGCGGGTTGTGGGGTTGGCCCGGTCCTTTCGTTGGTTAGTCCGAACTGCTAGGCTTCCCGCATTTAGTTGAACTAAGGGATAGCATACGACAGGTCGGTCTGCTGGCGGAAGACCTCACTATCTTAGTGTTCCTCGGTCCTCCCTTGGGCTGCCACTTGCAACTCTAGCCGACTGCCGGCTCTGTTGCGGCTGGATGGAAGCTTGCCATTCTCTCCCTTCCATTTGAACCCTCCTTCCGGAGGAAGACGAGGTTAGGGTAGTGAGCTACCGCCCTTCCCTCCTCCTTCCTCCATACTTTCTCTCTATCTCAATCAGTGCCGGTCCACTGTCACACTACTCTGCCGGATATAGCTGTCAGTTTAGACCTGGTATCCTCTCTGTCTTACAGATTGAAGTCGGGGTCGTAGTACCTAAAGCCGGTTGCCTGCCGACTGCCGGGGACCGCCGACATGCCAGCGATCTGCCATCATCCTGAGGTTCGCCCTTTCTCCGCCACATAGACTGATGGCTGGGAGGGGTTCCCCCTCAATTGGAGATTCGCCGGTGCCTGGCGTGCTTCCATCATGCCGGCGCCACCTAATCATATTACATCGGTGAACTGTCACTTCTACGCTGCCGGCAATGCGCCAGCAGTGTCTATTGTATAGCTATATAAGATAGCTATAGTATAGTACATACCCTAGACAGAAAACTATGGTGTATAGTTGTACAGTAAATATTTCTAGCATACTCTGTGCATCCATGCGCAGTTCCTTGCCGGGACCTACCTGAATTGGGGATAATCTACTCTCCTTTTCCCTTAAGCTGAATGAACTCGGCTCTCTCCCTCTCACCATTGCTAATACTCTGGAGGAAGTACAAGCTGTGCTATTATCCATTTCGGATATCCCTTTCCCCTCCTTAGGGCCTTCTCATGAAGGCCCTAGAATTAGTTATGGTGCGAGGTCACGGCAATTGGCTGGGCGGGATGCACAAGTACGTGTCTTTTCTGCCTCATTTCCAGCTTACTATCTTATATTGTAATTGAAATTACTTTAAAAACTACTCTAAGATTACTTAGTCAATGATATAGACTAATGTAGATTCATGTACCCCTTTCTTCTTTACAGGAGGAGTACATCCGGTGTGAGAGTGCCTTCTGCAGTGTTCGGTGCCCGGACTTCTATGGCCACCTGGCATGCCGAACCCACTCCAGCTGTTCCGTTTCCCAAGGAACTCTCCACTATTGGGACCAGCAGGTCTGCACCGTCTGCAAGGACCTGCTCAACGAGGCTTTCGAGGCCCCCCCCCCGTCTGCTGAGGCCAGGGACATCACTCACGAGAAACTACGCAAATAGGTGCATGGACGACATGGCTATCTCTCCCAAAAATAGATGACTTTGAATAACTCTACTCGGCTTAAAATTTGTTTCAACTGAAAAGGAATACAATAATAATTTAACCATAAAAGAAACCCTTTCTGGTACAACTTGGGAACATAAGTATTTGCTACCCGTAAATCTGCACTTTTTGGGCTCGCCCATGTCGTCCTGATGGAAGGTTCCTTTAGGCAGCTTTCTAAGGGATATTTAGCTACAGCGATACTCCCCGAGAATTGACCATAGGTCTCCAGAATTCTAACTCCTGGCGCGAGGATCTTTAATAAGAAAATTCTTAGGGCTATCGCATAATATCAGGGGACTTATTTCTTGATAGGACTCAAGGCAATCTTCACCCCGAATAGAGTTTTCGCTCTGAGGGGGAAGAGTGGTGAAAATGAAGGGGAGCCGTCATCAATGTTACCCGGTGGATCCCCTTCCCGTACTACTACAGAGCCACTCATGGCAACTCATTCCTTTAATAGTAGCCAATTAAGCACGGCGTATCTCCCGCTCGCTCTCGGGTTATGTTACTATTCCTGGATTATTACCATGCATTCTCCAGCATCTTCATCCTCTGGAAAGTTGAGTATTTAATCTTTCCTGTGTATAATTTTTAGCTCTCTTCTCACAGTTGAATTAGCATAATTTAGATGTTTAGTGGAGCACAGCCATCACCGGAGGCTGCCATTTTGGATGCTGTTGTACGCCATAAATGCTTCATTTAGTTAGTAGTACGACGTCCCCGGTATTTAGCTTTAATGAATTATAGCTATTTAGGCAAATTATACTTGTGAAGATCAGATCATGCACGTAATATTTCCTCTTCTGTGAAATGTTTTGATCGTATACGATAGGGTCTCGGTGACGTAGCGTAACAGAGATCCCGACTAGTTAAGCTAGCCTTATGCGTTTTAGCATACTTTAGTAACGTTATCCCCGTTTATCCTCTTGTATCGTTTTATCAATTCATTCGTTGATAGCATATCTCCTAGAATTACTAACATAATTCGATACTTGTATCTTTTAGAGATTTAAGGATAAACCCTTCTTTCCCTCTGAGTGCTGCCATTAGGCGACAAACCTATCTTGGTCTTGCCATAGAGTAGTGTACTTCGGCTTGACTGGGATAGTGTTTCTGTCTTCCCTCTTTGTCTTCTATCCGGCAAGGTCTTAGGCTGAGGAATCGTTATTCCTCTGCCGCCTAAGACGGCGCCGGTATAGAAACTTTCTATGTTTGTGGCTGATAGTGGGAGGCAGACGTTCCGCCTTCTTTCGACGCAAAATATAAGACCCTTTCCCTTCCCCTTTTTGTCCTTTAGTGATGGCCTAGCTGTCGCAACATCTATGGCCAGTATTCTACTGGGCGGATTGCGATGCCGGCCGGGCTCCCACAAAGACGGCTTTATTGCCGGTTTGACCTTCCCCCTAACGGAAGCAAGGCTCCGGGAAAGGTTGTGCCGGCCATGACGGCTGCCAGTGGGAGGCCCTTATAACTTTTGAGTATTTTTCAGTCCTCTCTTGGACTGCCATCCACAAACCCTGGAACTGGCAGAGAAGCCAGCAATAGATACTGTGGCTGGATGGAAGCTAGAATTCTTACATTCTCCCCCTTCCATTTGAATCCTCATTCTGGAAGAAGGCAGTAGAGACAGTAGTCCCTACAACCCTAGTTATTGTACTAAACTATAATAATACGGTAGCCCTTCTCTCCATGCTTTCTCTCTCTGTCGGCTAGTGCCATCAGGTACTAGGCTAGCCGGTAGCATGCCGGCAGAACTACAGTATACGATTATACAGTAGCCAGTATTTCTGCAGTATAGTACATACTGCAGTTAGAAAACTATAGTATATAATATACAGTACTGTAGTATGTTTTCCAACATATTCTGTGTATCCTTTCAGTCCATTGTTGAGACCGCTGTATACTGTTGAAGTGAAGTATTCCTTCAATATCCTGAAGAGCCATAGGTCATCAGAACATAATATCTTTACCCTACAATATTAGTATTCCAATTGTGGGAGGGTTAGTGCTAGTATACACTAACTTCAGCTCTATATTTTAGAGCTCTTCCACCCTAGATTTCCCTAATGAGGAAATTTTAAATATTAATATTGAGGGAGGTCACAGCAATTGCCTGGACAGGAGACACAGATATGTGTCTTTCCTATTTTCTTTCTAGCTTACTATCATAAGCTATAATGATAATAGTAAGTAGTATTTTTAATGCATGAATTTAATTTATCAGTGTGATAAATTACCCCATACTCATTTCACCCTTTTCTTTCCTTACAGGAGGAGGCCAAGGTGAAGTGTGAGGTGATGTACTGTAACCACAAGAGTAAGAACTTTTGTGGCCACAACATGTGCAGGTCTCATGCTCCCTGCTCCATCGCAACTGAAACCCTGAGATATTGGGATCCCAAGGATTGCAACGTCTGCTTGGCCTTGATGACCGAGGGTTTCGGCAATCCTAAGACGACAGAGTTGAGGGATACTGCGAGGGAAACGCTTCGGAAGTGGGTACGAGGGTTCCAAAAGAACTCTCCGGGACCATACCTACCAAGCGACACGATCAGAAGCCTGCTGTTCCCTAAGGCGACAGCTGATGCAGTCATGCCTCAGGCATGACCCGGACCTCCCTGCATACAACTTGCATTAGATGCCGACATCAACGAGGCTCTACAAGGCATGGACATCCACCAGGAGAGGATGTCGGAAGTGTCCTCGGACACCGAAAAGGGTCTCCTTCAAGAAAACCCCGAAGAAGAGATGGCCCAACCACCTGAGGAGGAAGATCTCTAGTCGACAGAAATGGAGGACTCTCTTCTGTCTGTCGGCATTTCAGCCTGTGCCGTCAACTTCTTCGGCTCCAACCCCTCAACCAGACCCACTGGGCCAAGCGATTATGGGCCAGATCCAGCAGTTGGTCAATACGCTACGTAAAGAAAATGTGGACATGAGGAAGGAATTCGGGGAAGCAAGCCGCGTAGTTGCTTCTCGTGGGTCCTACAAGCGTCCCAAAGTTCTGACCTGCCACCATGCTCCGAAACAAATCCCGGGAGGTATGCAGAGTTCATGCCCATGATGAATGGGAAACTCTACATCTCGGAGAAGATGGGGACCATCCTCCTTGACGATATTCAATTCTGGCCAAACCTTTCGGCTTACCTGTATTGTTTCATCCGGGTGAAGAGTGAGCCGGCGTCTAAGGAAGAGACGGAACCCAAGGAGGTCATGGTTTTTTACCACAACAAGGCACAGGCTACTCTTGACAAGTAGCCTGAAGAAGGCAGGCTATACTAACTATAAAGTTTCTGGGTTGAGCAAGAAGCACCCTACTTTCCTTGCTCCTTCATCCAGAGCTTGCCCCTTCACGTCGAAAGCTCTCCACAGTGTGCTTAAGGCAGTTGATATAGGCAAACCATGTCCTACACAAGAGGAGTGTAGGCCATTGTCTGGCCTTGCCCACGGGCTAGAAGGATTGGAACGAAGTCCACCTAACCTTCTTGGTAGCGAAGCTCGACGTGGACATTGCAGGACAGCAGTTCAATGAGAACCTCCCGAAGCTGTCATACTTTCTCCTGAGAAGAGAACAGGGGACAAAAGAGAGATTAGCCACCTCTCTGTCACTCCAGAACTACATGGAGATGTGTGTAAGCATTGCAAGCACCCCAGACATGTATACAGTCCTAGCCAAGATGCACATGGCTACTCTGGTCAAGGACTTGTACGCTTTTGTGAAGGCCAGGAGGGCCTGCAGAGAGTTTGTGTTTGCCAATGCAACGGTCAAACACGAGCCCAGGAAGTTGATTACTTCCTGTATCTGGGGCAAGGACCTCTTCCCAAAGGAAGTAGTCCAAGAGGTAATCGCCAAAGCCGCCACGGAGAAAAGGAACCTTCTCCAAAAGTGGGGCATCTCTGCCAAGAGAAAATCTTCCCCAGATGCTGGTCCCCAACCTAAGAGGAAGACCAAGAAGCCAAGACTGCCTCCTCGACCTGTGCAACATCCCACGGTAACCATGACCAAGGTGCCCCAAATGGTTGCTCAGCCTCAAACCACTTTCCAAATGGTGCCTCAACAGCTAATAGCCCAGTCACCAGCCTTTAACCCAGGTTTTTAGAGGCACACCACTACCTTTCGCCCAAAAGGTAGAGGATGAGGATCTAGACGAGGCTCCTCAAGATACCCCTTAAGAGGTACAGGAGGACGTGATCAGGGTGGCAAACCCTCCGGATCATCCAAGTAATGAGATGCTCCAGGTAGGAGGAAGACTTCTCCACTTTTGGGATCGTTGGACCTTTGATCCCTGGGCCCACAGCCTAATCAAGAATGGACTAGGATGGAAATGGAACGGATCTCCACCTTCATTTCCTCAATTCTTCCAACACTCCACCCCCTTATTGAAAAAATATACCTTAGAACTCTTGAACAAAAAGGTTATAAGGAAAGCAAAGTCAGCCGCCCCCTCTCCTCCTACCTAGGATTCAAGCTACGGAAGACAGTGTCTTTTCAGAGCCATGCCCTTTGGACTAAACATAGCCCCAGGGAATTTCACGAAACTTGCAGACACAGTCGTACAACAGCTACGCTTGGAAGGCGTTCAGGTAGCTGCATACCTGGATGACTGGCTGGTATGGGCAGCACCCAAGACTGCTTGTCTGCTGGCAGCCACAAAGGTGATCCAGTTCCTGGAACATTTGGGCTTCAAGATCATCTACAAGAAGTCTCGCCTTTCTCCAGCTCAAGAGTTTCAATGGTTGGGAATCCATTGGAACTTGCAGTCACACCGCCTCTCCATTCCACCAAAGAAGAGGATAGAGATCGCGGGTTCTGTCAAGGCGCCAACAGGAAAGAGCACTGGGCTCTCTCCAGTTCGCAGCAGTAACAGACCCAGTGCTAAGAGCACAGCTAAAAGATGCGTCAGGAGTCTGGAGAAGATACGCATCAAATGCTCGAAGAGATCAACAGAGACTGTCACTGACCTTACTGCGATTGCTTCTGAGGCCGTGGTCAAAGGTCAAGAGCCTAGCAAGGTCTATTCCCTTACAACCACCTCAACCATCGGTAGTCATCCACACGGATGCCTCAACAGAAGGATGGGGAGGTCATTCCCATCAAAGGAAAGCTCAAGGGACCTGGTCATCCCTGGTCAAGACCTTTCACATCAACATTCTGGAGGCCATGGCAGTCCTCCTGATGTTGAAAAAGCTATCCCCTCACAGATCAGCCCACATCAAGTTGGTCTTGGACAGCGAAGTGATAGTGAGATGTCTGAACCGACAAGGCTCAAGATCACCCTACATCAACCACATGATGTTGGCCATCTTTCGCTTGGCAAGAAAGAATTTATCGGCAGTTCACCTACAAGGGTTCCGCATTGTGACGGCGAACGCTCTATCCAGGCGAAAGCCGATAGAGTCAGAATGGTCCCTAGACGCAGACTCATTCTCCTTCATCTTGGAAAAAGTCCCAGGACTGCAGATCGACCTCTTCGCAACGAGCAACAAGAAACTACCTCGATACGTAGCCCCTTACAAGGACCCTCAGGCAGAAGCGATGGACGCCATGTCCCTCGATTGAAACAGATGGAGTCATATCTATCTGTTCCCGCCAACAAATCTCCTGCTTTAGGTCCTCAACAAGCTGAGATCCTTCAAGGGGACAGTAGCAGTGGTGGCCCCCAAGTGGCCCAAGATCAATTGGTTCCCTCTAGTGATAGAACTGAGGCTGAGGCTGTTTCCTCTACTGAACCCATTTCTGTCCCAACTGGTTCAGAAGTAGACTGTCTACGCTTTATCACTGAGGACCCAAAACCTTCATCTCATGATTTTCTCGCCTTAGCAGTCAAGAAAAGGTTTGGGATCTCGAAAGACAGCATCGACTTTATTAAAGAATAAAAGTCAAAATCAACCAGAAGACAATATGAATCGTCTTGGAAGAAGTGGGTCTCTTTTGTTAAAGCCAAAAAATCTGACAGAAATCTCGATAGACTTCTGCCTGTCCTTCTTCATCCGCCTTCACGAACAAGGCTTGGCTTCCACCACGATAACTACGTGTAAGTCAGCTTTGACTAGACCTCTTCTATACGCCTTCCAGGTGGACCTGTCGAACGAAATCTTCAACAAGATTCCGAAGGCATGCGCTAGACTTGAACCAGCAGCCCCTCCGAAGCCCATTTCATGGTCTCTGGACAAAGTCTTGCACTATGCTTCGAACTTGAACAATGAAGATTGCTCCCTAAAGAATCTAACACAGAAAGTGATATTTTTGTTCGCTATAGCCTCAGGGGCTAGAGTTAGTGAAATAGTAGCCCTGTCAAGAGACGAGGGCCATATTCAGTTCACAGAAGAGGGAGAACTGAATCTTTTTCCAGATCCTACATTTCTTGCCAAAAACAAGCCATCCACCAAAAGGTGGGGTCCTTGGAGAACCTGCCCTTTGAAGGAAGATGTCTCTTTATGTCCAGCAGAGTGTCTAAAGGTCTATCTTCGAAGAACTTCAGACTTCAAGGGAGGACAGCTCTTCATAGGCGAACCTCAGGATCAAACTTATCCCTAAAACAACTGAGGGCGAAGCTCACCTACTTTATTCGCAGAGCGGATCCTGACCGTACACCCGCAGGTCATAATCTGAGGAAAATTTCTTCCTCGCTGAACTTCTTTCAGCATATGGACTTTGATAGACTCCGCTCATATACAGGTTGGAAATCCTCTAGAGTCTTTTATAAACATTATGCGAAGCAAGTGCATGAAATTAAACCTGTGGTGGCGGCAGGTAGTGTTATAAAACCTGTCGTCTAGTGCTGCGATGAACACTGAACTGATTGGGACTTTACAGAGAATGGGAGAAAAGGTGTTAACACCTTTAAGTGTAATACCTTTTATTAAGGGTCACCCTGGTGCCCCTTGGACTGTTCTTTATAAGTGTAGAATCTAACCAATAGCACCAGTGCCGTGCGTACATTCGTACGCAGTGTTTGAACATATCCAACATCTAAAAGTGAAATTATTTTAATAATTTTGCAATATTTATGAGTGGCCTGATTTACATATATTTCTTCCCTTACAGGTGATAAATATATATGTACTTTAAAAAAGTTGGTAATGTAGTAAATGATTCTATTTTAATACATTCGTTGTAATTATTTTGGTCTATACATATAAATACTAAAAATGTATTTGCGTCTTATTCGCCCCCCAAGTAGCTGAATAAAACTAGCCAGAGTCTTTTACTTATTTTCCTAATATAAAACACTTTGAAGTTTCTTCTGTATGTGAACATGCTTGTGGTAAGTTAATTCCACTTTGTTCTTACGTATACAAACCTTGTCGCTTCTATAGTCAAGTGTTGCCAGTTTCCCTGCAGGGGGCAGGAAGCCCTAAGTTAGTTCCAAACTTGGCGGATATGACGAATAACAGTAGCGTCATATATTTATGTGGTCTGGGTGACCATGTAAAAGCTGATTTAAGGTAAAGGCACTTATACAAACCCACAGATGTAGTACTTTCAAGTAATTCTCTGGTAAACTTCCATCAGGACGACATGGCTGAGCCCAAAAAACGGATTTTGAAGCAAAGCGAAATATCTATTTTTGGGCGAGATAGCCATGTCGTCCTGATGGACTCGCCCTCCTTTTCTAGAAAAGAGTATACATATGTAACAAATCCCCACCCAAAACTACTCATCTGTAGCCATCTATTATCAGTTGCAACAAGGAATGAGTTGCCATGAGTGGCTCTGTAGTAGTAGGGGAAGGGGATGCACCGGGTAACCTTGATGACGGCTCCCCTTCATTTTCGCCACTCTTCCCCTTCAGAGCGAAAACTTTATTCGGGGTGAAGATTGCCATGTGTCGTATCAAGAAATACGTCCCCTGATATTATGCGATATCCCGAAGAATTATCTTAAGGATACTCGCGCCAGGAGTTAGAATTCTGGAGACCTATGGTCAATTCTCTGGGAGTATCACTATAGCTAAATAGCCCTTAGAAAGCTGCCTAAAGGAACCTTCCATTAGGATGACATGGCTATCTCGCCCAAAAATAGATTTTTTTGCTTTGCTTCAAAATCCGTTTTATGGTGTAGATGCAGCCAGTTCTTCCCTTACTTATACCAGATGGCTCTCACTCACTGTCCAAAGGAAAAGGCAACATTTTTGGCTGCTTGACAGTAAGTAGAGTAATGAGAAACTTTATCTTCCTCACTCCGGTTTTACGGAGGCTAAACTAACCAGTTTAGCTTTTCAATCTCGTGAAATTAAAGCTCTTGATGGACCTTGAAGCATATTGAGATGTAGACCTAAATGGTATTTTTTCTGTTTCTTTATAAAGACAGAAGATTTCTTAGCTTGAAAGTTATGTTATTTTGCATAAGTTAGCAAGAAGAGGAGCTTTTAGCACTTGCTGGAGAATTGGTAAATGTTTGTGGTAGCTCAAGTCCAACTGATTAGTGCCAAATTTCCATAACTCCCATATTATCTTTTAAGTCTTTGAACGTTTTATGGCTAAACCTTTAAATAGTTTTACTAAAGGTAATCGTGTTTCCTAGTTTGCAATTTGATTTTCGTAAAGGCCTTGGAGCATGTGATGTCCTTCTTACAATCTCCAATGTTGTACAGAAATCCCTTGATTGTTGCCAGGAAGTTTGTATGATAGGCCTTAATTTTAGTGCTGCCTTTGACCGTGTTAATCATGAGGACCTTGTTTTCAAATTCAAACAGTTGGGAGTGGGTGGGTCTTTTCTCAATCATTATTGAATTTTTAATTAATAGATGGCTGAGTTGTTGACGGGCACCATAATGGATATAGGAATGTGATATCTGGTATACCTTAGGGTAGTGTTCTTGGCCCATTGCTTTTCATACTATATACACATGACATGTGGTTTGGCCTAGAAAACAAGCTCAATGCATAAGCAGATTATGCCACTCTCTTTGCACCGATTACATCTGAATGTAGATCTGGGGTTGCTGAATCCCCTAATAGAGATCTAGTTAAAAATGGTACATGGTGCAAATTATGGGTCATGATGCTAAATCCTAACAAAACTCAAACAAATGATTGTAAGTAGGTCAAGGACGGTGGCTCCTCAACATCCGTATCTCGGCACCGATACCGTTTCTTTAACTCGGTATGAATCTTTTAAATTTTTAGGTGTGATTCTCGACAGAAAGTTTACTTTTGAGAAACACATTACTTCTGTGTTTTCTGAATTGCACAAAAAATTGGCTGTTTGAGGTCTTATAAGATTTTCGGTGACCAATTCATTTTGAAGTATTTTAATTCTTTCATTCTACCTTGTTTCGAGTATTGTTCTTTTGTCTGGTCTTCAGTTGCTGCTTTTCATCTCAATTTGTTAGACAGGAACTTACTGTCTATTAAATTTCTTATTTCTGATCTAGATATTAATCTCTGGCACAATCATTCAATTAGTTTGTTATGCCTTTAGCATAAGATTTTTCATAATTCTAACAGTCCTTTACATTTAAATCTATCCGGACAGTACCATCCTGTTTGTAATACTAGGTATGCAGTTAATTCTAATAGCAATGTCTTCTCCATCATAAGGTTCAATACTGCACATAATTCTAGAAGTTTTATTCCAGCTATGTCCAAGTTGTGGAATGATCTTCCTAATCAGGTAGATGAATCGGTAGAACTCCAGAAGTTCAAACTTGCAGCAGATATTTTTATGTTGAACAGGCTGACACAAGTCCTTTTATAGTTTTTATATGAAAGATCTGTTTTAGTGTTGTAACTGCTCGTAAAATATTTTAATTGTTCATTACTTCTCGTATAGTTTATATCCTTACTTTCCAAACTGGTGTCAGTGACCTTAGATGTCAGTATGTCAGAAAACCTCAAATCAATCAACCAGTGGTCTTGCTACAACCTTGGTGTTCTGGAAGAACCACACGGTAGCCCAAGTTCTTAGTGCAGGTGTCTGGAGAAGGCAGAATACTTTCACAAGTCAGTACCTGAAAGATTATACTAAAAAATCCTTGGATAATTTTACTTTTGGTCCTATTGTTGTGGCTCTGCAAATAATTTAGCTTACATGATGCCTATCCTTTATCATGGCATCTTTTATTTTCTGCATTATAAGGCTATGAAATGTGGATAGTCTGAAAATTTACTCACAAGCTGGGTCCTGGAGTATTTGCAGGATCGCACCCTAATGCAGGTGAGAATAACAAAATTATTGATTATGATTGTGTACTGTATATAATCATTTATTAATATTTTGATGCCTAATTTTCATATAGCTTCACGAGGTAGTTGGACTTGTCACAGACTTGCCTTTGACTTTTGCATAAAGCCTGGTTTTAGTGTGGTTATCCTAGAGCAAGTGATCCCTCTTAACGGAGACTTCCTCTCTCCTAAGGAAGACGCCCATTTAAATGAGTCGGAAATTTGTATCCACATAGGAATTAAACTACAAAATGTAAACATAATTTATTTTTTGTAGCTATACAAACCCAAGTCATTTAAGCAAAGGTCCCGCTCAACCACCCCACAAGTCTTTTGACTTGGATAGAGTGGAGCTTGCATTACAGCAGCATGCAATGCTGCCCAGCTGTGGAGTTGCCAGGATTCTATTAAAGTAATAACTGGTCCCATTTTATCCTTTTGTCGGGTCGTATTAAATTGACATTAGTCGTAAGCCATTTAAACGACTCGGGTTTGTATAGCTAGGAAAAATACACATTGTTTTAAATTTGTAGTGGTTAGCCTAAATTTTATAAATCTGATGTAATCCAAAGGCCAGATACTAGAATTTTATATTGAAGTATGCATATTTGTACAGGTAATATGAAAGACTGTATTAAAGAGAAAAAGGTACACTTGGATTTCATCAGAAACCGTCTTTTAAAGTAGCAACTCAAGTACATAGAAATACTCTTGTAAAATAACAGCAAAGAAGATACATCTAAGTAGTATTTCCACTGCTAAGTATAAAATATTGAGCACCACCCCTGAATGTGCTCAACAGACGTAGAATGTCATGCTTGTGGTGATGCATTTTGGGTTAAAAAGTTATAAACCAAGTGCTATAAATACTGTACTCTATTTAATGCTTTTGCAATTTTTATTATTGACAAAAATGGACATAGCAACTATTTCATCATATCCTTATAATTGTAGTGGGAGCTCTTATTATCACAAAATCCTGACAGAATATATAAGACTCGCTCAACAGGTTTTCATAGTTAATGGATGGAATTGATTAAAACTTTGGTCTATTACACTCTTTGACTGATGGACTTATACTCTGAATATTTTTCATTGGCGGTTACCCTTTTCAGTTATGATGTACGTTAGTATTTATGGTGCATATTCTTCTGTCGATGCTCAAGAATTAAAAAAAACTAGTTATATTAATCCCATGCATGGTTTTTTTCTTTTTTATATGTTCTTACAAACTATACTTTTTTACTTGTGGTTTTTCTGTTAGCATTCTTATTTTGTAGAAGATTGTATAACATTATTGGCTTAGTGATCTGGATAGTCTTTATAAAATCCTTTTACCTATTGGACATAAAATAGTGTGTGAAATTCTATATCGAAACGTAATGCATAGAGATTGGAGCACTATACACTGCTACATTTTCACTGCTTTTAAGAAAATACATCATTCCTCCATAATTTACTTATATATTTGACGCTGGGAATGAAACAGAAAATTGAAAAATATTTTATTAATGCCTAGTCATATTTTACTTACTATATACATTAACCTACAATCGATTTTTTATGTTGGTTGTAAAAAATCTTTATTACTTAAGATTTTTTTTTTCTATTTCGTGGTTTTGATGGTGAGGGAGGCAAGTCATCATCATCAGTACCCTGAAATAGAAATACGAATTAATGAAATTAAAGAGACCATGCATTGCTTACACCTCTAGATATACTTGTGCTTTATTGTGATATATGAAATATTAGTGTTCATTACCTATTTAAAAAAGTGATTCTTAATGGCTGAAAATTTTTATCTTTGAGAAGGCCACTTTTGCCTTGCTTTTCCTCATCAATTAACTGGTGTCTTTTTCAGGAATTCTGAATTTGTTCCCATGACAAACCTTCTTTACATAACCTATTGATGTGTGATGCAAATCCAAAACTTGTCTACCTCCCAATCCACATGAAGAAAAAAGGTACGTAGCATCAAAATAGATAAGAAGGATCTAAAGTGCATAAGATTCTTTAATGGAATTTAAATTTTTTAAACTGTCATTTATAAATAAGTCGTTATTCATTTCCATGATATACCATTTTTTCATTGCTCTGTTGATTATACAAACTAACCCCTGCTTAGTTTAATACGTTGGAATGAAGGTGGTTATCATATTTCGGAGTTCATGTTTGCTTACTTTAGTTTATAATGTTGTTTGATTAGAAAATATTTTTTTGAGACAATGATTAGAAAATATTTTTTTTGAGACAATGATTAGAAAATATTTTTTTGAGACTTAATGATTAGAAAATATATTTTTGAGACTTAATAGTGTACTGGTTTCAGTAATTTTCTTACTATTTTCAAAAATGTTTTCATTAAAAATCTTTCAGATGCAAAATTTAATAAAATTTATTTCATATTTATGATCCTTACCAGAACAGTGCTGAATTAATCTTTTGGAAGTTTACTTTATTTTTTATTTCTGGTGCATAGTTAAGTTTTACTGCAAAAACTAAACATTTTTGCTACAATATCATGTAATTTTACTTCAACCTTTCCCATCTGCCATGCTATGCGAGATATTGTTCAATTAGATATAGTCAGCAGCGCAAGAAGAAAGAAACTGCAGCAAAAGAGCGCCAATTAGCAGCTACCATAGCGCTGGTTGAGAAGGCACTTACAGAAGAAACGCTGCCAAGTCTGAAGTGTTGCACCAGCAATGCCGGCAGGTGGCGCAGGAGTGCTGTCACAGTAGCAGAAATAGGCCCAAAGCCTCCACAGCAGCTGAAGAGGGCAAAAAGCTGACGTAGCAGAGGAAAGGGCCCGAAGCAGCAACAGCAGTAGCAAAAAAGTCCCAGCCACGGCAGTATCACGGAGCCTGGCAGCCATGGCAGCACAGCGGAGAGAGGCAGCCACGGTAGCATCGCAGAGTTCAAGTATGGCAGCACCAGAGAGTGCCAGCTATGGCAGCCTCAGAAAGATTGCCGACTATGGCAGCTCCAGAAAAATTGCTCAATATGGCAGCATCAGAGAGTGCCAGCTATAACAAACCCAGAAAAAAGTGCCAAACTATGGCAGCGCCAGAAAGAGTGCCGAACTATGGCAGCACCAGAAAGTGCCAAACTATGGCAGCGCCAGAAAGTGCCAACTATGGCAGTGCCAGAAAGAGTGCCAACTATGGCAGCGCCAGAAAGAGTGCCAACTATGGCAGCGCCAGAAAGAGGGGCAGCGCCAGAAAGAGTGCCATCTATGTCAGTACCAGAAAGAGTGCCATCTATGTCAGCACCAGAAAGAGTGCCATCTATGTCAGCACCAGAAAGAGTGCCATCTATGGCAGCACCAGAAAGAGTGCCATCTATGGCAGCACCAAAAAGAGTGCCATCTATGGCAGTACCAGAAAGAGAGCCAAACTATGGCAGCACCAGAAAGAGGGCAACTATGGCAGCACCAGAAAAAGGGGCAGCACCAGAAAGAGGGGCAGCACCAGAAAGAGTGCCATCTATGGCAGCACCAGAAAGAGTGCCATCTATGGCAGCACCAGAAAACGCCATCTCGCCAGAAAGAGTGCCGACTATGGCAGCACCAGAAAGAGTGCCTACTATGGCAGCACCAGAAAGAGTGCCGACTATGGCAGCACCAGAAAGAGTGCCGACTATGGCAGCACCAGAAAGAGTGCCGACTATGGCAGCACCAGAAAGAGTGCCGACTATGGCAGCACCAGAAAGAGTGCCGACTATGGCAGCACCAGAAAGAGTGCCGACTATGGCCGCACCAGAAAGTGCCAACTATGGCCGCACCAGAAAGTGCCAACTATGGCCGCACCAGAAAGTGCCAACTATGGCAGCACCAGAAAGAGTGCCAACTATGGCAGCACCAGAAAGTGCCAACTATGGCAGCACCAGAAAGAGTGCCAACTATGGCAGCACCAGAAAGAGTGCCAACTATGGCAGCACCAGAAAGAGTGCCAACTATGGCAGCACCAGAAAGAGTGCCAACTATGGCAGCACCAGAAAGAGTGCCAACTATGGCAGCACCAGAAAGAGTGCCAACTATGGCAGCACCAGAAAGAGTGCCAACTATGGCAGCACCAGAAAGAGTGCCAACTATGGCAGCACCAGAAAGAGTGCCAACTATGGCAGCACCAGAAAGAGTGCCAACCATGGCAGCACCAGAAAGAGTGCCAACCATGGCAGCACCAGAAAGAGTGCCATCTATGGCAGCACCAGAAAGAGTGCCATCTATGGCAGCACCAAAAAGAGTGCCAAACTATGGCAGCACCAGAAAGAGGGCAACTATGGCAGCACCAGAAAAAGGGGCAGCACCAGAAAGAGTGCCAACTATGGCAGCACCAGAAAGCGCCATCTCGCCAGAAAGAGTGTCAACTATGGCAGTACCAGGAAGAGTGCCGACTATGGCAGCACCAGAGAGGGCCGACTATGGCAGCACCAGAGAGTGCCATCTATGGCAGCACCAGAGAGTGCCATCTATGGCAGCACCAAAAAGAGTGCCATCTATGGCAGCACCAGAAAGAGTGCCATCTATGGCAGCACCAGAAAGAGTGCAATCTATGGCAGCACCAGAAAGAGTGCAATCTATGGCAGCACCAGAAAGAGGGCAACTATGGCAGCACCAGAAAAAGGGGCAGCACCAGAAAGAGTGCCAACTATGGCAGCACCAGAAAGAGTGCCAACTATGGCAGCACCAGAAAGAGTGCCAACTATGGCAGCACCAGAAAGAGTGCCAACTATGGCAGCACCAGAAAGAGTGCCAACCATGGCAGCACCAGAAAGAGTGCCAACCATGGCAGCACCAGAAAGAGTGCCATCTATGGCAGCACCAGAAAGAGTGCCATCTATGGCAGCACCAAAAAGAGTGCCAAACTATGGCAGCACCAGAAAGAGGGCAACTATGGCAGCACCAGAAAAAGGGGCAGCACCAGAAAGAGTGCCAACTATGGCAGCACCAGAAAGCGCCATCTCGCCAGAAAGAGTGTCAACTATGGCAGTACCAGGAAGAGTGCCGACTATGGCAGCACCAGAGAGGGCCGACTATGGCAGCACCAGAGAGTGCCATCTATGGCAGCACCAGAGAGTGCCATCTATGGCAGCACCAGAAAGAGTGCCATCTATGGCAGCACCAGAAAGAGTGCAATCTATGGCAGCACCAGAAAGAGTGCAATCTATGGCAGCACCAGAAAGAGGGCAACTATGGCAGCACCAGAAAAAGGGGCAGCACCAGAAAGAGTGCCAACTATGGCAGCACCAGAAAGAGTGCCAACTATGGCAGCACCAGAAAGAGTGCCAACTATGGCAGCACCAGAAAGAGTGCCAACTATGGCAGCACCAGAAAGAGTGCCAACCATGGCAGCACCAGAAAGAGTGCCAACCATGGCAGCACCAGAAAGAGTGCCATCTATGGCAGCACCAGAAAGAGTGCCATCTATGGCAGCACCAAAAAGAGTGCCAAACTATGGCAGCACCAGAAAGAGGGCAACTATGGCAGCACCAGAAAAAGGGGCAGCACCAGAAAGAGTGCCAACTATGGCAGCACCAGAAAGCGCCATCTCGCCAGAAAGAGTGTCAACTATGGCAGTACCAGGAAGAGTGCCGACTATGGCAGCACCAGAGAGGGCCGACTATGGCAGCACCAGAGAGTGCCATCTATGGCAGCACCAGAGAGTGCCATCTATGGCAGCACCAAAAAGTGCCATCTATGGCAGCACCAAAAAGAGTGCCATCTATGGCAGCACCAGAAAGAGTGCAATCTATGGCAGCACCAGAAAGAGTGCAATCTATGGCAGCACCAGAAAGAGTGCCATCTATGGCAGCACCAGAAAGAGTGCCATCTATGGCAGCACCAGAAAGAGTGCCAAACTATGGCAGCACCAGAAAGAGGGCAACTATGGCAGCACCAGAAAGAGGGGCAGCACCAGAAAGAGGGGCAGCACCAGAAAGAGTGTCAACTATGGTAGCACCAGAAAGAGTGTCAACTATGGTAGCACCAGAAAGAGTGCCGACTATGGCAGCACCAGAAAGAGTGCCGACTATGGCAGCACCAGAAAGAGTGCCGACTATGGCAGCACCAGAAAGAGTGCCAACTATGGCAGCACCAGAAAGAGTGCCAACTATGGCAGCACCAGAAAGAGTGCCAACTATGGCAGCACCAGAAATTGTCTAACAGGGCTGCATAGTCAGCACTCTTTCTGGTGCTGCCATAGTTGGCACTCTTTTTGATACTGCATAGTTGGCACTCTTTTTGATACTGCATAGTTGGCACTCTTTCTGGTGCTGCCATAATTGGCACTCTTTCTGGTGCTGCCATAGTTGGCACTCTTTCTGGTGCTGCCATACAGCACTCTTTCTGGTGCTGCCATCGTCGGCACTCTTTCTGGTGCTGCCATCGTCGGCACTCTTTCTGGTGCTGCCATCGTCGGCACTCTTTCTGGTGCTGCCATAGTTGGCACTCTTTCTGGTGCTGCCATAGTTGGCACTCTTTCTGGTGCTGCCATAGTTGGCACTCTTTCTGGTGCTGCCATAGTTGGCACTCTTTCTGGTGCTGCCATAGTTGGCACTCTTTCTGGTGCTGCCATAGTTGGCACTCTTTCTGGTGCTGCCATAGTTGGCACTCTTTCTGGTGCTGCCATAGTTGGCACTCTTTCTGGTGCTGCCATAGTTGGCACTCTTTCTGGTGCTGCCATACGGCACTCTTTCTGGTGCTGCCATAGTCGGCACTCATTTTGGTGCTGCCATGGCACTCTTTTTGGTGCTGCCATGGCACTTCTTTTTGGTGCTGCCATAGTTTGGCACTTTTTTACTGCATAGTTTGGCACTCTTTCTGGGTCGGCCATAGTTGGCACTCTTTCTGGGTCGGCCATAGTTGGCACTCTTTCTGGGTCGGCCATAGTTGGCACTCTTTCTGGTGCGGCCATAGTTGGCACTCTTTCTGGTGCGGCCATAGTTGGCACTCTTTCTGGTGCTGCCATAGTTGGCACTCTTTCTGGTGCTGCCATAGTTGGCACTCTTTCTGGTGCTGCCATAGTTGGCACTCTTTCTGGGTCTGCCGTAGTTGGCCATTTTTTCTACTGCCGTATTTTGTTGTCATACTCGGCACTTTTGCTGCTGGACTTGGCACTGTTGCTGCGGTATATGGCAGTCTGCTGTTGCCATACTTGGCACTTTCTGCTGCTGCCATAGTTGGTATTTTTTTCTGCTGCCGTATCTTGCTGCCATACTTGGCAACTTCTGATGCTGCCGTACTTGGCACTTTTTTTTGCTGATGCCATAGTTGGCACACTTTCCAAAGCTGCCATAGTTGGCACTTTCTGCTGCTGCCTCAGATGGCATTCTTCCTGCTGCTGCCGTATCTTGCACTCTTTCTGATGCCACCAAAGTTGGCACTTTCTGTTGCTACCATAGTTGGCACTCTTTCTGTTGCTACTATCCTTGCGTTATCTGGCAAACACTGCTGCTGCCGCCGTAGCTGGAACTCTGCTTCTGCCGTAGCTAGCAATCTTCCTGCTGCAGACTTGGATATCACTCTTCCTGCATTACCTGGCACTCTCTGTTGCTGCCTTAATTGGCACTTTTTCTGTTGCTGCCTTATTTGGCATTCTTTACGTTGCTGCCTCAGTTGGCACTTTCCGTTACTGCCTCAGTTGGCACTTTCCGTTGCTGCCTCAGTGGGCACTTTCCGTTGCTGCCTCAGTGGGCACTTTCCGTTGCTGCCTCAGTGGGCACTTGACGTTGCTGCCTCAGTGGGCACTTGACGTTGCTGCCTCAGTGGGCACTTGACGTTGCTGCCTCAGTGGGCACTTGACGTTGCTGCCTCAGTGGGCACTTGACGTTGCTGCCTCAGTGGGCACTTGACGTTGCTGCCTCAGTGGGCACTTGACGTTGCTGCCTCAGTGGGCACTTGACGTTGCTGCCTCAGTGGGCACTTGACGTTGCTGCCTCAGTGGGCACTTGACGTTGCTGCCTCAGTGGGCACTTGACGTTGCTGCCTCAGTGGGCACTTGACGTTGCTGCCTCAGTGGGCACTTGACGTTGCTGCCTCAGTGGGCACTTGACGTTGCTGCCTCAGTGGGCACTTGACGTTGCTGCCTCAGTGGGCACTTTCTGTTGCTGCCTCAGTGGGCACTTTCTGTTGCTGCCTCAGTGGGCACTTTATGCTGCTCTTGTAGCTGGCACTCTTTTTGCTGCTGTTTTTTTTATGTAACTGTGATATTGCTGAAGTTGGTATTTTCTACTTCTGCGGAGGTGCCCAGTAGCAGGTGATACAGCCAAGAAAGTGCCCAGCAACAAGTGTGCGTCAACAGAAGGTCAATTATTACAGTAATGGTGGTGGAGCTGATGGTGTTGGAAGGTGGAACTGGAGTGATGGTAACTAGTTGTATGGAGGCACCATTAACAGGTGCAGTGTTTGACATCTGGTGGCACAGCAGTAGTAGTGGTGGCAAGAAGTTTGCCTGTATCTGTCAGTGCAGTAGCAGGAGTATCAGTAGTTAGTATTGCAGTAGTAATATTAGTAGTACCACAACTTGCTAGCACAGCAGCAGTGTCAATAACTGATCATGCAGCAGGAGTTCCAGTAACTGGTGGTACAGCAGGAGCGACAATAATAATACTGTAACATCAGAAGAATTGAAGATAGCTTTATCTGCACCTGTAGTATGAGTGACAAGTAGCTAGTAGTGCAGCAGCAGAAGCAGCACAGAAGTCCTAGTATTCCAGAGGTGTTGTTGGTAGCTGGTGGAGAAGTAGCAGCGCAAGAGGAGAAGTGCAACAGCAGAAGTGTCAACAGCTGGTGGTGTAGCTGCACTGGTGGTGTCTGTAGTCAAGTGGTGGTGAAGCAGCAGCAGTGCAGATAGCTGGTAATGCAGCAGAAGGAAAATTACCAATAGTTGGTGGAGGAGCCATTTTGCTGATAGCTGTGGCTTAAAGTCCTCTCCAATCATTTGGACAGGAGTGTGTGGATGGTCAATGGGTAAGAGCACAGGCAGCTATTATCAACAAAATGTAGACGGAAAAATGATGTGTTATGTTCACATTTAGCTGCGGCAGTAGGGGTGTGGATAGGTGGTGCTGAAGCATTGCCAGTTGCTGGTGCAGTATAGCCTCTGTAACAATAACGTAAGTGCAACAGGACCACAGATGCGGGTAGAAATGCCAGAGAAAAGTGAGCTGGTAGTAACTGTGAGCAGGTGCAACAGCAGCGAGGCAGCAGCACCAGGACTGCAATAGTTCGGAGGAGTGTAACCGTACATGATCTACCAAAGTTGGTTGTAAATACTTCTTTAAAATACAGGGGAAAATAAAACCCCTTCCTTGAGTGTCTAGGTAAGTTTGCTGATGCATGCATAAAAATAAACTGTGTACAAAATTTAAACTTGTATAATTACTACATTAAAGTGACAAAATAGAATCCTTGCACTGTTTAATGATTACTGTAAAAATTTAAATTATGTTCAGAGTGGGTATGAAATGCATAATTTTTTGTTATCACATTTTCCAGACACCATTTATATATATATAAAACCATGTGACTTGAAACATTACTGAAAAATAATTGATATTCAACACCAAAAATAAGCATGAAGTAAATTAACTTCAAACGACAAAGTCAGTAACTGCAAAAGTCTCCCTTTACCCTCTTAACTACGGTGCCAGATTTGGTTCTTTGCAAAACACACTATTACCAGGTACAGAATAAATTCAACAAATATGAAATACTAAATTATGTAAAAGATACCCTAGGGGGAAAAACTATGAAGCCTGTAAAATACGCACAACATACTTAGTGTCACTTTAGTTTAATCTATGTGAAAATAAGGGGTAAGGGGTGGAGAGCTATCTAGCTTGAAAACTCGCCCAATGCGAGTGCAATATCTATGAAAAATCACTCTTCAACCTGCTAAACAAAAAAGGTGTGTCTGAACATTAGGACAGAGAATGTGATGAAACAAATTATTCCGTTCCCTTTTTCCATAGTTTATCATGTAACAGAAAATAATTGTAATAAATTGTATGAAATAATAATTCTTTTATCATTTCCTTTAAAAAACAAATACTGATAATGTGGCTAAACTACAAAAAATAGCTCTTAACTGTCCAACTTTTCCTGACTCGCCTTGCTTTATTACCTCTAGTTCAAGTACAATTCCTTTTTGGGAAAGAACTTTGAATTTGGTCTCATTAAACCAATTTATAATGATATTCATACACTAAAATTGTATTTTTTATTACCCGATGCAATTTCAAAATCTTTTATTGTACAGCTACATTTAATCTATTAATGAGTTTAGTTGATAAGTCCTAGCAATAAATAGATGAATTACAATAATATAATGGACTCACCATTTGCTGCCATTCTCTTTGTAATTCAGCTAGCATTTTGGGTGACAATAATCCCTGAGCCAACAGTCTGTCAGTAAGCCTGCCACGACCTATACTTCCCTTCTCTTTCCTGTCCCTTTCTTGGGTTCGAGGCATTCTTATTTCTGTAAAATATATGGACATTACAAAATATATTCAAAACCTTTTCATATACACTTTCCATAAAAAATACTTCCAAGAAAAGCATTAGCTCGCCAGATAGAGCAAAGTTGAACACCTAGCACTTGTTAATTTCTAATGTATGGGTCATTAAAAACAGTTACACCTTCAGAGTTAACAATATCTAGAGCCTCATGGATACCGCTGCTCCTCTACTGTATTTCAAACAAATAAGAAAAGGTAGTATGGGCGTGAGGCTTCTGAAAAACAAAGTAATAACAATGGACACAGGAGAAGTAAACACACTCCAAAGTTCAGGGTTTGATGGCATTTTGATATGAAGAGGTGCTAAGAATTTTTGAAAGGAATGGAAAAAAAAACTTAAGATGGGGTTACCCATTGTATGCAGGAATGGCCGCTGGAAGGAATAAGGTGATGCAGATGCTAGGAGAAAATGGATACACAGGAAGTAGCAAAATGATAAACAGCAACAAAAATACTCTAAAGTCTAGAAGTAACAAGAGCATTCAGATGGTATTCTAAGTGACAAGAGTATTGAGATGGTATTCTAATCCAAGGTGTCATTGAAGAATACACTAAGAAAAGGATAAACAAATTAAATGATACGGAAGATCAAAATGCTTCTATGAAAGATAGTAATGTATGCATTCTCATCACATACCTAATACTAAATACCTGGTATTGTTATAAAGTCGCGTAACCAAGCTTTGTACTTTGGTTATCGAATGACCAACTTCAATAAGCCTTGGTTCCTAAGACTAGTTTAGTCTCTCTACTTATATGGCTCTCACCGTATATTTGTTAACTCCTGATGTCAGTTATCCTGGTTTTTATATGGGTTTGGTCTTATACTTTAGAAGCTTTTAGTAACACTAACTGGGCAAATCTCCTAGCACAGGCATGGTCTTGATCTTGGTCCCAACACTTGTCTAGCTGTAGCCAGTCTTTGAAACTAAACTGTACATATACAGTATCTCCTTGCAAAACATTGATATGCCCTCCGATGGGATCTGATCTTGGTTAAGTCTGCACTAGGCACTGATCCTGGCTTAAATTTGGTCTCCGCTAATACTACTCAGGACACTGTCTTATGCTGAACGTAGTTTCAAGTTGGCATAACTAGGGATGCAGTTGGATGGATATATTTGTATAGAATTTGGGCCATTAGGTAAAGTACTATGCCAAGTGAGGTTATCTAGCACAGAGGTGTAACGGAGGGACAAAATTCCCGTTGCACTATGAACTTTTAGTTAAGAGGATGAACAAAATGGGAAAAAGGAAGTGGGATTGGAGGTAAAGTAGAAGGCATGCAAAAATGAACAAAATAGCAAAAATGGAAGTGACAGTCATTACAAAACACTAATAAATGTGTCGGGCTGATCATTAAATTTTGATTAAATGATTATTACCCTCTCATAAAAGCACATAAAAGCATATTTATTACAAAGTCGCACACACGAACACAAATAGTATATAATTTTAATTAAAAGGGATTTGAATTCACAGCATCAAACATTTTTATGTTTGAACAAGACTAAAGCTGCTTAAAATAAAAATTCTATCAAATAATGAAAGTATATTTGCCTGAACGTGTTAACACCAATTCCTCAGCGTAGTGTTATGTTCCAAGCCTAACATACTAACTGCTGAAAAGCAGTAAGTAGATACAGAGATCTACGGTATAGTTTGTTTTCATTATTATAACTCATTATTTTTTATTAGTTTTATTTTTATAAATTTAAGATTTTATAAGACCAAAAAGGAATTATTAACCAAAGATAATCAAAAAATGAAAAATGTAAATCTTATCTGCCCTTAGAAACTTTCGATACAAAGAGTCCACAATATAGATTTACATAGATATATCTAGAAATTGCCAATGTACTGATGGAGCAAAACGACAGCCACGATATAGTGAAGGATTACTTTACATTCAAGTTAGCCCGTCACGTCAATAATAAATTAGGATCGCTGCAATGGCCAATTAGTAATCCTTACAGTGCACTGTGGAAGATGCATAACAGTACGACCCCACGGCAGTAATCCAGTGTAGACTTTAACACAGCTATCCATTCCTACAGTAGGTATAGATTATTTTCTAAAAGCATTCAATCTCGACTTTCTGCCTAAAAGATGGAATAAATTATATAATTTCTATAAATTTCTGAAAAGCAACAAATTTCTGCCTCTTGAGAATTTTGTGCTGGGAGGTAACTGCTTAAAATCAACAAATACCATTTTCTTTGAGGAGGAATTCATATGAACACACTTAAAACCATGAATGCGGGCTAATAATATTAAGTACCAGGTTTATTGTGAAACTGTTATATATGTGGGATGAGGTTTAACATTTGTGATACCCGAAGACCATGATGGAATGCAAGCCAGAATGAAGAGAGCAATAAGATAGCGTAATAAAACCTGAATAAAATAGATCGTTGAAATTTACACAAATATTAGTATCCAACAGATCTTGGTATTCCATTGATAAACAAAAGAAAAATCTGCGATACATGTATGAATAAGTGCACATGTATAATGTATAAGGGCTTCATTGAAGTGGGAATTGTAGTACAGTAGCTATAAAAAATGATGAAGATTCAGAAAAAAATTCCTACCAAAAAATTATGAACTTCATGACTGGTGTGAACTGAAAAGACTGATCATAGATCAAATGGAAACCAACAGTTGAAAGATCTGAACAATTAACATGGCGTAGACATTGATGAGAAGGGAGCTGAAGTAACCAGTTGTAAAAGAGTGGAATACAATAGGGTAGGGACAGTTGTCGAACAAGGGTAAGGCCAAGATTGTTGATGAGGGGAGACACAGGGGAGGACTGGGACTGGAGGAATCAGGCTGAAAACCCACCAGGTAAAAGAGAAGAGAGGAAATTCATCAACTTATCAGTGTAAAGTGATGATGATTACGATTTGACAATCCACATAGTCTTATATGGGAGAGAGTACAGCACAAGCACATTTAGTTGCTAAATTACCAGTCTAAGCAATTTTTTTTTTTCTAGTTCATTACACACCAATCCAAGTGTATGTTGTTCCTACTTCAAGGTTCTAATGAATTGTTTATCCTCCACTCTAGCTGTGATATTCCTTTAGTAAATTTCAAGGCAAATCTTGTTGGAGCCTTGTTTAATAATGAAATTTTTAGTAACAAACTTTTTATCATAAAATCCATTAAAAAATTTTGCACTACATAGTGGGTTACTGCAAAACAACCTTAGAACATCGAGTTGCAAAAAAATCTTCATAAAACATTAAAAGATTGAACTATAACACTTACTTCCTTTGTTAGAATTCTTCTTTCTTTGATCCATAATGAATGTATCTTCACTGTCGTCCAAGTTTGAAATGCGAGTACTAGACTTCTGCACAAGAGTAGTTATGTTAGAAACGCCATCTTCTATAAGTCCATCAAGTTCTCTTTGCAGGTCTCTGACAAGGTCTGCATCAGGAAACATATCGGAGAACCGATAACTGGAAAAAAGCATTCATAATAATAATCCAAATTGAAAATAATAACAGTAATCCTACTGTAATGCCATATATATTTCCCTGCTTATCTGTTGTGAGTTCCTGAAGACAATTACATATTCTTAAAACTTATTAAGTTTCAAAAGTCATAACTGTATCCAAATTTCACATTCACAAGGGGCACACCAATGTCATAAGATTACTGTACTTAATATCTTGCATGATTTTTTCAACCATTGTTTAATAAACTAGTCACAAAATGAAAAAAAAATGCCTTTTTAATTATCTATCAACATAACAGATTCTTTTAAGTAACTACTGTAAAACCAATTTCGTTTTATATAATGAAACTTGTTTATTCACATCACCTAACCTGAAATTTGGACATTTGTCTATGAAAAACTATTTCCTAGTCCTTGGATTTAATCTTTGTTTTAAGTACTGTACTGTAATTGGAAAAAATATGTTAAGTAGGAAGTTGATTTCAGTAACTCTCTCTAATAGGCAATTACAGTATTCTGAAACTTTTATCATAATCAGATAAAAACTAGATGATATATGGAGGGCACAGGAGCATTTAGGGCTAAAGCCCAAGATTTGGGACTGAGAAAGTAATTCAGTACAGATAAAAAGCAGGTTTTCAACTTTATAACAAACTTATTTCATCTACTTAGCATAATATTCCTGGTTATGCCTTTACCATTTTTTATTAATCATCTATGATACTTTTAGACAATTTATATACTGAATAATTTAAAACCCATATGTATATATTATTCCAAAATTTAGATGTGCAAGCATGATTCCTCAAATGTTTTTCTGGGCAAGAAACAGAACTATTCATTGCTTATATATTAACTTTTTAACTAACTCACTGATTCATCCATAAAAGAAGGATGAAAACCAAGGCAGGAAAAATAGCAACCCACAAACAGTAAAGCTTTTGTTAACATTCAAAATGCTGATAGCCTCAAAGGTAGAACCCCTTTCCAAGCGCAAATACGAACAACTACTGTATAAAATGTCTATAGGCTATGAAATCTTTACACTTTACTTTAACACTTCAAGTTTGATTAATTAAAGCAAACTGCAGACACATTTAATAGGGAACTAAAGTAAGTAATTAAACTTGAGAACAGGTACACAAAATTTAGTAACTATCAAAATAACCATGAAAAATAGTGCCAAATTAATCACTTTCTAGTTTTCTTCCAACACAAAACTGACTTGACTTAAAACTGAAGGACATGAGCAAGTTTCAAGTTAGGAATGTTCAATTTTTCATTACTTATTAGATATCACAAAGTATTTACCACTGCTTACATTAACAAAATGAGAATACAGTCCATTGCAAATGTCTGACCTTCACAAAATATAAATAGAGCCAAGCTAAATAATTTGTAACTTGAAACATCAACACTGATGGGCAAGATTTATCCAAGAAATGGCCTTTTTTAACAGAAACGAGGGGATTTCTGTAACATCATAATTTACTGTGTGATTTAAGAACTTTTAAAAGTCAAGAGCAGCAAGTGTTATATCACAAACAATAAAAAAAAAATTGTTAAGGGACCTCACCCCTTAAAGAAATCCCCCCTTTTTTCAGAGTTTTACTGACATTATTTGTTATACAACAGTTGCTATGCTTGACTATTAAAACTTTCTTGGAATTTTGGATATTCAGATACAGTATGTATTTTTGGTTAAGAGCACATCCATATTTCATATGTCAAATAGTCTTTGAAAGTGACTTCTATACATTAAAAAAAAAAATTCTAAGAAATTTCTAATGTACAGCTTTTAGCATATAAAATACTCTTTCAAATAGTTTTTAAAGGAAAAAAAATTGCTTAAAAAACAAACGTACGAGTTTGAAGTTATGGCAAAATAACATTGTTTAATCAATAACTTTTTCTCTCTTATGTCATAACTAATATCTTTAATGTATGTAGAAACATGAAATTACAGTATATATTTTCAAATGCCATTGCCTATGTGAAACAAAACTAAACATATTTATTAGCCTTACCTGAGCCATAAGTAGAGATCAAACACATCAAATACTTCTTCTAAATGGACCAGGTCAAGAATAGTATTTGGAGGAGAAAATGGCCACTTGATTTGGTGACAAAGCCAGTCTAAAGTTACAGGTTCATTTTGAGAAAACTGACGAGCAAACTGAAAGAGATTTTCAAAGTTTAATAACACATCACCTTTAATAAATACTAATGACAAAATGGCAAATTAATACATGCTGGGTAGAGTTAAGAGTCCTTAAAGTTACATGTAGGTTGTCACATTGCAGTATGCTGTCACACCAACGTTCAGATGTTGGAGACTATACTAACATTAAAATTTATTAATATATTGGATTTTCAGACATACCAAGTATTGTATATATGGAATTAAAAACTATCAACACTATTCTTATCTAATCTCTTTTTCCAGGACTTCATATGCTTATTCATGAGGATGTTTTAGACTTGTAATTCCTATTACATAAAGCGTTTAGTATATACGAAAAGCAAATATCAAAATATGTAAAAGATGTTTTCTTCAATAGTAACTTAATAGGGTACTTTAAACGTAAGTAAAAAAAAAAAACAGCACCAAAATCTAAAGTTAGATATTCAATAGTATATCCCAGGATCACATCTAAAAAAAAAGTCTTTTTATGCAAGTGCCTTGGAGCAAAATAAAATCATAAGACAATTTTATTTTATCTTCAAGACTGCAGTCGAAAACTTTTACAGCTAATTAAGAAATAAAATTAAGCAAAAACTCGCTTACCTTAAGGAACATTGCACAGACAAAAGGCATTTTTTTGTTGATAGGAGCACAGCAAAACACATAACGAGATCGTAGTTGTAGAGGAATGTGCTGAATTAAATCAGCTAAAAACTTGAAATCATCCATGATACACATGAAATACAAGGAAGAATCTACTGTGCAAAGGCTCACAAAAATATCCTGAAAAGGGAAATTTATACTGTATAGTATTTATTATTATCACTATTATTATTATTATTATTATTATTATTATTATTATTATTATTATTATCCAAGCTACAACCCCAGTTGGAATAGCAAGATGCTATAAGCCCAAGGGCTCCAATAGGGAAAAATAGCCCAGTAAGGAATGGAAATAATGAAATAAATAAATGATGAGAATAAATTAACAATAAATTGTTCTAAAAACAGTAACAACGTCAAAACAGATATGTCATATATAAACTTTAAAAAGACTTATGTCAGCCTGTTTAACATAAAAACATTTTCTGCAGGTTTGAACTTATTGAGGCTCTACTGATTCAACTACCCGATTAGGATGATCATTTCACAACTTGGTCACAGCTGGAATAAAACTAATAGAATACTGTGTAGTATTGAGCCTCATGATGGAGAAGGCCTGGCTATTAGAACTAACTGCCTGCCTAGTACTATGAACAGGATGGAATTGTCCAGCAAGATCTGAATGTAAAAAACAAGAATGAACTACTTGCCTTTTTGTAAAATTCAATAATGGCTGATGAAAATATTATCTTGGCCTAGTATCTATTCAATAGATTATAAAAAGGTTAAAGATGTCTAGTTTCTAAAGTATGATTCCTCCTTATGGATTACAATAAATACAACACCATTCTACAGAGTACATGATGCTCAAAGAATTGGAGAGTTAACCAATTCCTCATCTCTTGCTTTTAAACCTTAATGGATAAGTTGAAAAGGAATAAGATTTAAATGGAGAAATGAAGTTAAAAATCAAGGGGATACTGTGATGTGGAAAGTTTCTACTTGCTTAATTAAGGAGACAAGGAAGTTCTAAGGCTACAAAATTATACATCATGGAAAATGTTATACATGCATGAAGTATTACCATCACATGAATAACTATCATAAGACTTTCACCATCCTGTTTAGTCATTATAAATATGGAAATATCAGTATTATCCTGTTCCTATTAATAACTGACATTGCTTTTCCAATTTTTTTTTATATTAGAAAAAGCTAAAATGTGTAATTTATTATTATTATTATTATTACTAGCTAAACTACAAACCTTTTTTGAAAAGCGGGATGCTATAAACCCAAGGGATCTAACAAAATAGCCCAGTGAGGAAAGTAAATAAGGAAATAAACTATATGAGAAGTAATGAACAATTAAAATATTTTACGAGCAGTAACAACACTAAAACAGATCTTTCAAATAAAAACTATAAAAGGACTTGTGTCAGCCTGTTCAACATAAAAACATCTGCTGCAAGTATGAACTTCTGAAGTTCTACCAATTCATCTACCCGATTAGGAAGATCATTCAACAACTTGGACATAGCTGGAATAAAACTTCTAGAATAATGTGCAGTTTTGAACCTTATGATGGAGAAGGCATTACTATTAGAATTAACTGCATACCTAGTATTACGAACAGGATGGTACTGTCCGGGTAGATTTGAATGTAAAGGATGGTCAGAATTATGAAAGATCTTATGCAAAATGCATAAAAAACTAATTGAATGATTGTGCCAGAGATTAATATCTAGATCAGATATAAGAAATTTAATAGACTGTAACTTCCCGTCTAACATATTAGGATGAGAATCGGCAACCGAAGACCAGACAGGAGAACCATACTCGAAACAAGGTAGAATGAAAGAATTAAAACACTTCAATATAAATTGGTCACCAAAAATCTTATAAGACTTTTTCAAACAGCCAATTTTTTGTGGAATTGAAGAAAACACAACTACTGTGCTTTTCAAAAGTAAACTTTCTCTTGAGAATCACACCTAAAATTTTAAAAGATTCATACAGAGTTAAAGAAACGGTATCAGTGCTGAGATATGGATGTTGAGAAGCCACCATCCTTGACCTACTTACAATCATATGTTTGAGTTTTGTTAGGATTTAGCTTCATGTCCCATAATTTGCACCATCCACTAATTTTAACTACATCTCCATTAAGGGATTCAGCAGCCCCAGATCTAAATTGAGATGAAATCTGTGCAAAGAGATTGGCATAATCTGCTTATGCAAAGAGATTGGCATAATCTGCTTATGCAATGAGCTTGATTTCTAGACCAAACCACATGTCATGTGTATATAGTATGAAAAGCAATGAGTCAAGAACACTAGGAAACAGATGATTACCTTCAGTAAAACTATTTAGGTTTAGCCATAAAACGTTCAAAAACTGTAAAGATGATACGAGAGTTATGAAAATTTGGCACTAATCAGTTTGACTTGAGCAACCACAAACACATTTACCAATTCTCCAACAAGTGCTAAAAGCTCCTCTTCTTGCTAACTTATGTAAAATAACATAACTTTGGAGCTATGAAATCTGCTGTCATTATAAAGAAACAAAAGAAAAATACCATTTAGGTCTATATCTCCATACGCTTCAAAGTCCATCAAGAGAGCTTTAATTTCACGAGATTGAAAAGCTAAACAGGTTAGTTTAGCCTCTGTAAAACCAGAATGAGGAAGATAAAGTTTCTCATTACTCTTCTTACTGTGAAACACATCAGCCAAAAATGTTGCCTTTTCCTTTGGACAGTGAATGACAGAGCCATCTGGTTTAAGTAAAGGAGGAACTGATGCATCTACGCCATAGAGTGCAGATTTAAGGGTAGCCTACTATTTATGTTCCTGAGTTTTACCAGAAAGGGTTTCTATTAGGGTTAAATTGTATTCCTTTTCAATTAAAACATAAATTTTAAACCGAGTATAGTTATTCCAGGTCATTAGTAATATTTTAAAAACTATAATAAATTATAATAGAAATCATACAATAAGTAACAATAATTACTATGAGATTGGAAAGTGTGTAGCTGGGTAGATGATATGCAAAGAGCTCTATCTGATCAGCAGTTGGATGGAGTCCAGCTTGTTCTATGTCCGGAGGAATATTTCCTAAAAGCCTTCTCAAAGTTGGTAGGTCTTCAGACTTCATAGTAGTAACATAACCCTGCAAATAAATAAAATCAACTTTATGCACTGTCAAGAGTAACACAAGATAAAAAAAAAAAAAAGGTAAATTAGCTTTACGTCAAATAAAATTTTCCACTGTTTTTAACATAGTCCCTCCCATCCCATGTCTTACACAAGGTAGGGCACTCTACACACACACAGTCCCTCCAACTTCAAAACTGCAGAGGGTTTAACACACGAGGCAGTTTCCTCAAAACCTTGCAGACAACAATCAAAGAAAATTGCTCAAATCACCAACAATTTTCAGGAAATTAACCTTCACCTTTGTGCATTTGAAACCTTACATTGGAAATTTTAAAACAAATTTGACATCAACAATCAAGTTCAAAAGTCCAAGAAAGCTTGGCAATTATAGAATTTCTAATTCACTCACATGTTCCCACTGTGTTCCATAGCGTCCTGCGCGTCCTGCTATTTGTAAAGCAGTTGAAATACTGATAGTTTCCATTTCCTTTTCTCCTTTCTCATTTATTGTAGGCTTGATTAGCGAGTAGAAAACAATGCGGCGAATACTCCTGAAGGAGAAATTCAGTTGTAATTTACATGAATATGATTATGCAAAATATTAGGCACTATGATTCCATGCTCTCAAAATTATTTTACTAATGATTACTATAACATTAACCTAACTAAAATGTGGAAAAGTCCAAGACTATATTTACGTTATGTGGACATCGTGCAAAAATATTTGAGAAACCAGTGGTTCAAGAAAGGATTTTTCTTGGGCATAAAACTTTGATAAAAACTACAAGATTTCCATTTCACCTAAAAAAACATTAAAAACATTAAATCCAAGTAAACCAAACTTGAATAGGTTTGGTAATGAATATATTCTGTATGCAGCTACCAAATAATTTTTTGACAACATAATTATTTCTTTAAAGTAAATTAATTTAATAGTACATTCCCATCACTTTCCAAATGCTTAAATATGCAGCACCTATATTTTCACACAGTCTAGAAGAGCACACATCGACTGTCAGCATACTTGGAATTCAAGATCAAATTTCTAAAACCTTATCAGCTTTTCCTTGGGAAAATCTATTTCTGACCAACAAACAAAATACTGCAGAACCGAACCTGAACGGCCCCTTAGACACTGGAGAAATCCTCCTCAATACTTAGGGAGCCATAAAATTTAGTGAATTTGTAAATATTTTGCTAACATACATACCGGATTAACTTTCAGGACTGGTGATGAACTTTTCATGTGGAAATAAATATCTATTGAACCTGAGAACATCCTATCCTCTTTTCTGATGGAAAAAATATTACTAAAGCTGAAAATTTCACTATAAACTTTGTCAGAATTGAGAATTGTTCAGCCTTAATAAGTCACCTCCTTCATTACCTTCTTCAGGAACATCCTGAAGATGTCTGAAAAGCCCGAGACTTTTATAGAATTATTGATGCAAATTTGTAGAGATGGGAAATTTCTATAATAGAATCAGCATTAAGGAAAGGGATGCGATACTCTTTCCTTACTATTAACAATTCTCAAGAACTTGATGTAGACTTTCCTTGATGTGGGGTTGAACCGAAATAATATTCCTTCTACCGGGGCATTATGTAATTGATGGTCATCAGCTAGTTCTATTCCAGTAGGACAATATACCACAGACCTCATAGAATCATAAGTTGTCTTATTAGATATTTAATCCATCACTTCATCCATCTTATCAAATTCTAGAATGGGGTCACAGACTAGAGCAGATATTGAGCTACTTCTTATCATCAGACAGCCTTAAAAAGAAAAAAAAGGCAATTTTTCTCTATTTTTGACAAACCTATAAAACATTCACAACTTTGATGGTATAATAAAAAATGGTGCACTTTCTCCCTAAAAAAAATACAAGGACTGTCCTTGAGGAGAGGGTGGGGCAGTGGAAGCTTGATGCATGGGCAACTTCTCTGAGTTGGGGCTCCTACATAGGCAACCCCGGAGGAGAGGATATGTAGTTACAGTATTTCTTTGGTTAAACATTGAAACCTCACACTTAGTTGATATAAGCCCTTTGACCTGAAGGGAAGTATCCAAATAATAAACATTATTATTATAATTGTTTATGGATGACTATTTAGGGGTTCATTTAGATCAGATTGTAACCCCTAGACTGGATAGTTCAAACAAAATAAGCAAAAAAAAAAAAAAGGTAAATCTTGTAGTTATATTTTGTAAGTGTGCAGTGGGAAACAGCAACACAAAATTCAGTAGTTACCTTTGTTTTAGTTTAGCAGTTAGGCAGCTGGCATTAAGAGTCTCTACTTTAGCCCATTCCAATATGTATCTATTGTTTAAATACCAAAGTTCATGGAACAGGATTTTGATTTTTCCTCATACTGTACGTAACTATGTTCGAGGATCAACATATTCAAGATAAGAAGCATTTGACATCTGATGTTCAACTGTACTTGACAACAAATGCATAGATTCGGAAAGACTAAGGGCCTACTACGACTTAAGAAAAGAATATTGGTTGCGAGCAAAACACATCACCACACAGCCAACAGTTTTGGCTAGCAGAGTCTATGAATACTTACAAATAAGTATCTCATGGACTAAAAGGAAAGGTCACTATCATTATTCTATTATATATCCATTTGAAAATGGCTAACTGAACAAATTCATTCTTGAATGGTGTGAAAACTGAAAAAGAACAGAGTTAAAATAGCAATACCTGAAATAAGCACACAGAATAGATCAAAAGGAAATAGCACTGCTGCCTAGGATTAGGTATTGCTTGCTATAAACTATAAAAGACAGTACCATCTTAAGAGTTAAAGGCTGGAATATGGAAACTAACAATCCTCTAGTTTACTTACAAATTAAGGCCCATTCCAATGGCATCTGTAGCTACCAAGACTTTACATGGATGATCTGGGTCATTAAATTTGTAAGCCTGGGCCAACTTTGTTCCAGGAGGCAGACCTGAAATAACAAAACATCTAAAAGTCACTTTCATTAACAATTGAGAAAAAAATAGTGTCCTTCTCCTACCCAAACTTCCCCAAGCAGGAAAATTGACAACTAAAATCATTTATTGTAATGAATTAAAACTTATATTAACACATTATTACTATTCTCTATCAAATGAAAAAATAAGGAAGAATTAGTTTCCTAGTAAATGACCAAGCTCTTAGTATTTAAAATAAATCTGCTTGTCCATGACTGTCCTTGGATTTAGGATATTTTTAAAGATTTTTGGTCGATCACCATACTTCAGAATATAAAAAAATCAAGAAATTAACTACCACACTTACGCTAATGTAAATTGAAACTTTTAACAATAAAGTTTTGTGTGACCTAACAGCAATATGATAAAAAGAATTATCAGTATATAATAATACCACCAATAACATAGCATCTAACACATTGAAAAGTGGTCCAGTACAGCTGTAAATCTTTGCTTTTTAAAGTAATTTCAGAATCATAAAACTATAGCCTTGTGAGTTTCAAGTACGGTATACATTTTTTGACAAATTATATTCACTGTTCTAAATCAATTTAAATCTTAAATGTTAAAACACTGTTGGCTCTACTATACCTCCATAGATTACAGCCACTTCATGACCTCTTCTTTCAATTTCCCTTGAAACATAATGGATGTCTCTCTTGCTAAAACATACTATGCAATCTCCAGGATGAACATTATCTAAAGTGTGAAGTCCAGAATTCTCAACACTTAGGGGAGTCAACCTCTTATATCGTCTAACCTGAAAAAATTACAGGACTATATAAGAATCAAACAATAATTTAAAAAAAAGTCATACAAATTCATAGTAATCATTAAGATCTACATATTAAAAGAGCATTAACAGAGTACTCTGCATAACCAAATACAGGATACCTTGTATCACAGTCCTCACTCATCCTATTAACAATGCTCTAGTATCCAACAAAGTAATCCTATCTTCTTCTTTATGATATTAATTACACAGTTATAAAATGTGTCTGTATTAATTAATTAGGAATAAAGATACTCACAGAAAACAAAACCTACATCTGGCCATGCACAAGAGTCCATCATCAAAATGTTACATTACCATAGCCATAAAGTGATGCATTATTAAGGTCTCTGAAACTTTCTCAAGAACCGTTCCCTTTCTTAAGCATAGCGTGTTCTAAAGAAAAAAATTTTTTTACCACAATTTCTTCATATAATAAACCATGCATTCTATAAACAATATATAAAAAAATTTTCCTCCAATTTCTTTTCATTATAATTCATAAAAAGGGTATTGTACAGTATTCTGAAATACAGTACACGTCTGATACTGGTTAAAGCATGGGATCTTGCCCTAATTGTAAATTATTTAAAACTCAAAGTCTTTGGTTCCTTCTTTAATCCTCAAAACATTTTACCTAAAAAATATTACACAAATTTCTTACATCAAGATAAGAAAAATTGGGTGCTTCAATTCACAATGTGTTACAGTATATACCTCAACTTAACAATCTGAATCATACCATACTGATCGATCATTTAAGGTTGAATACTTATCATAGGACCAAAGAGTGATTATGATTGAACATTCATGTTGCAACCAAACAGAGAGGAAAGACACAGGATCGAGTGATCTTGATGACGACCAGACTTGAAGTTGTGTATGGTCTTGCACCACTGATCAGTCTTGCTCGCAAAGTCCTAGTGTAAGCTACAATTTAATGTCTAGTAATAAATGGCTGGATAGAGAGAGGCAAGAGAGTGTGCTAGAAATAGGAATGAATGGGGAGCGATTGTGACGCAGTTTCGGTAGGCCCTGCTGCTTCCTCCGATGCCTTAGATGACCGCGGAGGTAGCAGCAGTAGGGGATTCAGCATTATGAAGCTTCATCTGTGGTGGATAACGGGGGAGGGTGGGCTCTGGCACCCTAGCAGTACCAGCTGAACTCGGTCGAGTCCCTTGTTAGGCTGGGAGGAACGTAGAGAGTAGTGGTCCCCCTTTTTTGTTTTTGTTTCATTTGTTGATGTCGGCTACCCCCCAAAATTGGGGGAAGTGCCTTGGTATATGTATGAATAAATGGCTGAAAGATTTCCAGGAGGAAGTTGAGAATTAACTAAGTTGAATGGGTATATCTTGCCTTTAAGATAATTTCAACTATTTGTGTTACAAAAACTCATTGTGAAATAGTGGTAGTTTATATGGCTATACCATGAGCAATGCAGTTTTTTTCTATTTTATGCTTGAATGTATTCTGAAGATTCCCCCCCCCCCCACAAAAAAAGAAAAGGTTACAGGGTGATATAGTGGTAGTTTATAAGGCTATACCATGGGCAATGTAGTTTTTTTCTATTTTTTGCTTGAATGTATTCTGAAGATCCCCCCCCCCCACCACAAAAAAAAAAAAAAAAAAGTTACAGGATGCTTAACATCCACACTTGGGTAGAAATCTTGGATATCTTTATGCAGGGAGTCTCCTATACAGTAAGTAATAACACTCGGTGTAATCTTGAGTCAATACTGGCAGTTCTGAAGGACATGCAGTACTTTGGATCTAAAACCAGTATATTAGCTCTAACAACAAATAGAAGTATAAACCAAGATTGAGAGCTTTATCAGACAACCCAAGAGCTTATGTTACTTTAAACATATCTCGGGTACCCATTGCTTTTGTTAATTTGGTGGTCCTGGTAGACAGTTCAAGATCTGACTCTCCATTTAAATAGAGGTCAAAGTACCTAGCACAGCTAGACTGGACTGAATTTATTATAAATATTAGGCCACAGGCCAGCAACTGGGGCTAGTGAGGCCATTCAGCACAATAATAAATATCTAAATAGATAAAATTTTTTGAAGACATTTAAAAGATCACATTCACTTATAACTCAGTCTTTAACACATCTAAAATATTAAACTAGGAAAAATCAATCAAACGAATATTAAGATTGATTTCATGTAGATAACTAACAACAGCACCTGCATTAACTTCTAAATTACCAGGAATGGATTTCCAACCAAGATGATACTTGTGAAGCCGACTCAAAATAGAACATATTTGTGAGCAACACAGGTATGTCAGATCTTCCGAGGCTAAAAACATTCAAATCGGGGGTTAATATTAGCTCATATATTTTCAATTATTCGTAAGGACTGGACAGTACCACTTCTCTTGCCCTTTTCTTAGAATGTATGATCTAGTGAGTCGCTTCATAGAGTGGACAAGCTCGGGTCGCGGGAGTGGCTTGAAAGGTAGAGGTCACAACTTGGACAAGAATGGAGAATAGGCCCATGCGGGAGAAAAGGGGTAACTCTCATCTCTCCTACACTCCCACTAGCTTTCCAAACACTAAGTTTTTGTTTACCCAACTGGGTCAGCAATCCTGTTACTTCTATTCAAAGGATGAGGGTTGTATTCGTGTCTGAACAAATAGAAAAAACGAAGGATGGCACTAAAAAAATGGCGGGGGGTGGGAAAAAGTCTTCAAAAGGGGTGGGCGAACTTTAGAACTTTCTGATAAAACACTAAATGTAATATATGGAATTCAGATTTGTTGAGGTGAAATTGTTCATAAACCACAAGGGCAGATGACACTTTGGAGTAAATTAGCATGGGATTGGAGTTTGACAAACATGATGGCTGTCACTGATTGAAGAAACGAGGTATTACCGTTTCCAAACCTAAATACAGTTAATGATATAAAAAGTTTATTGTAGTTTTTTATTATGAATAAAGCCACACAAAAAAAAATTCTTATGACATACCTCTACTTCTTCTCCAGCAGCTAATGCTAGTTCTCTAACCATATCTATTGCACATTCTTCACCACAAACATGAACTTCCCGGGCGCAAAGACCAAGGAATGCTCTTGTCCACGCCCAGCCCCTCTGAGGATCTCTTACCATTTGTATTTCATCAACGACAGCAACATCATCTGGTTAAAGTAAATAAACAATAATGGAAAATACAATTATTTTTTTCCAAAAGTAATTACTTGAATTTTTTCATGGATATTAATACAGTAATTCTATTTTTTGTTACCATTAGCACTATTTATTGTAACAATCATGGAATATTGCATTTTATTGAAGTCACTCATTCAGTACTATGTAACGAAATGAACAAACTAAAAAATTTAAAAAACAGAACAATAAGATACTCACAAACAGTATTAACAGAAGCCATTTCTACAGTACACGCGACATGGCCTGCAGCCGTGCCATCTGTGAAGCCAAATTTCCTTTCTTCTCCAGTTACCAAGTCACAAGGTGTACCCTATCAACACAAACAAACGTATAAGCTATACTGCACTGCATGACCATCATAAAATTATGTTTGCGACAGAAAAATCAAAACTCAAAAAGTATAATAGAGAACTCGTCTGATATACAACAAAATCGGGAAGGAAATATTAAAGAAACAAAACTTGAAATCTTGATCTCGATTAATGTAAACAGCTATTCTCCTAGTTAGTGATCTGCTCAGTATTTAAGTACAGTTTATAATACTTACAAAACTAAGGTATAGAATAAAAGGTTATCTTAGACCTATAACAAAAATCCTTTTCAAAATAAAATCGTACAGCAGGCTCTAAACACACATGAAGAGCAGTACCAGGAATAAATCAAAAGTAATGAAAAAATTCAATGAAGATAATAACACTGAATGTGGAAGAAACGGTAAAATAGAGTAGGGAGGTAATAGAAATGATAGAGAGGTGAGGATACAAGTCTTGATTGCGAGTACAGTATTTGATCTTTAGATCTCAAAGTAAGACAAGTTGCTCAGTCTTTAATCTTTATCTTCTTTAGGAGAATATTATGACCTTACTGTACACGCCTTGTCCAGTCATCCTTCTTTTGCTGGAAATATCTTTCATAATCTCTTATGATTTCTAACAAGGTCTTCATATTTTTCTTGTCAGTGTGTAGTCTAACACTGTACCTTTCAGCCTCATCTTCATGGAGCCACAAAGATAATAACTTGATGAGACTAGGCTTTATGAATATGACCCAGAAAAAAATGCTCAGCTATCACACTCAAAGTAATGAACATTAACCAGATATAAAATGCACAAAGTCTATGGCATTGTGTGGGTCATATCAATTCCTTTTCTTTTTAACTGCCAGGTTGCTGTTCACAAGTAAGCTCTCGAATGTCAAACAATTAGTACAAAGTAGTATCTGGGAGTGGTATATACTCTTGAAGAAAACTGTGCGACACAAAAGAGCAAAGTTGTCGGAAGCAGATAATCAATAGCTTCACCACAAAAATGGTTGTGTCTACTCACCTCACACCCTACTCACCAGACATGAATCCATGTAATTTTTGGCAGTTGCTCAAACTGAAGACTAAGTGCAAAGAAGAAACAGATAACACATCAAGACAAATGAGACAAAGGCCCTCTGCGAAGTTCAAAATTATTATTTTGAATTTTGTTTACATCCAATGGAAAGAATACTGAACAAAGTCCAAAAGGACATGTCCTGAAGGAGAATAAAATCTGAACACATTAAAATTGCTTGATTTATATACAGAAGGGATGAATACTCTCCAGTCAGACTTTGATTACACTTGATATGACAAAGTAATTTAGCAGGTACAAAGACAAATAGCAGCTGCATAAAAATTATTGTTCAGTGGTTAGGTTAGAAAATGAAGTAGGCATACTGGTCCAATATATGTCCAAAATATGGGACAGATGTGGATAGAATAAACAGAAGGATAACAGGATTGAAATAATCATTGGAAGAAAAGCAATGGACATCTTTTAGATATGTATCCCAGAAAAGCAACACCAGAACACAAAAAAGTGCTATGGGAAAAATTAACAGGTGCATTTATCTAAGTGCAGCAATTGAGAAAAATGAAAAATGGAACCAGAATATTAGCAGACCTAAATGTGCCAGTTGGAACAATGTTGGATTTCAGCATGTGATGCGACCTTATGAAACAAAAGAAAAAACCATAAGGGAGAGAAGCTGTTCTTAAATACACAAAGAACCAAATTTCAAAGCTGTTAAAAGTACATTCAAAGACAAAACGCCATGGAAAATCACTTAGCCTGGCAAGCATGCGACTACAGTATTACAACATATTACAGTATAGCCATTGTAGAGTGTAAATATTGGCTAATGGTAGATCTAGAGTTTAAATATTTATAAATACAGTATATAAAAAGAATAAGATAAATGTTTAGAGTCCATTATGGTCAACACAGAGCCTTTTATTACTAAAAATGGCAAAGCTATAGAATTAAATAAAAGAAGGCCCTGAGAGATATAGGTAGTTTTAACAGTAGCATAAAAGATATAGGTTTTACATAAAACTTTAAGATGGAAGAGTGGAATGGAAAGAACACACGTGAATGATGAAAAGATTAAGGATGAAGAGATGAATGCAATACCATATTTAAAGTAATAAATGTTGTGATCAAGCTAGAAATTTAAGAAAAAAATTTCTATACCAACTATCTATCAGAGATGTTAATGGTAAAGATGGAGGAGGAGGAAAATGTTAATAGTGTAGTGGTAGACCTCATGATGTATAATATTTCTGTCACCTTGGCAATATACAGCATTGTGACATCTTTACCAAAAGGGCATCTACAAACTAAAATTTTTAACGTCTTAAGTAAAATTAAAAGAGATTACCAGGTCACTGAAAAGGAGATGACAGTAGATAATATATTAGTGACATACAAAATGTGTAGCATTCAGGATTTCCCAGTATCCCTATGCCACTGGAGACAAGAGCAAAGAAAATGTTGGTTATCGAGGTGTAACCAAAAAATGCAGGAAGTCTTAGTGGTAAAGAGAAGCAATGCTTCAGCTGGAACATTCTTCAGTTTTAGTAATGTGATGAAGAAGAAAAGTAATCAAAAGATTTGAATTAAGAAGTAGAAAGATTTCAAGTTGCAACTCCCAGATGAGATTATTGAGATAAAGTATGGATGAGGATTTGTACCCAAATAAAAATCAACCACAGAGAATTAGACAGAACTAGTAAGGCAACGATTCTTAAAAGACCTTCATATAAAAACCATAAAGATGAACGACCATTTCAATTTCAAATTCTACCAAGAGAGGAAATTATGAAAAGGAAATAGCCAGTTAACATACCTTTTCATTGCTTTTGTGAAAAACTTCTGTGGCTAAAAGTTTTAGAGGCCCACAATAAACACCAGAGTCAGCGCATAAAAACTGCTGCATAGCGTGATAAGTTTTACCACTATTTGTTGGTCCTGCATGAAAAATTATTTTCCTGTTTAAAGCACGAGCTTCAGGGTACCTGGTGAATTAGAAAATACATAAAAATCATCATTTCAATAATAAAACTAGTTACCGCTAATAAGAATATTTCTAAATAATCACATACTATATACACAATCATTATTCTTCCTATTTACCTTCCCTGATGTTCTTAGTGCTTTTCTTGAAGCTTGGTTTAATACAGACATTTACCCTAAAACTAAAATATTTCAAACTCTTTCCTTGTAATAGGGTTACCCCTCTCCTTCTTCTTTCCCACTGTTATTCCCACTGCTTGATACTCCTTCGCCAATGTCTTCCATTTAAGGCCTCCTATTCCTCCGAACCTCTCCTCTCCATAACATCCTTCACCTTATCTAGCTACTCGATCTTCTCCCCTGAACAGGTTCCTCCTTTGGTCAGGGCACCAGCCACCCACTGATATACTACCACTAGTGTGTTATTGGGTCCTTTATCTGGCCATACAGTACTAGCAAAGAATTCTTCTCTCAAGGTGTTAACTACTGCACTGTAATTGTTCAGTGGCTACTCTCCTCTTGGTAAGGGTAGAAAAAACTCTTTAGCTATGGTAAGCAGCTCTCCTAGGAGAAGGACACTCCAAAATCAAACCATTGTTCTCTAGTCTTGAGTAGTGCCATAGCCTCTGAACCAGGGTCTTCCACTGTCTTTGGTTGGAGTTCTCTTGCTTGAGGGTACACTCAGGCACACTATTCCATCTTATTTCTCTTCCTCTTATTCTAGTTAAGTTTTCATACTTTATATATGAAATATTCATTTTAGTGTTGCTACTATTCTTAAAACATTTTATTTTAATTGTCAATTACTTCAATTATTTCCTTGTTTCCTTTCCTCACTGGGCTATTTTCCCTGTTGGAGCCCCTGGGCTTGTAGCATCCTGCTTTTCCAACTAGGGTTGTAGCTTGGCAAATAACAACAACAATAATTATAGTCCTCCTCACTCCCCTTCCCTCTATTCATCCTCAACATGTGCCCACACCATCTCAGTTGTGACACTCTCTTCACCTCTGTAATCTTTACTATGTCTGCCATTCTTCTGATTTCAATATTTTTCCAATCTTTTAAGGAGTGATGTTTCCATAATCCACCTCACCTTTCTCATTTCTGTACTCTCAAGCTTTGTTTCCTCAGAGTCCACATTTTCAATCCATACATTAACACTGGTTTTATCACTGTGCTACATATATTAACTCCTAGCTTGATTGGAATTTTCTTAAAACTTATCACTCCTGTTCCCTCCCTCCACTTCCCCAGGCTGCTTTTATCCTATTCTCAACTTAGGCCTCACATTCTCCCTCCTGATTTATAGTAGATCCGAAGCATCGAAATTGTTCCACCTGTTTGATAACAGAGCCTCTACTTTCATGCCTGGCTATCCTATCCCTACCTTCCTTGCTGCTTACTATCGTTTTAGTTTTATCTACATTTACAGTACCCTCAAGCCATCCATCCCCAAAGTCTCTTGCCACTCTACTACCCTTCTCTGTAAGTCTTCCTCACTTTCAGCAGTAATCACCAAAGCATCTGCATATGGTAACTCTTAATTTGTTATCTCCTCACTTAACACATCCATGACCACATATAAAAAAAGGCTTAATGCTGACCCCTGGTGTAACCCAACACTAATTTGAAAGTTTTCAGTTTTCAAAGCACTTATTAATTTTGTCCTTGTTCTTTTGTAAATCATACCTACCATTATAACCAACTATTCCAGGACTTTCCTCTTCCACAAGCACCAAAACCTCACTTCTCTTGGTATTCTATCATATGCCTTCTCTAGATCTACAAAAGCACAGAAGAGCCTCTGGTTTCCCCTCTAAGCTCTTTTCTGGTAGCTGCCTTATTTCTTTTCTGGTAGCTGCCTTATTAACCCTTTTACCTCCAGGCTATTTTGGAACTTTCCAACCCTTAACCCCCAGGCATTTTTTTTTAAGCACATTTTGCCATATATATTTTTTAAATTGCTCTAACAGCCTTAATTTTTGTCAAAGAGAGGTCAGGTTGGTCCCATTATTTTGGAAAATGCCTGAAGTTTCTCATAGTTATAAAAAATATGCAAAAAAAAAATATAAATAACAGTTTTTTGCAAGGACGTACCAGTACGTTCATGGGGGTAAAGGGATGAGTTTTGTGAAACGTACCAGTACGTCCACTGGGGGTAAAAGGGTTATAAATATGGCATCCACAGTCCTCCTCCTCCTCCTCATGAATCTATACTACAGTTGCCCAATCTTTTCAATTTCTCATCTAGTACCCTCTCAAAAACTGTCAAACCATGCTCTATTGGTTTAATTCCCCTGTAGTTACCATATTCCATAACATCACATTTCTGCCTAAATATAGATACCATTAGACTCTCTTCCCAGTCTTTAGGCACTATTTCCCCTTTCCATATTGCTTTTAATAAATACAGCATCCATTCTTCTCCTCTGTAGCTAGTAACTATCATTTCAATTCAAAATTCTGATACACCTGGTCCTTGACCATTTTTCATTTTACTTAATGCCCACCTTACTTCTGTATTTTGTATCTCCATCACTGGCCCCTTCACACTGAGTTTCTCCCAACTCATCTTCTCTCAATTTCAGTATTCAATAATTGTTCAAAATATTATCACCATCTCCTCGTCCCCAGACGATACATTTCCATTTCTATCATTGATAACTCTCAGTTACCCCAAATCCTGCCTTTACCTCTTCTTCAAGTTTGAAATCTTATAGATATCCTTTTCTCCTTCTCTTGTTCCTAACCTTTCATTGTTCTACTGCTCTTCCAATAGCTATAATTTTTATAATACATTTGAAATATGTTATTTTCCTTAGTAAAATAAATTTTTGAATATACTTACCCGATGATCATATAGCTGCATCCCTGCTGCCCGACAGAAAAAACCTACGGGCGGAATACGCCAGCGATCGCTATACAGGTGGGGGTGTACATCAACAGCGCCATCTGTCAAGTAGGTACTCAAGTACTCGATGTCAACAAAGAACCAATTTTCTCCTCTGTCCCACTGGTTCTCTATTGGGGAGGAAGGGTGGGTACTTTAATTTATGATCATCGGGTAAGTATATTCAAAAATTTATTTTACTAAGGAAAATAACATTTTTCAATATCAAACTTACCCGATGATCATATAGCTGATTCACACCCAGGGGGGTGGGTAGAGACCAGCATTACAAGTTGACATTATGAGCTAAGTATTCCGTATTTCATTTTAGCAGTTATTCAAAATAACAAGCATAAAATAAATAAGTACCTGGTAAGGAAGACGACTTGAACAATTACTCTGCCTTTTTAAGTACGTCTTCCTTACTGAGCCTCGCGATCCTCATAGGATGCTGAGCGACTCCTAGGAGCTGAAGTATGAAGGGTTGCAACCCATACTAAAGGTCCTCATCAAAACCTCTAATCTAGGCGCTTCTCAAGAAATGATTTTGACCACCCGCCAAATCAAGTAGGATGCGAAAGGCTTCTTAGCCTTCCGGACAACCCAAAAATATTTCAAGAGAAAGATTAAAAAGGTTCTGGAATTAGGGAATTGTAGTGGTGGAGCCCCCACCACTACTGCACTCGTTGCTACGAATGGTCCTAGAGTGTAGCAGTTCTCGTAAAGAGACTGGATATTCTTAAGATAAAAGACGCGAACACTGATTTGCTTTTCCAAAAGGTTGCGTCGAATATATTTTGCAGAGATCTATTTTTTTTAAAGGCCACGGAAGTTGTGACAGCTCTAACTTCGTGTGTCCTTACCTTCAGCCAAGTTTGGTCTTCCTCATTCAGAAGGGAATGAGCTTCTCGTATTAACAGTCTGATAAAAATAGGATAAAGAATTCTCTGACATAGGCAAAGATGGATTCTTAAGTGAACACCATAAAGCTTCAGACGGGCCTCGTAAAGGTTTTAAAATAGAACTTAAGAGCTCTTACAGGACATGATACTCTTTCTAGTTCATTTCCAACCATACGATAAGTTTGGAATATCGAACGATATTGGTCAAGGCCGAGAAGGCAGCTCGTGTTTGGCTAGAAAACCAAGATGTAGAACATGTAGCCGTTTCGGATGAGAATCCGATGTTCTTGCTGAAGGCATGAATCTCACTGACTCTTTTAGCTGTGGTTAAGCATATCAGGAAAAGAGTCTTAAAGGTGAGATCTTTCGGGGAGGCTGATTGAAGTGGTTCGAACCTGTCTGACATAAGGAATCTTAGAACCACGTCTAAATTCCAACCAGGTGAAACCAAACGACGCTCCTTCGTGGTCTCAAAAGACTTAAGGAGGTCCTGTAGATCTTTATTGTTGGAAAGATCTAAGCCTCTGTGACGGAAGACTGATGCCAACATGCTTCTGTAACCCTTGATAGTGGGAGCTGAAAGAGATCGCTCTTTCCTCAGATATAAGAGGAAGTCAGCTATTTGAGTTACAGAGGTACTGGTCGAGGATACGGATACTGACTTGCACCAGTTTCGGAAGATTTCCCACTTCGATTGGTAGACTCTAAGGGTGGATGTTCTCCTTGCTCTAGCAATCGCTCTGGTTGCCTCCTTCGAAAAACCTCTAGTTCTCGAGAGTCTTTCGATACTCTGAAGGCAGTGAGACGAAGAGCGTGGAGGCCTTGGAGTACCTTCTTTACGCGTGGCAGACGTAGCAGGTCCACCCTTAGGGGAAGAGTTCTGGGAACATCTACTAGCCATCGAAGTACCTCGGTAAGTTATTCTCTCGTGGGCCAGAGGGAAGCAACTAGCGTCAACTTTGTCCCTTCGTGAGAGGCGAACTTCTGCAGTACCTTGTTGACAATCTAGAACGGAGGGAATGCATATAGATCTAGATGAGACCAATCTAGTAGAAAGGCATCTATAAGAACTACTGCTGGGTCCGGGATAGGTGAGCAAAGTATTGAGAGCCTCTTGGACATCGAGGTTGCGAAGAGATCTATGGTTGGCTGGCCCCAGGTGACCCAAAGTCTCTTGCATACATCCTTGGGAGGGTCCAATATGTTGGAATTATTGTCCCTTCCTACTGAGACAATCTGCTAAGACATTCAAGTTGCCTTGGATGAAACTCGTTACTAGTGAAAAGTCTAGACCTGTTGAACAGGAGAGGAGGTCACTTGCAAACTCGTACCATGTCAGAGAGTAGGTCCCTCCTTGCTAGGAGATGAGCATCAAAGCAGGGAGTTGACCGTGTTCACCTCCACTACTTTGCCTTGAAGGAGAGACCTGAAGCTTTTCCAGGTCAGACGTACTGCCAGAAGCTTCTTGCAGTTGAAATGCATTGTCCTTTGACTCGAGTTCCATAATCCCGAGCATTCCCTACCGCCTAAGGTCGCACCCCAGCCTACGTCCGATGCGTCTGAGAAGAGAACGTGGTTGGGAGTCTGAACAGTCAGGGGAAGACCCTTTCAAAGGTTGATAAAGTCCTTTCATCAAGTCAGACCAGACTTATCTTCCGGAAACCGGGATCGAGACCGCTTCTAGCGTCTTGTCCTTTTCCAGTGAAGAGCTAGATGATACCGAAGAGGACGGAGGTGTAGTCTTCCAAGTGACACCAATTGAACCACGGATGACAGTGTCCTAACCAGACTCATCCACAGCCTGACAGGGCCGTGTTCCTTCTTCAGCATCTTCTGGATGGATAGCAGGGCTGGGGGTTGATCGTCTTGTTCAGCCATGTCCTCATCAGAGGATTCCTCATCCGAAACTGATGAGGAAACGGCAACGGAGTGGGCAACGTCTGACTCGCTGAATCCGGTCGCACTGGTAGATGCGTGACGGAGCCGGACACAAGATCATGGTACTGCTGCACAGTCTGTGAACTGTCAACCATGGGGACGCGAGGAAGTACAGCGACAACCTGAAACTGACTAGACTGTCTGGGTTGTGCAGACAACCCCTTATCGGGTTGCTGAGGTTGCCGCACTGCGTCACAACAAGTCACCTCTGCTGGTTGTTGAACGTCTTCCTAGTGACCCACTGAACGTCCACAACCACCTCCGAGAGTCGCTTAACGTCAACGTGCGACTGGCAACCCACACTGGGTCGCACCGGTGGAGGAACCATCTCAACTGGCGGACGTGAGTAGGATACCTCAGCGTCAACAGGGCGTACAACCAACCGGTAGGAAGGTTGTTGGCTAGAAGGTTCTTCTCCGTAAAAAATTCTCTATCAAGGACTAAGCTTGGACTGCATGTCTTGCAACAAAGCCCAAGGTCTATGGGAGCAGGTGTGGCAACAGACGGGGTTAGCGACTGAAGCGGAACCATTTACCATCCCTGGAAGCATGTTATGCTTTAATTAAAGTCCATAGGAGGCTAAGCAGCTTAAGGCTCCTCTCCAAATGACAGAGTCCTCAAGGGAAAATCAGAAGGAGGGAGAACAGCACTTTCTCATCTACAGGAACCATGTCCGAGAAAAGCTAGGTTATCTCAGTGAGGGTTTCACTGGTGCATAAGCAGCAGACCAGAAGGCAACGTTATGTAACTGCTTGACAGTCTGTGAACTGTCAAAAACTGAACTGTCAACCACAACAGGTGCGTGAGGACATACAGCACTGGTGCATTAGTAGCAGACCAGAAGGCAACGTCATGTAACTGCTTGACAGTCTGTGAGTTGGCAACAACCAAAGCTGTGTGGGGAAGCCTCAACTCCTGACTGACTAGTCTGCTGCGGGCGAGTGGCGGTAACCACAGTGTGTTGCGGAGGCTGACACACCGTGTCAAAACACGGCAGCTTGTGGTAGCTCACGCACGGCAACGGAGTGCTCCGTGTGTTTGTGGGAGTCAGCATGCGTCTGGCAGGGTCGACTGCGCATGGGTGGAGGAGCTCTCACAACAAGAGTGTGGGAGCAGGCAGCCATGCTGGGCGCACAACCGTGGCAGGCTGTAGGCCAACGGGTGCATCGTCAACCTTCTCCGCAGTCGGAGTGTGGGAGCTGGCAACAACAAAAGCGGAGTGCTGGTGCGTGGGAGGGACTGCCGTGGGTTGCGGAGCATGCCGCATTGCGTCAAAACACGGCAGCTTGACAGCACCTTCCCACTGCTGATGCGGTAGCTCACGCATGTCAACGGAGGGTGCAGCATGAACATGCGTCTGGCAGGGTCGACTGCGCATCGGTGGTGGAGCTCTCACAGGTGGAGTGTGGGAGCAGGCAGCCGCAGTATCTGCTGAGCGCACAACCGTGGCAGGTTGTAGGTTAACAGGTGCAGTGTCAACCTTCTCAGCACGATACTCCTGCATGAAGGAAGCAAGCTGAGACTGCATAGTCTGCAGCCTGGACCACTAGGGTCTACAAAAGACGGCAACAAACGGAGCTACTGTCCGTTGTGACTGAGGGTCTAAAACAGCTGGTGCGGCAACAGACGGAGTTACTGCCTGTTGCGGTACCACCTTGCCTCTCTTGGGAGGTGTGCAGTCGTCGGATGACTGCAGCGAGTCCGAACTGACCCAGTGGCTACACCTAGGCCGTTGGACTTGCGCGGAAGGGACCGACTTGCACTTAAAAAGCTGCAAGATTTGGTCCATGGTTTCTACGAGAAACCTCTTCCGCAGACGAGGAATAAATGGGCTCTCTCGTCTTTGTGTGGGTGGGGCGATCACGTCGGCAACGTGTGTAGATACACCCGAAACCACCGAGGGAAACGTCTGTTCGTCGATCAAGGCCTGTGGAACCCTAAGTCGTTCGACATTACTTCTCCCCTGGGCTTGGGAGCTTGTAAGAGGTCCCGGACTAGGTGAACCACTGGCCCGAACAGACGAACCCTCGAACGCAACACTGTAACACTTTGCGCATATCACTTTATCACTTTTGATTTTCTGTTTGCACTTATTTCACTGAAATAGAAACTTTAACTGATTTCTACCTGAAACACGCAATCCTATCCTTCATTAAAAGGTAGTAATTGCGAAAAACAGTTTTACAATGCAACAGAAAAACATAATTAAAGATAAAGAATTCAGTGGCTGGAAAAGAGACTAAACACTAGATCAAATAAACTACGTTTAAAATCTCTCACCGCATAAAGCCTGGGAACAAGAATAAAACTCTAGAAACGTTTTACCTTCTTCCCCTACAGCGACTAGGGAGAAGAGTAAAAAACGAGAACAACGTTACGCGCTTGAACGAAACGTTTATTCTCCTCTCTCTCCCTCCGTCTCTATCTCTCTCTCTCTTCTCTCTTGACTTAGAACCTGAGAGAAGAGCCCAATTATATATCGTTAAAACATATTATTTGCTAAAGGAAAAAACTGAAAGGTTTCCCAAATAAAAAGTTCCTTTATTAGAATTTAAACCATTTAAGCTAAGAAAGAATGAACGAAACACTAGAATCGGTTTACTCTTACTGCAACGTGAAACCGTGAAATACTCTCTCTCTATCGTAACGATAGAGCGCATGTTGAACGTTCTGAACGTCAACAACTGCGGAGACTAAACTAAATGTTAGTTCATCTTTGAAAACAGTACGAGACTATCAAAGAAATTCTTTCAAAAACATTAAAATTAAAAAAGTATAAATTCTTAAAAGGTAAATACGATATGACGGGCTCAATGTTAATTAACTTCGGTTCCAAGTAAGGACCGCCTACTATTAGGAAAGGTCGCATATAAACAAACATAAAAATTAATTTTTATAAGTTTATAATAAATGGAAAGTTAATCAAAGAGGCCTATAAAGGCGGAGAGATATAAGATAAATAGATCTATAACTTGTTAAGCAAAATTACCAAAAACCTAAACACACTTCCGTCTAAGGGAAGGGTCGGCCATTTAAAGTGAAAGAGAGTCCATACTCTCTTCGTCACCAACACTTCCGTCTAAGGGAAGGGTCGGCCATTTAAAAGTGAAAGAGAGTCCATACTCTCTTCGTCACCATAATTAAATCTATCCAAAACGAGTTCAAGTTTTGAAATGAAGATAAAACCCCTGCATAGCGAAAGCTCAAAACTGGAATAGTGTACTTCACAAAATCGTTGTGAAAACAAATCCAGTTAGGGACGGCGTATTTAGTAGGTCTTGCCTGTGGCACGACAGAGGGAAAATTGGTTCTTTGTTGACATCGAGTACTTGAGTACCTACTTGACAGATGGCGCTGTTGATGTACACCCCCACCTGTATAGCGATCGCTGGCGTATTCCGCCCGTAGGTTTTTTCTGTCGGGCAGCAGGGATGCAGCTATATGATCATCGGGTAAGTTTGATATTGAAAAACACAATTTCATTGCACTTCACACAGAATTTATTATTACTATGCTTACATTTGAATAATGTATTCTTATTACTGGAATTGGTAAAATTATCATAATAAGCTTCATCTTTAACACCATCATGTGTAATTTGGAAATAACACTATCCAAAAGGAAGATTATTTGATGAATTTTCCATCTATTAAGCCATCATTTATAAATCATCTACTTTGAACATTAATACAAACATTAATCTTATTCTACCTGAAACTAAACACGCAGTATTTTCTGCTGTGCACAAAGATGTCTAAGCAACATATTTCTGCATTAATCATCGGGAAAACTTACCGGCATTGAAAACTTACCATTATGGGATGGAGCTGAGCAATGCTACCATACTGTATCCTTATTTTAACCTAAAAAGATATATAAAGCACATAACCTTATAATAAAGAATTGAGATAACTTACCAGTTTGGAGGAGTGGACAAGTCAGATATTTGGCAAAGATCATCAATGCAATTCAAATGAGGGAAAGTTTTCAGTGCGTGTTTTCTAAATTGTGGATATATGTCATGAATGTGTGCACCGCCCTGCAATAATAAAAGAAATAAAATTCAATAACAAATTATGTTACTGCTTCAAGACAGATCAGCTTCAACAGGTACAAATACTATACTGCAATCAAATTGAGCTTATAACCACAATACAGTATGTTAGGTCTGTCTTAAGAAAATTACAAAAGAAAAAGGAACAACCAGTATTACTCCAAAATTCTAAAATTAATAAATTTCTCTTACCTTCATGATATCACTTATGATTATGTGTAAATCAACCGGCAAGGATTCAGATTCAACACAGAATTTCCGAAAACTTATAAAAGTCTGCTGATACAAGTAATCTGCAATTAGATAAATTCTCTTAAAAATTGCACATATATTTTCTATACTGTACCATATCTTAACCCTTTTACCCCCAGGGTATTTGGAAATTTCCAACCCTTAACCCCCAGGGGTTATTTTTTTCCAGCACATTTTGCAGTATATTTTTTTAAAATTGCTCTAACAGCCTTAATTTTTGTCACAGAGAGGTCAGGTTGGTCTCATTCTCTTGGAAAATGCCTGAATTTTCTCAAAATAATTATCTAAAAGATGCAAAAAAAATTTTAAATAGCATTTTTTTTTGCAAGGACGTACCGATACGTCCATGGGGGTAAAGGGAGGAGTTTTGTGAAATGTACCAGTACGTCCTTTGGGGGTAAAAGGGTTAACTGAAGAGTACCAACCTTCTGTAATAACATAGTAAAATATTAATTTTTAAAATCTCTTCAGTACCATAAAATCCACAAATCCTTTCTTTATTACTAAAGAAATTTGAAATACATACTTAATTCTTAGAATATATCAGCAAAGAAATTCATATTAGACTAGAGAAATCAAGCACCTTAAATCAAAGATTACAAATAATATCCCATAAATCACTCTACAAAACAGCAATGATGAAAACAAAAGATGAAGACCTATAACAAAAATAAACAAGCATAAAGAAGTTACAATAATTAGCATGGAGTTAAAATAAAAACTGTACTACTTAACATATGATGAAGATTCAACAAGACTTACTATCTAATCCATGCTCACGGGCCAGTTCCCTTACGTCTTCATTGTTATAGAAACGGTTCAATACTCTCAAAATATCTTCTTTTTGTAGTGGCCCTGTAATCTCGGCACCCACGTTGATTTCATCTGATCTGGCCTGTTTCAAAATCCTAACAAATTAGTAAACACTAACTGTAATAGTATGAATAACACAAAATCTAGGGCAATACAAAAACAAATTTCAAAATTTTTATTTTTCCTAGCTATAGTAATGTAAGGACTTTAAAATAGAGATATGTATTCAGTGGAGATTGAACACACATTGCTTCATTAACCAAGAAGTTGATTAACAACAGGTGGTGTAAGGGAGAAGCCCTGCCCACACCTCTGTCAGAGAATAGGAACAGCCCTTTTAGTCCTAAGGTCTAGGACAGAGAGGTGGTTGAGGTTAGAAATTCGATTTAAAGACTCAGGTTTGTATATATAGGAAAAATAAAAAAACCATTTTAAAATGCTATTTGTTCTAACACATTGACAAAACCTTTTGTCCTTTAAAACAGGGAAGATCAGTCATTGGTGGGAGAAAATTCCCTATAACCTAATTGGAAGGTTCTTTTCTTGCTTAGACAAGTTGTCCTCCCTGGTCTCATACGGGAGCGAGGAAGGAAACTCAAACCTCCTAACTGCTAACCATAAGGATGCAGAAGCTGTTAAAGCCTCGGCCAGCATTAGCTTAATACAATGCTACAGTGTTCTGGGAATTTTTGCCGCAGACGTTTTCACAGCAAGACTTTACTTCACACAATTATAGCTGATGGGAATTTTACTGCACTTCCAATACTTTTTAATTTTATAGGTTTTCTTGATTCTGTAAACAAAATTAGCATTGTCAACTTATTTTTGAGGCATTTTAGAAGAGCTAGAAGAATTGTTCATAAATACATTTTGCAATGAGAGAAATATCTTAAAACGTGAAAAGTAGATACAATTGCTCATTCTTATTCAACAGCTACTTGTTTAAATCTTTAGATATATTAGCTAACTTACTTAAAGGCATAGGAGATGATGATGATGACATAACATACTTGTTAATTCTTTAATTTTCAAAGATGACTATATTACCTTATTAAAAGAAAAAAAAATCTCTTATAAAACCCTTAAAGTCTCATACTTTTGACGCACCATAATTTCTGTAGTAGAAAAATCTAGCGGAAAAAAATCCTATGGCAAAGAGTCTGTTGCCAAAAGTCCTATGACAAAAATTCCGGCAGCAAAAATTCCAGTCACCAAAAGCTACTACTAGGACCAGGAAAACCTATCTTCATAACAGGGAAATGGCATTGACAGTGTCAAACCAGTCAAATCAAGCGAAATGTTTGGAAAAACACTGATCTATCCTCCTGGCGGTGTTGCTTCTTGGCAGATTTAGTCAGCAGTCTGCAAGAAAGGCACTCAAGTTACGTAATTTACCAGCATTAGAAGTTTGACAAGCATTTAACAGTTGCGACGGTTTCATTTTCTCAAGGCAGGAACAAAACAGATAAGACGAGCCAGTCACTTTCTCTCCCCTCAAGACTTATGCCGAATGCATTACCATAAAAAAGATGCATACTAATTCTCATGTGGGAGCTGGGAGGACTACAAAACTTAGCAGTCACTTCAGGACCCAAGGAAAAAGTGGGCTACGGGTCTGTGGGCAACTTCCGTATAGTACACAGAGGGAAAGGTGGTGCTACACTTTATGACTTTTTCAGCTCCCAGTGTGTTGACAGGTAAATGGAAAGGCACAGGGCTAGGCTTGAGCGTTCTTACTTGAGATGACACTTGAGAGTAAGGACACTCCTCTTCCTGGCAGGAAAGGGAAAGATGAGTGAAACATCTCGCCATCACTTGACCTATAGCTTCAGTGTTGGGTTCCTGCTGAGGCCATTCAACTGCACCCAATCCAAGAAGAGTCACATAGGGATCACAAACCCTTGACGAACCACAAAGGTACCACTTAAAGGAAAGAGACAATACTCCCTCCAGGACAGGGAGAGCACCTTCTTAAGGGGAATGGAATTCCTCCTATGTTACCCTCACCTGACCAAACTGTAATGAACAGTCAGCAAGCAAAATCTGTCACTACCTCCCTAAGGAGAAGAATTTATATAAGAATTCCCAAGGAACTTACGAGAATCCTCCTGTACGACTACTGTCACCGCCTCTTCCTTCTGAAAAAGAGTTGTCATAAGAGAAAAGGAGATGAAAGGAGGAGCTGGGAGAGGATGAAGACATGAGAGCTAACAAACTCTTGTCATCCTCTCCAACAGTTCTTCCTTTCTATCATTTGTGGTTCAGCAGTTCTTACAATCAGGAACAAACGTGCTACCTCTATGAATTTTCCAATGCGAGCTCAAAAAATAAAAAAGAAGAACAGCAATCCCAGTATTTGTCCTGTGCTTGGAATATGCTAGGTAAGACATCCCTTTACTGACAGCTGGGGCCGCCATACCTCTCGAGTCTCTCCTCCCCTTGTTTTCACCTAACCCCCCTCCTGGACTAAGCTTGGTGGAGCAGGGTTTAGAACTTTCTGGAAAAAGCTGCTGCTGCTGGTAGTCATTGCTAGGATTTGGAGAAGGTTTGAACCTTTGTCAAACCAGAGCCAATTGTCAGGGTTGACCCAAAACGCTTGGCCGACATCTCCCTCAATACTGTAGACCTGACCCCTTGAAAGATCGCTGGGTGTATAAAGGAGTACTGGATACAAAGCATTCCTTTCATCACTCTCCTGATTGATAAACAAACAATCTAGCACATATCCAATTCTTGAGGCAAGCATGTCTCTTAGCTAAAAAGTTGCTACTGTGACAGACCTTTAGTCAGTCAATGATACCATCAGGGTTTGTGTTTGTTTTCTCTCCCTAGAATGTAAACAAATAAAACTGAATGAATCCAGGAACGTATAACTGGGAGGCAAATCTTGAGTTTTTTCGTCTGGGAAACAGTCTCTATGACCACAGAGCAAGAGTCATTCAGTGTACTCTCCCTCTGGTGAAAAGGTTTGATCGTGCTGTAGGCTCGACTTGGTGCTCACATGCCCAGAGCAGGGACCAGTCCCTGACCGACCCGGCAGAGCATGGCGAGCAGGACTGGTACAGAGAGGAAGTATCTCCGCTATCTATCAAAAGTACTGGTGTACCATGTGAAGGAAAATAGTAGTATTAGTAGTATCAAGTACAGTACCCTTGCCTCTGTTGAGCTTAGTGCAGAATAAGCCATGGTTCTGTGCTCATGAGCGCATACACTGCCCCGCTTGTCAGACCTACGGTGCTGATGTTCGGTCCAAGCAGGACCACTCATCTGCTTGAGGTGCAACAGCGTCGACTGTAACACCTGCTCTCACTAGCTTCACTTATGCTAAAGGCATAGGTAAGCGTTTATATTTTTACTCCTTTCCCAAGAAGTTTAGCAATCATTTCAAGTCACAAGGAGCTTTTAGTGAAAGTCTTCCCAAATAACTATCTTCTTTGTCAATCTTCTCAATGAAGGAGGAAGGAGAAGCGATTGATAGAGGAGGCGGCGTGAGAATAAATTCTCCTCCATTTGCCAACTATTCTTCCTTCATGGAGGAGTCGTGAGCTGCAAAAGATCCCCTGAAGCAGAAGCAACACTATCTTCCTCATCTGCAACACAAATCACTTAACTGGGAGTTTTGTCACAAGGGGAGTACTGAAAACACAAGGAAAAAATATCTTTATCAGGTACAAAGATAGGGCAAAATTCAGTCCATAACGGGTAACTTCCTCCTGAGGAAAACAAACTACGATAAAGAAAAGAACCATGCTCCAAGTTTATAGTCTTCCTGATCAGAAGTGTAAGAACAACACTCCAAAAGGGGGGGGGGGTACTTAAAGTCCCACAAAACATGCATCCCAACACTGTATCCTCCTAGTAACAAAATTCACCTTACCACACCATATGCTTACCTTTCTGTGCACTTTTGCTTGCTCACAAGTGAAAGCAGGCAAAAATTATAACACTTGTCACAAACAAATGCAAGAGAAGAACCAACAGTCATGAGAGGAACACCTCAGTTGCAACTGCAACGGTTGCAGCCAAAGGTAAAAATGACTATTCCGAGACAGGTAGGAGGGTGGGGCTTCCCCCTTGTGCCACCTGCCATTAGCCAACACTAACACCACCTGTCATTAACCAGCAACCTAGTTAAAGATTCAATGGCTGTTTCAGCATTGCTAGAGACATATTACTATTTCAAAGGATGAAAGGTTTGTATACACTTAGGAACAAATTATTCAAAGCTAAGAGATTAATCAATATCTTAACATAGCTCCTAAGGAAAATACAACACCCCCCATTAATTAACTATATAGTAACACTTAAATGCCATCAAAATTTCATAAACCCTCAGCACTTGTTCAAATTAAAAAAACACTTCTAAAATAAGTGATTACAATAGGCCTACTATTCATATAGAAAAGAAAAACTATCAAATACCTTGACAGGAACAGGAATGAAGAGATGTGATATATCATCCCTGCCTGATCTTCCGTGTTTACATCTATGAATACAGTGGAATGCTGGATTGATTTTCTTTGTGTTAGTGGACAATGCCAATCTGAAAACAATAAAAAGAAAGAAAACCATACAAATAGTCATCATAGCTTTATCATAGATTCCTACACTTCATTATGTTCATATATATTGTATCAAAACAAATAGGCTTATAGCTCATGGAGAACGTTCAAAAAAATTTCTGTACCATGCAGGCCATTGTTTTGCATAAATACTGTATAGACCTCCGAGAACATTGAAAACATTAATTTTAAAAGTATATTCTTCCTACTATACAAAACTGGGTCCTTAAATTAGGAGAGTGATCCAAGTGCAGATGGAAACCTCCAGTAAAACTTATTACGAGGTGTCGCAAGTGGCCGACAATTACCAGTCTGCAGTTTGCAGTCAAGTGTCTTTTAAGCAACGTTGTCATGATTATACATAGAGCATACTGTTAGGAACAAATTTCTCTTGTGACTGTTATTGTTACGTTGGTAACTGTGGCCGATGACGGAAAGGTTGAGCCATCTTCTTGAATTGGGTTACCCTGTCCTTGGATGGACACACTTGTTAAAAGTATTTATATCCATGCCCAGGTAGGTGTATCATTCTTTGCTTTGGAGAAAGCTTGGATTTCTCTAAGTTTGTCACAATCCCCAAATCACGAGAAAACTGTCCACATGATAAGAAGTTGGGACAGAGTCTGCCAGTATCAGTCAGTCTTCTAGATAGCAAATTGGATAAATTCTGTTGGTAAAAGCTCAAATGCAAAACAACACAAATACTAAAGTGAATACCCGGGATCCTGAACAGCTCGAAGCAAAGAACTTTGAACTGAAAGCCCTTGCTCTCTCGCACAGAACATAGATACTTCCTCGAAGAATGATTTACTTGGATTTGTAAGTATTCCACCCCGAGACTCAGCAAGATCATATATTTGTTCCTTACTGCATGTCTGACCATGGTGGGAGTTTCCATCCAAATAAGAGTCTGATGGATGAACTTGTTCATGGCTACGCACCGAGGCTTTCTTGACCAGAAACATATGGCTGAAGAAGCCTGGAGGGCAGTCCTGGACTTCTATAGCGATATTTAGGACCATCGTCTGCACCTCCGAATGTAGAGAGAATTTGTTTTATGGGTTGGCGGTAACCGACCTGAAGTACAACCACCGCTCACTTCTCTGCCAAAGGAAATTGCCACTTTATCTATCTCTCTGTCAGGCATCCCCTCAATGAAGGTGGATAAATGGGGGAATTTCCAATCCTAGCAAGAGTGAAGGCCTCGCCTATGTTTGCTTCTACGACTCTGGTCCAAGTCCTTCACCGAGGAAAAGGCTGACCAAAATCCGTATGGTTCCAGGATGTTGAGAATGTGATTCTGAAATTGCTCCTATTGGAATCCAGTCTAGAAGCTGGACCCTATGTTTATCTTGGAAGGGGAGGCAACCTGAAAAGGTTTGAGGTGGTGGTTTGTGGTCTCCCAAATGACACCGTTCAGTGGAAAAGTTAATCTTGGTTTGACTTCTACCTGCTCCAAAGGAAAACAGACAGTCCTTTGAATGATGAATTTCTCGAGTTCTTTATCTCGATCTTCTACTTGCCTCATGAACTTGGAGGCCCCCTCATCTTGCTTCTTCAGGATCTACTTGGCCCACTGGTTGGCCATCTGGTGGATCAAAAGCTCCAATGCTTTTATTTCTGACAGAGTGAGGGCCTTGAACTACCTCTTCTTTACCGTGTCCGAGAGGTCATCCATGCTAACTAAATATTTCTTTGTCCCTGACCAGTAGTCTGACCAGGATGCAACTTGAAGGGTTGACATAGCGGCAACTTCCGAAGCCGTAAATGTGATATGTTGAGCTGCAGCCGATATAGACAGGGTCAGGGTAACAACCCTTTAATCCAAAAGCAAGAAAGCTGGATTATGTAATAAGTCTTCTGCCTCTAAAAAGCTGGCGTTATTAGCATTCGGTTTAGGCACTCTGGCATCAGTAGACTAATAGCCTAAACTGCTCTCTATTTCCAAGGGAATGGCTTTTGGTATCCATCTTTTCCCTCACACTCCAAAAAGCTAGAGGATACTTTGCATTAAAGGAAAGTAAAGGGTGAGGCACTTACTAATACCAATAATATGTACTCTCATTTTTGTGATAAATAGATAGGTACACCGCATGCTATAAGCCACCCCCCCAAAAATAAGACGACCGCACAAGCATGGATCCATAGCATACGGGGAACATACGCGTGGATCCCTAGCCTCAGGGGAACATGTGCGTGGATCCCTGTCAAACGGGAACACAAGTGTGGAACCATAGCATACGGTGAACATACGCGTGGATCCCTAGCGTTAGGGGAACATGCACGTTGATCCCTATCATATGGGAAACGTACATGAATTCCTAGCACGTGGGGAACATGCGCACGTGAATACCTTGCATGTGAATCCCTTGCATGCTGGGAACATGCACATGAATGACTAGCATGTGGGAAACATGCACATGAATGACTAGCATATGGTGAACATGCACATGGATCCCTAGCATGCAGGAAACATGCACGTGGATCCCTAGCATGTGGGGAACATGCACATGGATCCCTAGCATGTGTAAAACATGCACATGGATCCCTGGCATGTGGAGAGCATGCAAGAGGATCCCTAGCATGTGGGGAACATTCATATGGATCTCTAGCATATGGAGAACATGCATATGGATCCCTAACGTGTGTAGAACATGCACATGGATCCCTAGCATGTGGAGAACATGCACGAGGATCCCTAGCATGTGGGGAACATGCACATGGATCCCTAGCATGTGGAGAACATGCACGAGGATCCCTAGCATGTGGGGAACATGCACAAGGATCCCTAGCATGTGGGGAACATGCACGAGGATCCCTAGCATGTGGGGAACATGCACATGGATCCCTAGCATGTGGAGAACATGCACGAGGATCCCTAGCATGTGGGGAACATGCACAAGGATCCCTAGCATGTGGGGAACATGCACATGGATCCCTAGCATGTGGGGAACATGCACATGGATCCCTAGCATGTGGAGAACATGCACGAGGATCCCTAGCATGTGGGGAACATGCACATGGATCCCTAGCATGTGGAGAACATGCACGAGGATCCCTAGCATGTGGGGAACATGCACAAGGATCCCTAGCATGTGGGGAACATGCACGAGGATCCCTAGCATGTGGGGAACATGCACGAGGATCCCTAGCATGTGGGGAACATTCAAATGGATCCCTTTCATGTGGGGAACATTCACATGGATCCCTTTCATAATGGGAACATGCACGCGAATCCCTTGCATGTGGGGAACATGTGCGCAAATCCCTTGCATGTGGGGAACATGTGCGCGAATCCCTTGCATGTGGGGAACATGTGCGCAAATCCCTTGCATGTGGGGAACATGTGTGCGAATCCCTTGCATGTGGGGAACATACAGGCAAATCCCTAGCATGTGGGGAACGTGCGCGCAAATCCCTTGCATGTTGGGAACATGTACGCGAATCTCTTGCATGTGGGGAACATACAGGCAAATCCCTAGCATGTGTGAAACATGCACGCGAATCCCTGGCACTTGGGGAACATGCACGCGATTCCCTTGCATGTGGGGAACATGCATGCGAATCCCTTGCATTTGGGGGAACATGCACGCGAATACCTTTCATGCGAGGAACACGCGCGTGGATCCCTAGCATGTGAGGAACATGCACGTAAATCCTTAGCATGTGGAGAACATGCACATAGATCCCCATCATGTGGGGAACATGCACGTGGATCCCTAGCATGTGGGAAACACGCACATAAATCCCTGGCATGTGGAGAACATGCACATGGATCCCTAGCATGTGGAGAACATGCACATGGATCCCTAGCATGTGGGAAACATGCATATGGATCCCTAGCATGTGGGAAACATGCACGTGGATCCTTAGCATGTTTAGAACATGCACGTGGATCCTTAGCATGTGTAGAACATGCACATGGATCCCTAGCATGTGGAGAACATGCACGAGGATCCCTAGCATGTGGGGAACATTCACATGGATCCCTTGCTTATGGGGAACATGCACATGAAACCCTTGCATGTGGAGAACATGCACACGAATTCCTTGCATGCGGGGAACATGCGCATGAATCCCTTGCATGTTGGGAACATGTGCATAGATTCCTAGTATGTGGGAAACATGAGCATGAATCCCTTGTATGTGAGGAACATGCGCGTGGAGACCTAGCATGGGGGGAACGGAACATGCATGTGGATCCCTAGCATGTGGGGAATATGCGCATGGATTCCTAACATGTGAGGGACATGCAAATAGATCCCTAGCATGTGGGGAACATGTACAAAGATCCCTAGCATGTGGGGAACATGCGCATGGATTCCTAGCGTGAGGGGGACATGATGCACATAGATCCCTAGAATGTGGGGAACATGTATGTAGATCCCTAGAATGTGGGGAACATGTATGTAGATCCCTAGAATGTGGGGAACATGTATGTAGATCCCTAGAATGTGGGGAACATGTATGTAGATCCCTAGAATGTGGGGAACATACATGTTGATCCCTAACCTAAGATTCTCCAATTAACCTAACCTTAGAGTCCTTGTTCTATTGTACCAACCAAAAGGGCTATGACCCTCCACTGGACCTCTTACCTGCAGACTCAATGTGTTTACCTTAAACTAAGTTTATTTGTAACCCAGGGTGGGTCTTACTTGTGAAATTATGGTTTTTCATGAATATCTTCTAGTTTAAGCCATCCATATAACTGTAGATATATGGGTTTCTGAAAGTTATTGCAATAAAAGTCATTCAGAACATCTATAAATACACCAAGTACACATCTCTTATTTCCTCAATAAGAGAAATAGTTGTTGATTAGGAATGAATGTAACAGATCCTTCCTTCATAAACCAGAGAGGCAGTAGAACAGCTCCTAAACGTTAGACGAAGCTTTTCCTTAGAAATACAGGTAAGAGATTGGCAAAGAAAAATAAAAAAAAATTATGTAGCAATAATATACGCCTTGAAGGTCCCTTGAAAGATGCATTCAAATGGGGTCCAGCTTCTAATATCATAGAATATGGGAAAATAATGGCCAGAGACATTGGATTTCTTCATTTTTAATCAAACGCAGTATCCACTGGTACTACTAGTTTCAGTGTGTCTGATATGGGGGTTCAAAATAGTGTATTTAATGAGATCTACCAGACTAGGTCTTCGGGTGTATGTATGATAGCGGCTAACTTTATGTATGGTGAAGACAGATTAAGAATATGGCAGTGTAAGGGGGGTCGTTAGCCCCCTCGTTAGGCAAGTAGGTAAGGGCATGGCTTGTAGGTTAAGTTAAGTGTGAAAGTTTAAGTTTGTTGATGTCTATTTTCTATGTACTAGGGAGGAACTGGCCGCTGATATACAAAGGCTCCTAGGTCCTTTACAGTTTTCTAACTTATATTGTACTCTTATGCAATTTGTCCTGAAAAATGCATCAAATACATAAACTGCCGTACTTGCAAAAATATACAGCAATGTATTAATGGTTAACTGTATCCATTTGCCAAACATATAACGGTAAAATTATATATATGGACAGAACAACATTTTGAACAGAAAAAAAGTTTTTCCAATCGTAAACAATGTGCTTTCACTGAATTTGACCTTTATTTCAACAGCAAACAAACCCAAAAAGTTTTTAGACCATCAAAGAACAGGCATATCTTTTTTAAATCTAATGGCGTTTGCTCAGCTGTGCGCTTGCAGAAAAAGAAAAATATCAATCTCCTATGTACTGGCAAGCGTTACAGGCCGAGCTGCGCATGCTAACCCAAATGATTCATTATTTAAATAATTAAGTTTTTATTAGAAGTGAAAATCAGTGTTTTTTTAAGAAAACGGAAGTTTTCCTATAGGGAACACCTGTTTTTATGCATAAAATTTTTTGGTTTTATTTTACAAGGGGAGGGGGGGGGCACATTAAAAATGCCCTTTACGCGTATTGCTCATGATTTTTTTATTTTCTGTTAGAGAATTTAGTGCTTTTTGGGGGTGTTTGGAATTCGAAGTAAAATAGCTCAAAATCGGTCTTTTTGCCACATTCTGGAGCATCAAAAACGTTCAAAACACCTGTAATCACATCACATTCCGTTTTTTTTTTCTCATTTATGTCGAAAACACTATTGCTTTAATGTAAAAATTTACCAAGTTTTTTTCCGTCCGTAACTATAATAAAGCCGGCAGCTGGAAGGTTATGACTAGTATTTGACATGTTCGATGAAGAAACTTACAGAGCTTTAGGCCTCGACACTTGCTTTCCTTTGGGGATATTGCCAACTTGAAGAAATCCATCATCCAGGAAAAGTATTCGGGATGCTAATCCTCTAACTGCTTGAGACTTCACATTACACCTGTTTTCACTGTTAAGTAAACATTTCGACAAATTTAAGGGCCTCCACATTGCTCCGTTATCTGTTTACATTGGGAGAAGTTGATAGTAGTCGTACGGACGTAATCTCTGTAACAGCCCGTCCGTTATTTCAGGTAGTTTCTTCCCTTAACAATCGTTAATGTGATGAACTTAGTTAATGAACTCCAATCATAAAACCGAGCATTTACAATCGCCTTCACCATAAAGCTTAAACTATACATATCTAGTGTTTTGAATTATCAGTCAATTAAAATTGAGATTTATTCATAGAATAGAATGATAATCGTATGTTTGTAAAAGTTTTTTTTTTTTTCATGGGATGAAGATAAAAGTCGGACAGTAATTCAGATGTCAACTAATTCATGGTAATTCACGTTATTCAATGGACAATTATTCAAAAATAATAAAATTACTCAAACTGTACCATTGGAAAACGAAAATATCAAATGCAAACAACAGTAATATGAAGAACAAGTTGGATAACTAATCGCATATTATCGTTTTGAAGAGAATAGGTTTCCATTTACAGAATAAAGTTATCAAAAACCGTGCAGAACTGGTTGTTCATAAATCACCGCATGGCTGACAAAAAGTCGCAGCACTATGCCATCAATATCAGTACTGTATATCAACAAAGTCATCTCATAGATATCTATGGCAATTGTAGTGTCAGGTGAATACTTTTAACATTCTAATTAAGTGGGATTAATGTAGAACCACCAAAACGATAAATAGTACCAAATGTATAAAATCAACAAAGATAAAGTTTTAATATGCGAAAACGTAAAGAAATTGTCAAATTATGAAAAAAAAAATACCAAACTTGGTAGAGTTGACTGTGAAAAGGGTAAAACAGTCAGTTTGGAGTTGTTGGTGTTACTGTTATTACTGATATAACACTGGATGTGCAAAGTTTTGTGGAGATGTGTATGAAATACTGCCGACAAAAGTAATAACTTGGGTTTAGAGAAGATGCAAGGAATATATAAAAATATTAAGTCAGAATAAAAAACGAAGTAATTGGATCACATGCTAATGGATAGGCTTGATGTATGTTAGAGCAGTGTGCAGTAGAATTGAATATAGCGAGAAGTTGAGCAAACGAGGTATGTAAGAAGCGGTAAAATGTGTATGGGTGAAAGATAGAAGGAAAAGAACGATTTGGTGAAATTAAGTGTTGAGGGAGGAAATGTGCAGAGCAAAATATTGTAGAGAGGGAAAAGAAGAAGGCTTGGTGTTAGCTGTTGTTTGAAGAAAATATTGGGGTAATGAATTTAAATTGGCTGGTTCTGACTACCAAGGCAAGAATATGAAATAGGCCCAACCTTAATGTATGAAAAAAACTATATCTAGGCCAATATTTGTCAAAATGAATAGAAAAAAATAAAATATAAAAAAAAACTGGGAAGCTAAACGTCTTAAGATTTTGTTAATAAACGATGGAGAGTAAAATTTTATATCACCTGATATTTTTTTTTTTTTACAAAATTAGAAACAGAATAAAAAAAGTCCCAAAATGATAAAGTAAGCAAAGAAGCTAAATGAAGAATAAGGATGGTATATATTGAAGGGTAGATTGTACAGAATGAAACAATTTTGCCGGAGCCAAGATAATTGAAATCCTGATAATATATTTGTTAAAAATACAAGGCTTAACATAAACAGAAAAAAATGTGGAATTTTTAAGGAATTGAATAATAAAAGTATCTATTTTAAGAGACATGATAAGACAGGTAGATTAAACTAGAGTAAAGTAGAAGCATGAGGGACGTAAGAAAATGGGATGGGGTTAACGGTAGACTACTCTATAGATATATCGTTAGCCTAGAAATACAGGCAAAGGAATTTCAGGATAACAAAGGCTACAAAGAAATTGAGAAATTCTCATAAACTGGATGAACGATTATGGATTAGTTTTATTATATGAGGATATAAAAGTACCAGAATTTACACTTTGGAAAGATTGCAACAGAAGAAAACATAAAACCAATGAAGGGATAAGTAAAAACTTGAGGGAGAAATGATGCTTGAAGGAAAAGATGAATTTTTGATACCTCAGATATTAATGTGATCACTGATTAATTTAGGTAAAAAGTGAAATAAGAAAATTATTATAAAGGGAAGGCGGAGAGATGTCGGATACATTAGATCAAATGAAAATTGAAAAGAGTTTGAAGGAATATTTGAGAGGGGATGAAATACAAAAACTTTAACCCTGAACCTGAACCTTAACCTGAGCCTCAAACCTGAATTTGAACCTTAACCCTAATCTTGATCAAGAACCTTAACCCTAAACCCAAACCTTAATCCTAAACCTAAAACTTTAACCCTAAATCTAAACCTTAACCTTAAGCATGTACCTTAATCCTCGACCAGAACCTTAGCCCTGAATCTGTATCTTAATCCTAAACCTGGACATATTCCTGAACTTAAACGTTATTCCTAAATCGGAACCTTAACCCTAAAACTGAACCCTGATCCTTAATCTGGAGCCTAACCCTCAACATGAAGCCTAACCCTCAACTTGAACCTTAACCCTAACACAGTACTTTAATCCTGAACCTGAACATTAATCGTAAATGTAAACCGTGAATTGGAACCTGAACAGTAGCCTTAACACTGAACCTTAACTCCAAACATTTACCCTGAACCTGGACTCATTGCAAACACTTGAAGGCGGGAGTAAGACCTTCTGCTTTGCTGTAAGTAACTCAAACTGACCAGTTTGGTGCATGTGATCTCATCCATGGTCCACAATACAAGAGGCAACGGTAATTAAATGTTTTTCTCGGTGGCTTTCTCCTGTTAGGAAAATGGGTTAAGATCTAGAAAAATTACAGGAAAGGTTGAAAATGGCATATGACGAGGTGAGAGTAAGAGAAACTGGTAATTTAGAGGAGGAGTGGAAGTTAGCAAAAGAAAATTTTGTTGGGATTGCAAGTGATGTATGTGGCAAGAAGGTTGTTGGAGGCAGCATGAGGAAGGGCAGTGAATGGTGGAATGAAGGAGTGAAGGTAAAAGTGGAAGAGAAAAAGAGGGCTTTTGAAGAATGGCTGCAGAGTAATAGTATAGAGAAGTATGAAAAATATAGAGAGAAAAAGGTGGAAGTAAAGCGCAAGGTACGTGAGGCAAAGAGGGCAGCTGACCTGAGGTGGGGTCAGGGACTGGGTCAGTCATATGAAGAGAATAAGAAGAAGTTTTGGAAAGAAGTGAAGAGAGTAAGGAAGGCCGGCGGAAGAATTGAAGAGACAGTGAAAGATGGAAATGGAAGGTTGTTAAAAGGAGAGGAGGTAAGGAAAAGGTGGGCGGAACATTTTGAAAGTTTGCTGAATGTTGAGGATGATAGGGAGGCAGATATAATTGCGGTTCCAGGTGTTGAGGTGCCAGTGATGGGAGATGAGAATGAGAGAGAGATTACAATAGAGGAAGTGAGGAGAGCACTAGATGAAACGAGAGTAGGAAAAGCATCGGGTATGGATGGTGTGAAAGCTGAGATGTTGAAGGAAGGGGGTGTGACTGTACTTGAATGGTTGGTGAGATTGTTTAATGTGTGTTTTGTGTTGTCAATGGTACCAGTAGATTGGGTCTGTGCATGTATTGTACCACTATATAAGGGTAAGGGAGATGTGCATGAGTGTTGTAATTCAAGAGGTATTAGTTTGTTGAGTGTAGTTGGAAAAGTGTATGGTAGAATACTGATTAATAGGATTAAGGATAAAACAGAGAATGCAATCTTGGAAGTACAGGGTGGTTTTAGAAGAGGTAGGGGTTGTATGAATCAGATTTTTACAGTTAGGCAGATATGCGAGAAATATTTAGCAAAAGGTAAGGAGGTGTATGTTGCGTTTATGGATCTGGAGAAAGCATATGATAGAGTTGATAGGGAAGCAATGTGGAATGTGATGAGGTTATATGGAGTTGGTGGAAGGTTGTTGCAAGCAGTGAAAAGTTTCTACACAGGTAGTAAAGCATGTGTTAGAATAGGAAATGAGGTGAGCGATTGGTTTCCGGTGAGAGTGGGGCTGAGACAGGGATGTGTGATGTCGCCGTGGTTGTTTAACTTGTATGTTGATGGAGTGGTGAGAGAGGTGAATGCTAGAGTGCTTGGACGAGGATTAAAACTGGTAGGCGAGAATGATCATGAATGGGAGGTAAATCAGTTGTTGTTTGCGGATGATACTGTACTGGTAGCAGACACAGAAGAGAAGCTTGACCGACTAGTGACAGAATTTGGAAGGGTGTGTGAGAGAAGGAAGTTGAGAGTTAATGTGGGTAAGAGTAAGGTTATGAGATGTACGAGAAGGGAAGGTGGTGCAAGGTTGAATGTCATGTTGAATGGAGAGTTACTTGAGGAGGTGGATCAGTTTAAGTACTTGGGGTCTGTTGTTGCAGCAAATGGTGGAGTGGAAGCAGATGTACGTCAGAGAGTGAATGAAGGTTGCAAAGTGTTGGGGGCAGTTAAGGGAGTAGTAAAAAATAGAGGATTGGGCATGAATGTAAAGAGAGTTCTATATGAGAAAGTGATTGTACCAACTGTGATGTATGGATCGGAGTTGTGGGGAATGAAAGTGATGGAGAGACAGAAATTGAATGTGTTTGAGATGAAGTGTCTGAGGAGTATGGCTGGTGTATCTCGAGTAGATAGGGTTAGGAACGAAGTGGTGAGGGTGAGAACGGGTGTAAGAAATGAGTTAGCGGCTAGAGTGGATATGAATGTGTTGAGGTGGTTTGGCCATGTTGAGAGAATGGAAAATAGCTGTCTGCTAAAGAAGGTGATGAATGCAAGAGTTGATGGGAGAAGTACAAGAGGAAGGCCAAGGTTTGGGTGGATGGATGGTGTGAAGAAAGCTCTGGGTGATAGGAGGATAGATGTGAGAGAGGCAAGAGAGCGTGCTAGAAATAGGAATGAATGGCGAGCGATTGTGACGCAGTTCCGGTAGGCCCTGCTGCTTCCTCCGGTGCCTTAGATGACCGCGGAGGTAGCAGCAGTAGGGGACTCAGCAGTATGAAGCTTCATCTGTGGTGGAAATGTGGGAGGTTGGGCTGTGGCACCCTAGCAGTACCAGCTGAACTCGGCTGAGTCCCTGGTTAGGCTGGAGGAACGTAGAGAGTAGAGGTCCCCTTTTTGTTTTGTTTCTTGTTGTTGTCGGCTACCCCCCAAAATTGGGGGAAGTGCCTTTGGTATATGTATGTATATGTATGTATGATGAAATAATCCACTTTTCACGCGATTTACTTAATTGCTGCATCTGACAATGTCAAGAATAGCACAAATGTGGCAGCCTTCAAGAAAAACCTGAAGACTTATCTTTTTAGAAAGTGTTATAATAGTGACCTGAAAACTATTAAGCCTGAATACAAATGCTAGCGAAATAACTGATAAGATACAGAGCAAAATATTAACTGCAATGAAATTATTTTTTCACACACCAAGGCCCGCCTGAACAGACTTTTAGTGTCTGACGGAGGGCGAGAAATAAACCCGTAAAAGTAAAAGTAATTAAATGAATCTATTAACGCTTCTGCTCTCTACTATTACTGCTAAGACCGTTAACCACTAAAAAACGTTACAAAATTTAGTATTCTCTTCGATATACGAATGTATCGACGATTATCCTCTTGCAAGAGGGAACAGGAAATACACAAGGCACTAAAATTCAAACATCTTACAAAAAATAGAAATGTTGATATTCAGAGAAACTATAAACTAAGCTACTGTATTTTACAACTTTATACCAGCTGTGTTATACGATTAGAAAGCTTACAAATTCATTTCCTATTCTACTCCGTACGAAAGGAATCGGCGCACTAAAGGACCTTGAGACCTTCCAATTATATACACTAACACGTATTTTTAAATGGCGTTTAATGAGTTAACATTGTTTATCACAAGTTGTCAAAAGAATTATACCGCCATGATTAACGTCAAGAATGTGGATTCTAATAAACAGTCTTAGTAATTAAGAGAATTATCACCGTCAATAATTAATTTGGTTCTGTTTTAGTATGCAATCTCATTTATGGCGTGATCTCGGAAATTCAAAATATGTACTGAATTAAAAATGGAGTAATTATTCAAGTGTCCAGGACACTTGTGAATAATTACTCCATTTTTAATTTAGTATACATTTTGAATTTCAGAGATCACGCCATAAATTAGATCGCATACCAAAACAGCACCATTAATACCTTAACCACGAAGAACGTTAATTTCAAGACCTATTGCAGGCTTATCCTCTCGTTTGCATCATGAATGGATTAAAACTCTTTCTGTAAACTAGTGCATTTACAACATTCTTCACTAGAAACATTACAAATCATAGTTTTTTGTTACACAATCTTCGTAACTAACCCTTTAACGGTGCTGTACTCTAATTGCTGCAACAGGGTTCCATCACCGGAATTACGATTGTCACTGTAATAAGACCTCATATCTACCACTTCAATAGCATAAAACGATTGTCTACCTCATTTCTTTCTCGGTAATGTACCTTTAGTTTGTTAAGAATATTACCAACAAGTTAATTTCTTTACGCAAATTTCATTATTTTAGAAACATTATATCTTCATTAACAAATATATTTTCGTGAGATTATCAACTCAAAGGATTTTTTTTTCTTTTTTTACAAAACTGTCTGATTTTAGACCTACGATCCTTAGCAATTTTGCAAGTGAACAGCTGATTCTACAAATATATTTTCTACTTCAGTTCAATTTCGTTCAGCGGTTGTGGTCTTGGTATCTTGGTATCTGTTACAACCATGGAACTATTAATGGCCTCTTCCAATTTTAGTAGTATGCATTTTTTTCCCTAATCCTTCCTTGTAAACTCCAATTAATACAATCCGAAGAGAAACATGCCATTCATATATCATCATGGATGTCATTGCAACATAGGGGGCATATGGAATTTTTAGGGATTTGGTGTTATTTGGTCTGTTGTCATAACGCCGGAGTATACCGTAAGCAAAAAGGCTGTTGATATGCAAGGTTTTTATTCTATTTTTTATTTTTATAAAATTAGATCAGGATTTTTTTCAACAACTATTATCATCATCTAGGATAAGAGGCATTTAAGAGAAAAGTCAATTATCATCATGATTATCATTATTGCATTTTCATCATTGCTAAGATTTGTCATTGAGATGCACAAGTTTCCCTTGGCTCTTGAGGGGCCATATCGTAGGGTAATTTGAATGTCAATTAGAATGCAAATATAAATTTTAATAGATTTTAGACATAACTATCATTATATAAGCTACGAAATATGTCCTAAAACACGAAACAAAGATGGCAGCAATGTGAGAATTAGATGGTTGGCGACACTTAGCGTTGGAGAAGACATGAAGGACTGAAATAAATGTCAGTAGTAGGGAGATTCTGTAAATATATACACACACATACATATACATATGTAACACACACATACTTGTTAAATACAATAGCCAATACAATGGAACTTACAAGTCAATCTGTGGAGGGATGCTTTGATAGTTTCCCAGCGTTTTTACGTTTTCACTCTATCTTTGATACTATAGAAAACGAAATATCCAAGGATACAAAACTGGTAGTTGAACTTAAATCTTACGACAGCTCCGTCTATTGGCAAGTGTTAGAATCTATACCTTTGATACTGTAGAAAACGGATTACCCAAGGATGCAAAACTGGAAGTTGGACTCTAATCTCACGACAGCTCCATCTACTGGCAAGTGTTAGAATCTATACCTTTGATACTATAGAAAACGGATTACCCAAGGATGCAAAACTTGAAGTTGAACTCTAATCTCACGACAACTCCATCTACTGGCAAGTGTTAGAATGTATACCTTTGATACTATAGAAAACGGATTACCCAAGGATGCAAAACTGGAAGTTGAACTCAAATCTCACAACAGCTCCATCTACTGGCAAGTGTTAGAATCTATAACTTTGATACTATAGAAAACGGATTACCCAAGGATGCAAAACTGGAAGTTGAACTCTAATCTCACGACAGCTCCATCTACTGGCAAGTGTTAGAATCTATACCTTTGATACTATAGAAAACGGATTACCCAAGGATGCAAAACTGGAAGTTGAACTAAAATCTCACAACAGCTCCATCTACTGGCAAGTGTTAGAATCTATAACTTTGATACTATAGAAAACGGATTACCCAAGGATGCAAAACTGGAAGTTGAACTCAAATCTCACAACAGCTCCATCTACTGGCAAGTGTTAGAATCTATACCCTTGATACTACAGAAAACGTATTATCTAAGGATGCAAAACTGGAAGTTGAACTCTAATCTCATGACAGCTCCATCTACTGGCAAGTGTTAGAACCTATACCTTTGATACTACAGAAAACGGATTACCTAAGGATGCAAAACTGGAAGTTGAACTCAAATCTCACGACAGCTCCATCTACTGGCAAGTGTTAGAATCTATACCTTTGATACTATAGAAAACGGATTACCCAAGGATGCAAAACTGGAAGTTGAACTCAAATCTCACGACATCTCCATCTACTGGCAAGTGTTAGAATCTATACCTTTGATACTATAGAAAACGGGTTACCCAAGGATGCAAAACGAAGTTGAACTCTAATCTCACGACAGCTCCATCTACTGGCAAGTTTGTTGAATTCCATACCTCTGATACTATAGAAAATGGATTATTCCAGGATACAAAACTGGAAGTTGAACTTACTTCTCACGCCAGCTCCATTTATTGGAAAGTTCTTTAGAATCCATACCTTCGATACTAAAGAAAACTGATTATTCAAGGATAAGAAACTGGAAGATGAACTTTATCTCATGACAGCTCCATCTATTAGATAGTTTGTTCGAAACCATACATTAAATACAACAGGAAACTGATTATCCTAATATACAAAAAAATGGAAGTTTAACCCAATCTCACGGCAGCTCCATCTATTGGCAAATTGTTAAAATATATACCTTAGATACTATATCAAACTGAATATTCAAAGATGCAAATCTGTTAGTTGAACTTGAGCCTCACGACAGCTCCGTCTATTGGCAAGTTTGTTCAAGACCATGGAAATTATACAGTACTCCATACCAAGAATTAAACTAAAAAAGAAAAACCATTCACTAGCATTAATCTTACCTATTGCCAAACAGGAACTCCTAAGTTTGTCAAGAACTCTAGAACCTTTGTACTGCTCGATCTATGGAAAACATTCCTTTTCTATGCAAGACGTTTTGTTTGTGAGAATTCCTTTATACCAACAAATTTGTTTTACGGTATAATCAGTACCACCGTGACATCACAGCATCAACACACATTTGACCCCTATGCAGCAACATTCAGATGGAGTGACCAGAGATTTAACTCAAACTTTCTCAATTTAACAATTCTAAAACATTCTTCCCTACCTGTGTAGATATATCAGCAGACAATAAAATGGGATAAACATTGTAAATACCAGTGTAATCAAATGTCCCTTGAATCTTTTAGTTAATTCCGCTCTTAAATCTAGCTTTATAGCATTATCAATTAAGGTAAAATATCCGTAGCTAAAAACACTTACCCTGGTAGAACGTCAAAACTACTTACGCAAGCGTTAAATTGTACACAAATTTACTGTGGCCACAAGAATCAGACCTTTTATAAATACCAGCCTGGGTACCAAGATCACCGAAATTTAATTTTCTGTACTTTGTTTAATATTGTTATTATCTCTCCGGTCTTGTTCAGACTAAGTCTACCCTCGAAATCAGTTTCAAACTACCAATTACACCAATGATAAAATCGCCTTTAACCAAATGTTATCCGGATAGAGTAAGTTGCAAAATTTAACATATTTAAAGGTTCCAACAACTGAACATTTTTATTGGTGATAAAACTTCAAAATAAAAACATACTATCTTGAAAGTTCGTACAGATTTACTTAAAGGCTAAAACTTCACCAGCGGGTTACCTATTCCGTAGTTTTCATTTTGATTAAATTTGTCAAAGGTAAACACTGGTACCATTACTTTGCCGTTGCAGTATTAAATTAATTTCATCCTAATCACTGGCCACTTCAAAGATTTCAGTCTTTTGAAATCTTAAGTTTCCCTTGGCTTTTAACGGGGCATTTGATAGGTGGAGATTTAAAAGTGCTAATAAGGTTTACATTTTTTATTTCAACAGCAGTAAAAGGTTTTGGAAAACTTAACATTGAGAATTACAAGGTTAGACAGCTATTGTATAGACGTCATGCAATGAAGTCAGTCAGACGTACGAAACCAGTCTTATAAAACTATTAAGTAAGAAGGATTCTGAATTTGATTATCAGAAACTCACTAAAACAGTAAATAAAGACAGTAAATAATGCAATGCAATAAGCAAGCGTCAGCAAAGCTGCTTTGGTAGTTATTTGAAAAGCTTTATTAAACCCTTTGTGCTACAGGAAAGTTTAAACCTCACGACATCTGTTGACAGTTAAAGCTTGCAACTACACTATACCCCGTTCCACGAATAAAACTACGAACCCTTTACTAGACATAACCCGATATTTTCAAGCCCTTTAATATACTGTGCCTCAGGGAGGAACGGTAAACTATGCTCATCAGTAACCTGTCACTTATTTTTTAAGTAGGTTAATTATAATATGGAAATAAAAACCTGAAATTACACAAAAAAAAAAAAAAAAATAAAGCTATGTAGCAGTTCAGCGAGGGAGTTGTATGGACCCAAGTCTTGGTATGACAATGAAAATATTAAACAGATTTTGTAGATTTGAGAACAAAAACTTCAAAAGAACATTGGAGTTAAATGGCAGGACAGGATTAGAAATAAAACATTACTAGAATGCCATATGTGGACGAGATAATGGCGAGGGGCAGATAGGTGGCTTGGATACGCTCTTCGCACGGTTAACCAAACTTAACTGGGCTCCACAAGGCAATAAAAGAGTTGGAAGCCCAAGACCTACAAGGCTGAGGACTATGGAGCGTGAAGTAGATGAATGGGGGAATATTGATTTAAAAGCTAAAGATAGACGACTGGCGAAATCAAGCAGAGGTCCTTGGCGTCAATCGGTGTAGGAGACTAGGTGAATAGTGTGTTCTGAAGTAAAACCACCTTGCCAAACAAGTACTCCTCGAATCTTAATGGCAAAATCTTCCTCATCTAAGGAAGAATAAAGTTAAGAGTTTCAGAATTTCTTGCTACCATAAGAGGTACCATCAGTCTTCCTGTATCACAATCCATTCCATCACGATGCATCAGGCCCTTAAAAAGAAAATACGCAAAATTGAAGACAGTGATTATGTAGCAAATGTTTAAGCTCTCTAAATTATTCGATTGACCACTGTAAAGCCAGATATCCTTAAAAACTTTAGCCAGCTTCAGCTATTAAACCTCACTGAATAGACTTGTCAAATTTGGTCGAAATTTCCATAGCCATGATAATTGTGTAGTTCCCATAGAATAACTCCAAAATGAAAAATATTTCCATTAACCAAAAGTTTGTTAAAACTACGCAAAATACAAAAACAATTTAAGTCAGTCCAAAGAAATGATTAATGACCAGCCTAGGGATACTTACACCCAACATTCGCTATTTTTGTGCTAGGAGTACTGCGAAAATTTATAAGCATCTCACTGGACGTGTTCACCATAAGAATAAGATACAAGACAAGATAGAACAAAAATCTAAAATACTCTTTAAAATTTAACAAGTATCTTGGGCAGACCAAGTTTAGAGATTAGGGCCTTTAAGTCGCCCATTCCTTAAATATCCAACAGTCACTTAATTTCGTGCTACCACACTAAAAGACAATGAAAACATTCCTCTTATGAACATACACCCAGGTAATTCGCAGTGAAAAAGAGTTAACTTTTAGTAATCAAAGTTTCAACACTATCAATCTAGTCTTGCACTTACTACAAGGCTTCGTTCACAATCTTATAATGTTTAGTTTTCACGACCGTACTGTACATTAAAATTAGCAATGTTAATCCAATGAAATCCTACTCACTACGCCACTTAACAAAATTAGGTCTTGATAGATATTTTTAGTTATCGTTCACTCTTGAAGGACCATGTGCTAGAACAGGTTTTCTTTAATTTCAAAGAGAAAAGTAAGAGTTTTTACAGAATTCTACAGAAATCTCAATAAACTAGAAAAATGAAATACATTAACAGTAGTGCGATAATTAGATTGTTAGCGGCAAATAGTTTTAGAGCAGACACAGCAATTAAAATAAAAAATACAGCAAACTAATTATCCTAATAATAGTCGAGTTAACACGGTACCAGCACATCATTATCACGGTAAAGATTCGAGATTTATATAAAACGCTAAAACACATTATTTACAATGGAACTTACAAGTCTTTCAGTGGAGGGCTGTTCTCGTAAAGAGCGGTAACAAATTTACAATTTTTGTCTATACCTCTGATGCTATAGAAAACGAAATATCCAAGGATACGAAACTGGAAGTTAAACTTAAACCTCACGACAGTGCCATCTATTGACAAGTTCGTTGAAAACTATGAAATGTAGACAATACTTTTGACAACTATTAACGTTAGCATTGTTATTATCAATATTATCATCATCATCATTTTTATCATCAAAACTATTACCATCATCTCACTGAACTGGTGGAACAAATTTGTACTGATATATTTGAAAGTATATAAACATGCACAAAATAGATGTTTTGAGTGGCTACTTAACTCTCCTTTTCAACATTTTTTTATAGGCCTAATTTTAAAGTTATACAAATCATCAGTACAAATATGTTTAGGACTTGTTCGTATTATTACTAGCATCATCATTATGTGTGCTAATTCATACTGAAAATAGTTGTCAAACTAAATTCTAATATATAATAATAATCTTCCCTCTCTAATTTATTCGGGCTAGCTCTGTAAAATCTCCTTTTAATAATAATAAAAGAGTTGTATAATGAAATAAGGAAACAAGCTTTCATCAGAAAACCCTTATAATAAGGAATTGGAAAAGGCCTGGTCAGATAAACTGGAACCCTAGGGGTTGATTCACGCTATCGGTCCGGTCCGGTCACTCTTCAGTCTCGGTTCGCTCTCGGTTCGGTCTAGGTACCGGGGTTTTCACATTTTCGGTCCATCCAGAGTCTTGTCAAAGTTATAGATATAGTGAAAAAGCATAATTGTATAGGAATATTGTTCAGTGATACTAGGAAATGTATTTAAGCAGTGAACATTAGCTTGGTATAGTAAAAATTATTTTTTTTTCTATCATGACTGGAGCGAGAGCTGACCGATAGCGTGAATCATACCTAAGGATGACGCTATATTCTCTTTTAAATGGGTGAGCTTGAGCAACTGAGTATTGCCTTAATCTAAGTATGAAAGGTCAATCTGTGTGGTGACACATATAGCCTAGTCTGCGCAGTGACGTCACACGCAGGCAAGTGGGTTACCATCTACCTATATACAGTAGCTGCAATGAGAAGGAAACAGATATCAGGATGTAGTGATGGAATATTATTTTAGCGAATATATTATCTATAAAGAAACACTAAGAGGAAATAAACTGAGAGAGAGAGAGAGAGAGAGAGAGAGAGAGAGAGAGAGAGAGAGAGAGAGAGAGAGAGAGAGAGAGAGAGAGATCCTGGAAAATATAACTTTAAATTGAGGAGATAGGGTCAATTTTATATCATGGATTTCTTTATTACTTATCAGTTTCACGTAAGATATTTTGTACAATTATATACAATTTTATAAGCATAATATGTAACCTCTGTAATTATTTTCATCTTTTCCCTCAACACTCCTCTCTACATTCAACATCAGCGAGTGGACTAAGGCTCTTCTTGCGGTTCTGTCTGATAATTTGATTTGGGTGCCTCATACTAAAGACGATGAACAGTCTTGCTAAAAAGATAATAAATAAACACTAAATGAAATCTTTGGAAGCTATTTTAGTTTATGACTTACTTGACGATACATAGTTCCCTACCACATATCCTAAACACTTTACTTACTTAAAGGGCTGCTTTTCTAGTCCTATACTGCAGGGGAATCCTATTCTCTACACGACCTTTTGTAGTTCATTTTATCCAAGGCATTCAGCATTTCCCGCCGCAAATTCCTCGTTTATTGTTAAATCTACATTATCGAACCCCTTAGACGACTAGAAATATTTAACTAAAGGCGCCTTTTTGTAATGTAGCCACAATTAAAACTGCAAGGAGTATTTTTCTACGTAATTGTTAGTTAATTGCAGTACATTAATATTTTCTAGTTATCGCAATTTTCATGCAAGTTCACGGTCACATCATCCTCCTCGGCTTCCATTTCCAAATCCATCATTATCTTTAAACAGAAGAATAGTTAAACTAAATTTCTCGTACAAGTTCGTGACCATGTGATTCTGATTTAGTTTCGGTTACACTAGACGCCTTTTAAACGAAATATGAATCCCAGCATTCTTAATTTAGCTTACATTAAAAAAAACTCAGCAAAAAGCAAAAATTCGAGTGAATATTAAATAAAGTTGAAGATTGTGCTTAACATTTCGAACACTCCTATGAGTAATTTACAAGACAGAAATTTTCCCGTGTGAAAGCTGTAGAATGATCTACATATATTACACTTTCATATTTGACATCAGCTGTTGTTCAAAATACGTAGATGCAAAGCGTTCTAGCTTATCTTCTGATCAACAAAGGAAACAGATTTGACCATTGTGTTCCAGTTTTTGCTCGCTAACAATCCTCTGTAGTCTTACACAACTCTTAGACAGAAGCTATGTAGCATACTTAACTCTTTTACTTTGTTTTCTTGCCTCAGTAAAGTAAATATTACTTATATTATAGAATAACCCGTCTTTTTTTTCCACTGTCATTTCACAATACATTCACCAGAAACTACATCACCATTTCATAGAATATATCCATAGAAGATTGTTTCTAATTAGTTTAATTCCGTTTGGAATATCTGCAAAGACAAAACTCTTCGGGGAGTTTTGTCTTTGGGTGTTCAAAAGACAAACTTAGTTTCGACGGGATTTATAACAATTGTTTTCGATAGATGAAGATTAGTATGCCGTAGATCATGTACTATGTATAATCATTGATACCTTATTAATTCCACTTTCTTAATCAAATCTAGTAAAGTATGCATATTTGAGTCATCATATTGAAGATAAATAGGCTGCTTCGATCCATTGACCTAGACCTACAATGCCTCTCTGCGTTTTAACCTGCACTATAGACCTTTGGCTTGTATAAGGCGTGTCCCCCTTTATCATACATAGCTATACTGCTTGCTAATACAGTATTCATCCTATCAATTCATACGACTAGGCCTACTAATTTTTTAATAACATCAGGCTTTGTCTTTAGGAGTTGTAAGATGGATGCACAAAGTGCCTGGTTCAAGAGTAAAGTTCTTAGCTGTGTCTCTTGACGCTATTTCTGACGGTACCGGGAAACCTTTCATGTTTCTTAAACACCTGTGGCATTTGTCTTATGCTCTCTGATGGAGCCGTTGGGAAAAGACTAGGTCATAGGTTTTACTTTTCTTGCTACTGGATTTTATTCCACATATATGGTTAATTCTTATTTAGTTTCACTTAATTATCTTTCATTTGTCCCATACAATTTCCTGCTACTTAATAAGAAATAAAGTTTTTGAATTTTGCTATGAAAGTTTGCTGCTAAAATTTCATGAACTTGTTTTTATAATAGTTTGTGGTCATTATAAAGTATCTTACTTCATAAAATGTGCATACAATGGTTACTGACATGATAAATGCTAAGGAATGTTTAATTTTGAATGGTTTATGTAGATAGTGTCCATAAAGAAAATTTAGTTTTAGCGTCATTTTAAAAGTAAATAGTTGGAATTTATTGGATTTTATTAAAGTAAATAAAGCAATATTATCGAAAAGTTTAAGTGATTAGTTAGCGTTACAGGAACATGCTTCTTCGTAGATAGATATTTCATAGATATTACCAGACATTTAAATTAATCTTCTCTTAGCAAAGCTTCAGTAAATGTCTAATGAAATACAAGTTGATGCCATATATGCCAAATATTGAGGATTCAAAACAAGGAAAACATTTGAAATTGTTTTCGGATTCGTTTTTAAAGAACATTTGCCTATGGGTGCATTTCTACCTTCGCCAACTTCGTTGCGAAGATTATGTTTATTTGTTTGTGTCTGTCTATGTGTTTAGGAATCGCCTAACTCAAAAACTATTTGACAAAATCTCATGAAATTTGGTGGGATGATTGGCCAAGAACAATTTTATTCGATTTTGGGAGTGATTGGGCCAAAAGTCAAGGCCAAGGTCACGAAAAGCTGAAAAAATGTCTTTTTGCCATATCATGATCAATTTTTATCTGATTTGCATGAAACTAGTGCCAAAATGTGCATAATTCAATTGCCGATCTTGTGATATACAACATGATATAGGGGAGGGGGTATGCGCTCTACTGAGTACCCGCTCTAGTTTTAGTCTGAGCACAGTCAGTTTGAATACTTTGACATTCATCATCCTATCATTTTTAATATGAATTGGCTTATCATATTGCTGTATGATCCAAAACACGGTATTCAAATAGGTGCTCAAAATCACGTGACTTATTTTTCCATAAATTGAAAATGTCTATACTTTGCAAGTAAAAAAGAAAAATAATATTCACCATTGATAAATCTATGATAACCATGCAAACGTTTGCCAAATAGAAATGTAGTGCATTTCTATTTATGATAACTGTTACACTTGAAAGTATATGCATACGGCCATGGCTGCATTTGTAGTTGCTGTATATATATATATATATATATATATATATATATATATATATATATATATATATATATATATATATATATATATATATATATATATATATATATATATATATAAATCATATCGTACTGTTCTACGCACTATTCTAGTTCCGTGCAAGTATCCAATTATGACCATAGTATACTTTTAATACACAGCTAATAAAGTCTAGCAGAATTGCTGTCAACGACATTATTATGACATCTATTTAAAAGGGACAATATTAATATCTGCACATATTGCATCAATTCTCTTAAATCCTCTGATTGACACAAACACGAGAAATTTTCTTGTGTGTTTTGGGAATATCCAAACGTTCCTAATCCACTCTTATCATATTCCTCACATCATAGCACCCGAAGCTTCCCAAAATACCAGGATTGTGGTGGCCAATGAGGTAACGTCCCTGACTGGTGAACGCCGGACTGGGGTACGAGTCCCACTCAAACTCGTTAGTTCCTTTGGTCGCTGCAACCTCACGAACCTTGTGAGCTAAGGATTGGGGCTTGGGGGAGCCTATAGGTCTATCTGCTGAGTCATCAGCAGCCATTGCCTGGCCCTCCTTAGTCCTAGCTTGGGTGGAGAGGGGGCTTGGGGGCTGATCATATGTATATATGGTCAGTCTCTAGGGAATTGCCCTTTTGATAGGGCAACGTCATTGTCCCTTGCACCTGCTCATTCATGGGCGGCCTTTTAAACCTTTAAACATCCAAATAGATTCCATAATCAATCAAATCTGGGGTCTTGAAAACTAGGAAATGCAACATACAGGAGGTCACCTTTAACAACAGCTCAACCCCACATTTCTGCAAAAGGAGGCAGAATTGTGGGAAACGGGTAAATGCGAGGCAAATAGTAAAATGCGGGCCTGGTAATTATAGGAAAGGGGATGTGAGAATGGTAACCTCATCTACGTTTACTTGAAGAATTCTTCATGAAATATCTGTTAAGCATATCTGCCTTTAAAGTCTGTATCGAAGTGCACCCTATTTCTTATGATTTTTTTATGACTTTTCAACATCACTAATTTGCAGAGACAAAACCTTTCTTTAATCGTTTAATGTTTATTTGTGTTTTCTTGTATATCTCATACAATTCTTACCCATTCTATGATGCAATCATAGAATCATGTAATAACATTGGCTTGCAATCTACGGTGCGCAAATGAGTAACGTGGAAAATTAACATGATACTAAAGTGCAACGTAAGTGCAAGGGAAGAGCTAGCAAAGTAGATCTGCTACACCTCTTATGAATTTGTTATGCAAGATATTTCTGGGTTACCTATAACGTATTGATCAGTCTAAACAATACGCCCACACTTACCAGACTTGCCAATTTTTACGATTGATCAGAAATACTTTGAGAATGCTCCTGCTCCCATCAGTTTTTATCATTAATCGTATTAATGTAACTTCCCATGCCAGCAGTGCAACAAATTATGGTGTTATCATGTCGATTAAAGTGGTAAATATACCAATTTGTGTGATTGGTCCGAATGTCAATATCTGAAGTAATCATCATCTACGCCCATGGAAGCAAAGGGTCACGGTTAGATTTCACTAGTCGTCTCTATCTTGAGCTTTTAATTCAATACTTCTCCATTTGTCGTCTCCTACTTCACGATTCATAGTCCTCAGCCATGTAGGCCTGGGTCTTCCAACTCTTCTGATGCCTTGTGGAGCACAGTTAAACGTTTGGTGAATTAATCTCTCTTAGGGAGTGCAAAGAGCATGCCCCTCATCATGATTTCATTCACATATGGCACTCAAGTAATCTCTCTTATGGCACTCGATTAATCTCTCTTATAGTTTCATTTCTAATCCTGTCCTGTCATTCAACTCCCAATATCCTTCTGAGGGCTTTGTTCTTAAATCTACTAAATCTGTTGGGGATTGTTTCATTGTCATACCATGACCCATGTCCATACAGGAATACCGATCTCACTAAACTGATATATAGTCTGACTTTTATATGTAATTTCAGACAATTTGATTTCCAAATTTCACTTAACCTTACCATTGTTATGAATTGCTTTTTTTTCAATCTTTCACTAAACTCCAATTCCAATAACCCTATATTGGAGATCATAGTTTCTAAATACTTAAATGATTCTTCGTCATTAATCCTTTCTCCTTCCAATGATATTTCATCTTCCATTGCATATTCCATTCTCACCATCTCTGTCTTACTTCTATTTATCTTGAGCCCATTCTCCTGTGGCATTTTATGCATTCTGGTGAGCAAGCATTGTAAATCCAGTGGTAGGCCTACTCTTCTAATAAAAACAGCATCATCAGCATACTCGAGGTCAACTAATTTCCTATCACCAATCCAGTCCAATCCTTCTCCCCCATCTGTAACTGTTCTACGCATTACAAAATCCATGAGGAGGATAAACAACATGCGGATGTTATTTCAAAAATACTAAATACTAGTACTAGGGAGTGTAAGTATCCTAAATATGAGAAAGTGCCTTTAGTTGCACTATTTTTAAAAGGCGCTCTCTATAATCAGGACTCAAGTACATACATAAATATTTTGAATATATCCTTCATGTTGAAATATATTACGTAATTATTGAACGACTGAGTGTTAGCAAACATACAATCATATTCTGTGGAGACAGCTGTGTGTTCTGCTGTAAACGATTTGCTGGAAATGATTAATGGGGGAAATTGTGGCATTACGGTTTTACTTGATCCCATTGCAGCCTTTGACACACTTGTGCATGAATTAGGTAATTTACGTTACATTGGTTTTGGTGATGAAGATTTTGAGTTTATAAAAGACTACTTGATTGACAAAAACATATGTGCGAATTGGACATTCTTATTTTTCGTATGAATCCTGAAAAAGAAGTGATAAAAGAGTGCACAAGACTAAATACTATTTGTATCTATAATGCTGGTTTATCAAATGTATTATAGATGATACACAATTTTACTTTTTCCATAAATGATATTGATGATGCAGCTGATCATTTAAACCACGCTCTCAGGAATGGATGACATTCAAACAATTAAAACCGAATGGAAATAAAAAGAAAAAATACCCCCCCCCCAAAAAAAAAAACTTTGTTTACATACAAATAAATATTCATGATAATTTGCCCCCGATATCTATTATTATTATTATTATTATTATTATTATTATTATTATTATTATTATTATAATAATAATAATTATTATTATTATTAGCCAAGCTACAACCCTAGTTTGAAAAGCAAGATGCTATAAGCCCAAGGGCTCCAATAGGGAAAAATAGCTCAGTGAGGAAAGGAAATAAATAAATGATGAGAATAAATTAACAATAAATCATTCTAAAAATAGTGACAACGTCAAAACAGATATGTCTTATATAAACTATTAACAACGTCAAAAACAGATATGTCATATATAAACTATAAAAAGACTCTTCTAATAGGATTCTTGACCTGTGTGTATTATTATATTTTTTTTTTGTCTCTATGTGCTCAAATAAATATAAGAATAACTGAATATCATCTTAGAAACATTTCTTTTGTAAATAAACATCTGGAAGTATGATCTGTTAAGAAACTTGTAATTATATCTGTGTTATTACCAGAATGGATTACTACAACTCTTATCTATTATAATTTACCCGAAGAAAAACGTAAGAAGTTACAAAATATAACCAGGAGAAAGAATTACCCCTGAATGCTTACTAATTGAACTACATTGCCTTCCCATTAAAGTTAAAATAAATTTTTAAGATATATGCATTAACATCGGGTTATCAGAACTGGATTTCCGAAACATTTGTGACAATTGCTATAGGCAAACCCAAGACTTCATAGCAAGTTCCCACTTTACATTAGAGAAATTGATTATATAAAGTCTTTAAAAAAAAGTCTAGACTTTTATTTCTTTCGAAGTGCTACAATAACACGAATTTGGCAATTTACGCGGACTATATTTTACTTTACAAGGCAGTTTCCCTGGTTCTGTCACATACGGGAAAGCTCTGCGCCCAGCGGGACCTATAAGGTTTAGTTATCGTATATATCATTTCAGTAATTAAAGAATCATATACGCTACATGTTTCTTTACATACGTGAAGACCGTATACTACAAACAAATTCCGTAGGCCGTGCGTGGTGCTGAGTTTTCCGTGTATGCCAGGACTAGGAAAACAATTTTCAAAGGTAAAGTAAGTATATATCGATTGCACAAGCCTTGCGAAACTTTCAAGGTCGTTTTCAAGGACAGCATTTTCTCCTACTATTGTTATTAAATTCAATTGCGCGTGGTTAGTTTGAAGTAACTTGGGTTAATTCAAGAGGTTGATTCTGTTGAAGTTGTTGTTCGTAAAACTTAAAATAACATACACCGAAGAGAGAGAGAGAGAGAGAGAGAGAGAGAGAGAGAGAGAGAGAGAGAGAGAGAGAGAGAGAGAGAGAGAGAGAGAGAGAGAGCTATCGGACACCAAGTAATGAGGGCTAAACATTCTAAATACTTCGATAGTTACAGCTCAGAGCTTTTAGCCGTATCTCCTATATCCACTGAAGCAACATTTCAGAAATAATTATATCAGAAAGAGAATTTTTTTTTATTATAGTTTAATATATGACAAATAAACGTATCCTTTATTCATTTTAGGTATTACGCCCACACACACACACACACACACACACACACACACACACACACACACACACACACAAGGATTTAACACACTTTCTCGGATGCAAACCTGAATCTGTGAGAAGGTAGGCCAAAGGTTGTGAATGCACCTACATTCAGTCATCCATCGCCAGACAGTTTCACAAAACTAGATTGTTTATCATCGAACATATTATATTATTGTTTATACAGGATTAACCTTATACTTTTAATGACCACAGCTACAGGTTGTAGTACTGTATCAGACAACGATTCTAAAAATTTTCTCTTGTTTTGGGAGTTTTTTTTAGGTAAATTTATATTTATATATGCATCTTACTAAGTATTTAGTTGCGATGAAGTGTCATTTTCGAAGAAAACAGGCGTTTTTCTGTGAAAAAAAACTTTTTTAGTAGGAGTTTTCTACGCCCGTATCTACAATAACCCCGTTTTTATCGTTTATATGTTACTGTTCTTAAAATATTTTGTTCTAATTGTTTACTTCTTTCTTGTAATTTATTTCTTTCCTTTCTTTACTGGGCTATTTTGCACTGTTGGAGCCCTTGAGATTATATACTTCTGTTTTTCCAATTAGAGTTATAGCTAAGCTAATAATAATAATAATAATAATAATAATAATAATAATAATAATAATAATAATAATAATAATAATAATAATAATAATAATAATAATAATAATAATATAGGTTGTAACGCTTTATCAGCTGGCCAACGGGATTATCTTTAAAGCTCCCGCTTACTCGTGACTTTGACGTCATTCTTGTCACAACTCAGTGTTTACCAAAAGTATAAGTACCGCAAAAAGCTCCAAAATTAAATAAAACACCCTATATAAGGAAAACTTATCATCCAAGAAGAGCATCTTTTTGTTATTCCGATGCTCTTTTGTTTTTATCAGCGTTAAGTTGCGAAGTATTTTTGTTGAATTCTTGAGTCTATACTTTAAGACGAATGATTCAGGACCAGGAAGGGCAGAAGCAATCATGTCTTCGTCGTCGGCTTTACAGGTGATTGTGGAATGAATTATTATTCAAATGTTATGCATGATCAAATCATTATTCACAATGAAGTTATGAATTGTCAGAAGGATGAAAAACTATTATGTTAAATGTATATAAATGTCTCTCTTCTATGTCCGGGCGCTCGGCTATTCCTGGACTGTTATCTTTTTGCTCCCTTTTTTTGTTTTTATTTTTATTTGGGTTTATCAGAATTGTGTCAGCGGTGCCATTTTATACACACGGATGAATGATGCTCGTAAATTGAGATTAATCGATACAAATGTAATATTAGTATTGCGTAATGTTACCTTTCGTGAGGACTCTACTGCCGTAAGCTATCGTTGGCCAAGGCAGGTTAGGTTAGCCAAAAATACTTGCTAATGCCACACCCCCTTAGGGTCTATTTTAAGGAAAGAACTGTATGCTTACTAATTTTACGGAATTAATTCTCAAGGTTAACCTCTAAAATCCTTGTCACTGCTAAATCTCTGCATATAGTTTAACCTTGAATAAATCACAATTGTAAAGTTCTTGTCTATCGTTCAGTGGTAGGTTATAAATATAAGCGTATCTCAGTTACGATGTCAATGATTATGTGACATGATCATTATTTGTCCCATTTCACTTGTGATACATATTTCTATGAACTATGAAATTATAGAATTCATGCTAAAAATCTGGTAGCCTAACATCAAAATGCTAATTTGGAAAAAATGTTTGAATTGGAATTATTTTCTAGGAGCTCTTTTACATTTGTCCGCATCCCAGGTTTTACGGTATATACTATTTAGTTTTTGGTATCAAAATTGGGAGCCTATGTATATTGGCGGCCAGTTCCTCCCGCGTGCATATAGAAATGTACACCAACTAACGTAAACTTCGCCCCCCCACCTAACCTACAAGCTGTGTCATTACCTACTTACTTAATAGGGAGCTAACGCCCCCCTGCGACCCCTCTTACACTGCCGTATTCTTAGTCGGCTGTTGTCATACATATATTACAGGTGGCCACAGTCATACATACACGCCTAAAATTGTAATATTCTGAGCCAGTAAAAATTGGTACGCAGAATTACAGTAGCAGATATGTTGACACTAATACTGCCCGGATATACAGTACAGTGTTTCGTAACTTCTAGACAGGGTATTTTCAGAATCACTTTCTTAAATCTAACTTTTGTTGCAAATGAAATATTTCCCTTTAAAAGTTATTTTTAATTACCGATTTTCTCCTATTAGAACCAGGCCATCATGGCAATCCTTATCTAAATGACCAATCAGTGCCTTCATTAACACTTGACATATTTTGGGATGGGGCAGTCGTCTACTTTCACTGAGGCACTGACTCTTGTCTTCAATTTTATACTTTTTTTCATTCCTGTACAGTATTTTGGTAGGCTGTTTCCATATTGCTGAACTGTGGTCATTGCTGTGTTAAGGGGAAAAACATTTGGAAGTGCCACAAGAAATTTTGTTTATTCTTATTTTAAAGACCAAGTAATGGTGGTGGTGTTCCTATTGTTATGTTTACAACTTGCTTTAAAAAAAAAAAAAAAAAAAATTGAGCCATAGAAGATATTTTAGTCCTTTTCACGGATCACTTTCTCTGCCACAACTTTAGACAATCAGACAGTATTGGATAACTTTAGATTCATGCCTCACATTAAGGTAAGATACTTAGGTTAAGGTATAGGATCGGCATCCTATGAAGGTTTCAAAGGGGTGATAACCTCCCCTGTGGTAGGCAAGGACACGGCTTCTTAATTAAGTTAGGTTAAGTAGGGAGCCTTAGGTTAGGTCATAATCCTGTGTATTCCTTCTGGACAAAATATGGTTTTTCAGGCATGAAATTCATGTACTTATTGAACTGCGAGTAGTGACAATGTCTTAGTAATAAGGAGAAATGGGAAATTGATGCAATTATTGTGATGAGAAAACTGTTCATTTGGAAAAAAATATTACATTTATGAGAGCGATTCGGTAAGAAGAGCATCGAGTACCTCTGTATACAATTTTAATCAGATCAAGGAGCAAGCTTGTAACCAAAAATGCTCATAAACCAAAACAATTCAACCACAAGAAATAAAGGAAATTCACTCGATGCGTTCTCCATGTTTAAAGGCTTGTAATGGTAACATTCCAAATGAATACAAGTAATAATTCACTATAAAAGGAAGAAATAACACTGTTAAACAATTTAACTGACGGAAATTAGATGAGAAATACTACATGGCAACTCTCCCTCCTTGTCTGATGGGAAGCAGTGAAGGGAGTTCATGTTATTTGTCATGCGGGCATGATGGTATACTTACTTGCACTCATTTTATAGAGCCTGTGTGAGCGAGCCGTTAGGTTCTAACTGAGATGAGGTGAATGCACCGAAACTATATTAAACAGACATCGAGCTTAAATACCAGGATTTACGAGCAAGGTTACAAAGTTTAAACAAAATCAAACATGAGCTCTCAGGTTTATACAAGTTGGTTTATTAATAGTGCAGGGAAGAGCGAGTGACAAGATAAAAAAAAATCGTTATAGTGTACGAGCGTGTATGGAACACGTGCAGTACGAGCCTCTTGGATTGGCACACTTAGGCAATTATTGCGCTATGAATGCCGATTGTGAGTGCAATACAGTAATCCCGTGGATATTACACGTATTTCAGCTGGTCTTGCGAGCGGGCTTAATATGTACGGTAGTATGTATGTATTACTGCACATAACACATTGTACCCATAGTTAACCTACCGGTAATGGCACCATTTCTTGGAATTTCAAATTATAATCATCCTAATACTGTACTGTTTTTTTTTCAATATTAAACTTAGCCGGTGATCATATAAGCTGTCAGCTCTGCTGCCCGACAGAAAAACCTAAGGACAAAATACGCCAGCGATCGCTATACAGGTGGGGGTGTACATCAACAGCGCCATCTGTCGAGCAGGTACTCAAGTACTCCGTGTAAACACAGAACCAATTTTCTCTCTGTCGTGCCACCGGCAAGACCTACTAAATACGCTGTTGCTTACTGGATTGGTTTTCACAGATTTTGGTGAAGTACACATTTCTAGTTATTAGCTTTCGCTTTGCAGAGGTTATCTTCAATACTTCCTTGCATTCTTTGATTGAATTTTGGATTATTTGTTGACGACTTGGATAGATTTTGAATTCCCCTTTGACTAATTCAAGATGGCTGACCCTTCTCAAGTCCTTAAATACAGAAAGTGTAGTGCTAGGGACTGTTCAAGGCGTCTTCCGAAGGCCTCTATCGATCCGCACACCATTTGTTCCAATTGTCGGGGTAAAATCTGTCAATTGGAAGATCGATGTGAGGAATGCGTTGGGCTTTCGGAATTCGATTTTCTCGAATTCCTGAAATATTCACGTAGGCTAGAGAGAGATAGAGTCAGGAGAAGTTCATCTCGCTCCGTTGATTTTTCCTCTCCCCATGCCCCACAACCTATTCCTTCCCCTGTAGTGGTTGCTCCTGATCCCCCTTCTAGCACTCAACAACCTTCGATGGCAGATATGATGCGTGCCATCCAGGCTCTGGGTGAGAGAGTCGAGTCATTGGCGAGTGACCGTAACCAACTCATGGCAGACGTCAAGGAGTTGAAGGGTAAGAGTGCAGTGGGTAGTGACAAAGTGAGTGGTAGTGTTGTGGAAAGTGTTAGTGTTGCGCTTGAGGGTGCGTCTGTTCGTGCCTGTCGTCCTCCCAGTCCGGGACCTCTTGCAAGCTCCCAAGCCCAGGGGAGAAGCAATGTCGTACGACCAAAGGGTTCGACAGGCTTTAATCAGCGGACAGACGTTCCCTCCGTGGTTTCGGACGTATCTTGCCAAGATCGCCCCACCCACAAGAAGACGAGAGAGCCCATTTATTCCTCGTCTGCGGAAGATGTTTCTCGGAAGAAACAATGGACCAAGGTCTCACGACCTCTCAAACGCAAGGTCCCTTCCGCGCAAGTCCAACGGCCCAGTTGTAGCCACTGGGTCAGTTCGGACTCGCTGCAGTCTTCCGATGACTGCACACCTCCTAAGAGAGGCAAAGCGGTACCGCAACAGGCAGTAACACCGTCTGTTGCCGCACCTGCTACTGTAGACCCTAAGTGGGCTTTGCTGCAGACCATGCAGACACAGTTAACATCTTTAATGCAGGACTTTCGTGCGGAGAAGGTTGACGCTGCACCCGTTAGCCTACAACCAACCACGGTTGTGCGTCCAGTTGACGCTGAGGCTACCTTCTCCCGCACTCCAGCTGTGAGAGTCCCGCCACCCATGCGCAGTGTACCCTGCCAGCCGCATGTTGACGTTCAGCGACGCACGGAACCCTCCGTTGACGTTCGTGAGTTACAACAACAACCTAAGTTGTTTTGTTTTGACGCGGTGCGTCAACCTCCGCAACCCACTGTGGTTACCACTACTCGCCCACAGCAGACTAGACAGTCAGGAGTAGACGCTTTGCGCCCCCGCGCAGCTATGGTTGTTGCCAGCTCACAGACTGGCCAACAGTTCCATGACGTTGCGTCCAGTGCAGTCACGCATGCACCCGTGCTGCCGGACTCAGCTGACCAGCCAATTCCTACTCCTTTGCCGCTTCCTCCTCAGCATTCAGACGATGGACTCTCTGATGATGACGACGCTGCACACCTTGACGACCCGCACACGGACATCGACGAACCCAAGACCACGCCTCCCTCCTTGGACTTAAGGAAAGTTCTTGCACTGTTCAAGGATATGTATCCTGATCATTTTGTTTCTGCAGCCCCACGCTCTCCTCCTTCTGAGTTCGCTTTAGGCACGCAGTCATCCGCGCCTGCCTTTACGAAGCTCGTCCTCGCCCGCTCGTCCAAGAGAGCTTTAAGAGTGTTGGGAGATTGGATGCAGTCCAAAAGCACCTTGGGAAGACAGCATTCTTGTTTCCCCCTGCAAAACTCGCTTCCAGATCGAGCGTCTGGTATGCCACGGGAGAAGTTCTCGGCTTGGGAGTTCCTGCCTCTGCCCAGGGCGACTTCTCAAGTCTAGTAGACTCTCCCCGCAGGCTGGCCATGAGACGCTCCAAGATTTGTTGGACTCCTTCAGATTTAGACCATCTGATGAAAGGAGTCTTCAGAGCCTTCGAAGTGTTTAACTTTTTGGATTGGTGTTTGGGAGCGTTGAGCAGGAAGACCTCCCTTCTGACAAGGAAACTTCAATGCTCATTATGTCCTGCATGGACAAGGCCATATGGGACGGTTCCAGTGAGCTTGCGGCTTCGTTCGTTTCCGGGGTCCTCAAGAAACGGGAAAACCTTTGCTCCTTCTTGTCAGCTGGAGTAACACAATGTCAGAAATCGGAGCTTATGTTTGCTCCTCTCTCGAAGTGCCTTTTCCCAGAGGAGTTGATCAAGGAAATTGCTGCCTCCTTGATTCAAAAAGACACGCATGACCTGGTTGCGTCATCTGCCCGCAAAGCCACCCCTTTGCCTACCGTGTCTAGACCCAGGATGGATACTCCAGCGTCAAGATTTATTCCGCCCTTTCGTGGCAGAGCCTCCAGCAGAGGAGGTACTCGTGCCGAAGGGAAACGTGGGAGTAAGAAGAAAGGTACCAAGTCCTTTAGAGGCAGAGTCTGACTGCCACCTTCTTCAGACAGCAGTGGGAGCCAGACTCAAGAACTACTGGCAGTCCTGGGAGAACAGGGGCGCAGATGCACAATCTGTGAAGTTGCTCAGAGAAGGGTACAAGATCCCATTCTTGCGCAAGCCCCCTCTAGCAACGACTCCCATCGACCTCTCTCCCAGGTACAGAGAGGAGGACAAGAGACTAGCTTTGAAGCAAAAGTGTCTCTCTTACTAGAAAAGGGAGCGGTAGTCAAAGTCCGGGACCATCAATCCCCGGGCTTCTACAACCGTCTCTTCTTAGTGGTAAAGAAGACAGAAGGGTGGAGACCGGTGCTAGACGTCAGTGCTCTGAATGTCTTTGTCACAAAGCAGACGTTCGCCATGGAGACGACAAAGTCTGTTCTAGCAGCGGTCAGGAAGGAAGACTGGATGGTCTCTTTAGACCTCAAGGATGCTTACTTTCACGTCCCCATCCACCCAGATTCCCAACCTTTTCTAAGGTTCGTTTACGGGAAGGTTGTCTACCAATTTCAAGCCCTGTGCTTTGGCCTAAGCACGGCGCCTCTTGTCTTCACGAAACTGATGAGGAATATTGCCAAATTCCTGCATTTAGCAGACATCAGAGCCTCCCTCTATTTGGACGACTGGCTTCTAAGAGCTTCGTCCAGTCGTCGCTGTCTGGAGAATCTAAAGTGGACTCTAGATCTGACCAAGGAATTGGGTCTCCTAGTCAATATGGAAAAGTCCCAACTGGTCCCATCCCAAACTATAGTGTACCTAGGGATGGAGATTCACAGTCAAGCTTTTCGGGCTTTTCCGTCGGCCCCCAGAATAAGTCAAGCCCAAGGATGCATCCAGAACATGCTAAAGAAGGATCGATGTTCAGTCAGACAGTGGATGAGTCTGATAGGGACGCTTTCATCACTGGACCAGTTCATTGCGTTAGGGAGACTGCACCTCCGTCCCCTTCAATTTCACCTAGCTGTTCACTGGAGAAAGGACAAGACGCTAGAAGCGGTCTCGATCCCCATTTCCGAGAAGATGAAGTCATCACTGACTTGGTGGAAGGACAACATCAACCTCAGAGAGGGTCTGCCCCTGGCTGTTCAGACCCCCAACCACGTTCTCTTCTCGGACGCATCGGACACGGGCTGGGGTGCAACATTGGACGGTCGGGAATGCTCGGGCACTTGGAACTCGGAACAAAGAACGTTACATATCAACTGCAAGGAGCTACTGGCAGTTCATCTGGCCTTGAAAAGCTTCAAGTCCCTCCTTCTAGGCAAGGTGGTGGAGGTGAACTCCGACAACACCACGGCCTTGGCGTACATCTCCAAGCAAGGAGGGACCCATTCTATGACGTTGTACGAGATCACAAGGGACCTCCTCACCTGGTCAAGAGATCTAAACCTGTCTCTAGTAACGAGGTTCATTCAAGGCAACATGAATGTCATGGCGGACCGCCTCAGTCGGAAGGGTCAAATCATCCCAACAGAATGGACCCTTCACAAGAATGTGTGCAAGAGACTATGGGCCACATGGGGCCAACCTACCATAGATCTCTTTGCAACCTCGATGACCAAGAGGCTCCCAAATTATTGCTCGCCAATCCCGGACCCAGCAGCAGTTCATATAGATGCTTTTCTACTGGATTGGTCCCATCTAGACCTTTATGCATTCCCCCCGTTCAAGATTGTCAACAAGGTACTGCAGAAGTTCGCCTCTCACGAAGGGACAAGGTTGACGTTGGTTGCTCCCCTCTGGCCCGCGAGAGAATGGTTCACCGAGGTACTGCAATGGCTGGTGGACGTTCCCAGAACTCTTCCTCTAAGAGTGGACCTTCTACGTCAGCCACACGTAAAGAAGGTACACCCAAGCCTCCACGCTCTTCGTCTGACTGCCTTCAGACTATCGAAAGACTCTCGAGAGCTAGAGGCTTTTCGAAGGAGGCAGCCAGGGCGATTGCTAGAGCAAGGAGGACATCCACTCTTAGAGTCTACCAGTCGAAGTGGGAAGTCTTCCGAAGCTGGTGCAAGTCGGTATCAGTATCCTCAACCAGTACCTCTGTAACTCAAATAGCTGACTTCCTTTTATACCTGAGGAAGGTAAGATCTCTTTCAGCTCCCACGATCAAGGGTTACAGAAGCATGTTGGCAGCAGTCTTCCGTCACAGAGGCTTAGATCTTTCCAACAACAAAGATCTACAGGACCTCCTTAAGTCTTTTGAGACCTCGAAGGAGCGTCGTTTGGCCACACCAGGTTGGAATTTAGACGTGGTACTAAGATTCCTTATGTCAGAAAGGTTCGAGCCACTACAGTCAGCCTCCTTTAAAGATCTCACTTTAAAGACTCTTTTCCTCGTCTGCTTAGCAACAGCTAAAAGAGTCAGTGAGATACACGCCTTCAGCAGGAACATCGGATTTTCATCTGAAACGGCTACATGTTCTTTACAGCTTGGTTTTCTAGCCAAAAACGAACTACCTTCTCGTCCTTGGCCGAAATCGTTCGATATTCCAAGCCTTTCTAATTTGGTTGGAAATGAACTAGAAAGAGTCTTATGCCCTGTTAGAGCTCTTAAGTTCTATTTAAGACGAACTAAACCTTTACGAGGACAGTCAGAAGCTTTATGGTGTGCTATTAAGAAACCTTCTTTACCTATGTCAAAGAATGCAGTTTCCTATTATATCAGACTGTTGATACGAGAAGCTCATTCCCATCTGAATGAGGAAGACCATGCTTTGCTGAAGGTAAGGACACATGAAGTTAGAGCTGTCGCAACTTCAGTGGCCTTCAAACAAAACAGATCTCTGCAGAGTATAATGGACGCAACCTATTGGAGAAGCAAGTCAGTGTTCGCGTCTTTTTATCTTAAAGATGTCCAGTCTCTTTACGAGAACTGCTACACCCTGGGACCATTCATAGCAGCGAGTGCAGTAGTGGGTGAGGGCTCAACCACTACATTCCCCTAATTCCATAACCTTTTTTAATCTTTCTCTTGAAATGTTTTTTATTGTTGTTTTTGGGTTGTCCGGAAGGCTAAGAAGCCTTTCGCATCCTGGTTGATTTGGCGGGTGGTCAAATTCTTTTCTTGAGAAGCGCCTAGATTAGAGGTTTTGATGAGGTCCTTTAGTATGGGTTGCAACCCTTGATACTTCAGCTCCTAGGAGTCGCTCAGCATCCTATGAGGATCGCGAGGCTCAGTAAGGAAGACGTACTTAAAAAGGCAGAGTAATTGTTCAAGTCGACTTCCTTACCAGGTACTTATTTATTTTATGTTTGTTATTTTGAATAACTGCTAAAATGAAATAAAAAATACTTAGCTCATAATAATGTAAACATGTAATGCTGGTCTCTACCCACCCCCCTGGGTGTGAATCAGCTTATATGATCACCGGCTAAGTTTAATATTGAAAAATGTTATTTTTATTAATAAAATAAATTTTTGAATATACTTACCCGGTGATCATATATTAAAGGACCCTCCCTTCCTCCCCAATAGAGACCCAGTGGACCGAGGAGAAAATTGGTTCTGTGTTTACATGGAGTACTTGAGTACCTGCTCGACAGATGGCGCTGTTGATGTACACCCCCACCTGTATAGCGATCGCTGGCGTATTTTGTCCTTAGGTTTTTCTGTCGGGCAGCAGAGCTGACAGCTTATATGATCACCGGGTAAGTATATTCAAAAATTTATTTTATTAATAAAAATAACATTTTTCTATAAAATGCCAAATGGCTTTCGTCGGTCCCCTTCTCTATAAGAAAATGATGATGATGATAAAGATGCTTCCAAGAACCCACACTCAATTTTGTTTTAGTCTTACTGTACACCTACTGTAGTTTAAAAATTATTTGCATACAAAAAAGGTAATACCGTACGTACTGTACCTGTTGGTGGTGGTATTAATATTTACTGAATTGATACTGGTGTTGACCAATTAAAACACAAGAGCCATATAAAAAAGCAGTACAGTATCACAACTGAGTCCCACTTAATTTCATAACGATAGGGCTAGGGAATGATATTAGACAAAGCAGCTACTAGTAATGGTTTGATAAAATCTGTGGCAGCAATTGTATATTAAATGGGAGACATAGTCTGCCGCAGCTTAGAAACCAGGATTTTCAATTCTGTTTTCTATGGAATAGTAAACCATGTCTGTTGTTGTGCTGGATCCGGTTAGTGTTCAAACAAAATTATTAAGCTATGTCATAACCTAAGGTATTCCCACCTAACCTGACTTAGGGCTCCAAGTCCTAACTTGGTTGAGAAAAAAGTTATACAGTAATGCACTGGAGGTCCTTGGGTAATGGTGCTCTCGAGTTATGATGATTTACCGTTACGAATAGGCTACAATAAGGTACTTAAAATAATCTTTGTAACTCAAGAGGTGCATTGTTTTGGTTGGTACGATGAACTACGTGTAGATGCAGAGAGCAACTAACACTGCGGAATAGTGCATTACGAGTCGCTTTAGCTTTAGCGTAAATTCACCATCTCTATGATACGCATTTAGGATTTCAATGCAGCCTTTTTTTTTTTTTTTTTTTATACTGTGCATTATGTCTGAAAAGTGTAAGGGGGACTTCTGGTGGCAGTTAGCAAGCCAGCCACAGAAATACTGTAAAGATAAGGAATTGTTATACAGTATACTACTGTATCACTTATTGGCGATAAGTAGGGTATATGTTCAGGTACACTACAGTGCTGTATAGGGTACATGTATTTGTAAGTATAGGGTACAGGTATAGTAATTTATGAATGCTAAGAGATATTTTTTTTTTTTTTTTTATTTATTTTTTTTTTTTTTTTATACATATAGAGTATGTATGTACAGTAGGTTGTGTACTGTCTATAAATCTCAGATTACGACGAAAATTGACTTCCAATGTATCATAAGAACGAATCTCATTTGTAACCCAAGGACTTCCTTTACGTACTTACATTACTCAAAGTTGCCGGTGTTGTAACTTTCATGAGTCCTTCAAAGTCCTCTGAAGACCTACTGTAGGTGATAGAAAAAAAAAACTTTTGTTTTGAATTATCTTAAGTTTTGTAAAATTACCTTTCCCTCTTGAGATGGACCCCACATGGCACTGAATTGTGCGCAAGGCTTATAAAACTGTTTAAGGTAAAGTAATTATTGGATAAACTACCATTTTGTAGGGTGAAGAACAATGAAAAAGTGTTGCCACAAACAACCTAGATCAGTGATTGGGTAAAAAAAAAGATCTCAGGTGAACCAGAAGTTGTATTGGTTTATTCTGAAGTGCCTTCAACTTAACTCAAAATGAGTACATTAACAAGCCATCTTTCAAGAATTAGAACAGCAGGACAGATGGATCCCTGTAAGGAGGAGGACCTCAGAAACGTTAAACAAATTTTGTGCAACAGAAATGTTATTTAACAATGTGAATAATTAACTGTAGAAGATAAATTGTTCTTACATGTCTAAAAACCATGGTCGTATAATACTGTACATAGTCTTGAATACCTTATCTTTGATCAAGCGACTTGGTGAACTTTTGACATCTTTTATGTTGCTTTACATTCTGAAGGATAGAAGGTTTCCTTAGCCTGTTCCTGAGTTTGTGGCCCACGATACCAGGTTCAAGTCCGTTTTCATCTCCTCTTGGGAGGCATCCAGAGGGGATCTGAAAGACTGGCTTCTCTGTCCTGCAGGGACTCCATAGTGCTATCCTAAGAGGACTCTGTACTTCATGCCTGATCTTCAAAGACTTTTCTTAGCATTGGCAGGATAAGGAGAAGAGGTGTCAAAGAATATAGTTTCTTCTATCTTTGTGAGACTACTAGTTGCACCCATACCTCAATCAGTGAAGAGTTAGAGGTCAAAATCGGGCAAGGGCTCCTTAGATTAGGTATATCGGATCCTCCTTAGCACTGATAAACAATCCTCTACCTCCCACTATCTGCAGGAGTATACCCAAAGGTCCTAGGGTACCTTGACCCTTGTTTCTGTGGTTGTTACTCAACAGGCTATGTAACCAGCCAAGCTCTCTCTTGAGACAAGATGCATCTCATCTACGATAGCGGTTTTGACATAACCCTGGAATGAAAGGTAGATTGACTGGCCTTCTACCCTTTTTTCTTCCCCGTCTCTTGGGATTGCAGGAGTCATGGCCACTTTAGCCAGAGTGGATGGCGCCAGATGCTAAACTCATAACCGAGCAACCTTTCTTTTCTGACAAGATCTTTGGAGATGTTCAGAAGTATCTCCCCCATTCTCCTAGTTAAGAGGAGGATGGATATTATGTATTTAAACTCTTCTTAAAAGGGTATACATGCAAACAACACATATCCTATACAAAGATGTAGGGTCTCCCGTGGCCAATTACCATTTCTCTCAGTAGAGACCTAACCGCATGTCTGTATCATCTCTGTGCTCTAACTCTTTGGTTGGCAAGTCATTACCATCCTTCCTAAAGAGGACCAGGTGCTCTGGCATTTTCCGTGAAAGTTAAAAAAGCCAGAATTTGGCTCATTTGGATTTTCTCCCCATTAAAATGAGTCTCCTATTAAAAGAGGCAATGAATTTTTCAAGTAATTTGTTTATTTCCTAACTAGAGTCCTTAAGGTACTCTTTCCACCTTAAGATCCATCCGAAGGGTCAGAGTGAGTGTATAACTGATTGACAGGGGGAGCTGGGCTTCCATGCTACCTGTTGGTAGTTAAAATTACTGTACCTTATTGAAGTTTTAAAGGCCCTTCCAGCTTTTTTGAATTCATAATCCTATTAAAGCACTTAGGTCTATATACTGTACAGTAGTTAAGAAAATTACAAATTATTTTAAACATTTGTGATTTTGTAAATGTAGTAAGGTACTGCATTCAGTAACACAAGTTGTCTTACGCTTTTAACTAAATACTTGATTTTTATTTACCTTTCAGAAAGCGATTGATCTTGTAACAAAGGCAACAGAGGAAGACAAAAACAAGAACTATTCTGAAGCATTGCGTCTCTATGAATCGGCCGTGGAGTATTTCCTCCATGCGATGAAATGTAAGTTTTGAAGGGATTTTTTTTCTTTTTACAACTAGCCTATGCTTTGCTTTTAGTAGTTAGTCTTTTGCTTGTTGAGAGTTGATAAAATTCGTACAGTATATTTTATTTTCCGCATTGGGGCCCCTGGGCTTAAAGCATCCTGCTTTTCCAACTAGGGTTGTAGCTTAGCAAGTACAGTAATAATAATAATAATAGAAATAATAATAGGGAAAAACTTTCTTATATAAAGACATCCTCCATTCAGTACTGTATTTATTGCATTACAAGTTATCATCTCTACTTAATTTGTTAGTTTTTGCACAAGGAGACCACTACATTAAATACCCTTGCCATGAGTACAACGTTGTTAACAGAAAAACTTGATGTTAGTTTTCATAACAGCAGAAAAAGAAAGACAAGTTAATGATTAGAATAGAGATTAGTTGTCTTTTATGAAGTGGATAATGATTTTACATGGGAAGAAGAAAATGTTTATTGTACCTTGGATTGCACAAAGAATTGCGCATTTATTGGAATGTGAAACTCTGGAAGTGTGAGCAGAGTAGCCTAGCGTGACCTGTCAATTTTCCACAAGGCATATTATTGGCTGTTAGAGGAGACACGACCAATCAAAACACATTGATCAGTATCCTGGTAGCTGATTGGCTGTCAGACCACAGGATCACTCTAAAGTATCCCAAGTTATCGAGTATGCTTGTATGCATATGTACGACACATTGCTATGCAGCCCTATGATGCCAGCTAAATTTTCTGCACCGTCTATGGTTTCAAGACTTCACATATGCTTACACACACCAAAAAAGTTCTTTAAGCTCACTTGTGCATATAAAGTCAAATTGCGTATTAGTCTTATTTGCAAGTGATGGCCAATATTGTGTGGGGATGTTTTTTTTTTTAAGGGAATAGCCTGATACAAAGGTAGTTTTAACTATTATTGAGCATTCTTGGCTCAAAGTTTTCCAGTGTTAAAAAATTGAGTAGTCAACTTCAATCAGTTACAATAATCAAAGGAGGGCGTAGATTATTTGATTTTTGCAAATTGATAGTGTACTGTATTTCATCGGGTCATAAGTGTAACTAATTTCTATGACAAATTAGTTTTCCATTTTTGCACATCCAGGCTTTCATAGCTCGGATAATGGTTTTTATCTTTTGTACATGAATCTTCAAACACTGGTAACCAAATTCATTAATGTTAATATTTTATTTTTATCTCCTCTTATTAGATGAAGTCCCAAATGAGCGTTCTAAGGAAAGCATCAGAGCAAAATGTAAGCAGTACCTTGATCGGGCCGAAAAGCTCAAGGATTACATGGAAAAGAACAAAGATAAAAAGAAGCCCGTAAAAGCAGGGGAGGGACATTCAGGGTAGGTATCTCAGGAGTCTATTGTATGTTTCACATGCACTGGCAATGATTCTACATACAGTTTTGAAAGAAATTAAGTCGCAAAGGAATATTGTATTAAGCTAGTACAAGTACAGTTATGGAAAGCTCATCAACGAGTTGAGTTTTGATTTTCTCTGTATTCAGTATTAAGTACTTTTAATCATTTGCTTACATTTATAAACAGGAAAAAGAGTGGAAAGGACTCGGATTCAGATGACGACTCAGATCCTGCCAGAAAAAGGATGGAATCCAAAATGGAAGGTGCTATTGTTGCAGAAAAGCCTAATGTAAGTTGGGATGATGTGGCAGGCTTGGAAGGAGCAAAGGCAGCTCTGAAGGAAGCGGTCATATTGCCTATCAAATTCCCACACATGTTCACAGGCAAGAGACAAGCATGGAGAGGCATTTTGCTGTTTGGGGTTAGTACCTTTGTAACTTTACAATTCATTGGAGTCATCCACAAACATCAAGTTTTTATGCTTTGTCATGTATAATAGTTGTAATATATTAGAATGGCCAACAATCTTCCATGAGATAATTCTATTTTTTTTTTTTAAGTTAGATTATCAACCAATCCACTCACTTTTTATCATTTCTTTCTACAGCCTCCAGGAACTGGTAAAACATACCTAGCTAAAGCTGTTGCTACCGAGGCAAACAACTCTACTTTCTTCAGTGTTAGTTCAGCGGATCTAGTTTCAAAATGGCTGGGAGAATCAGAACAGCATGTGAAAACATTGTTTGCAATGGCTCGTGAACACAAACCATCCATTATCTTCATTGATGAAGTCGATTCTCTATGTTCCTCAAGATCAGAACAAGAGTCGGAATCTGCCAGACGTATCAAGACAGAATTTCTTGTACAGATGCAGGGTAAGTTTTCTGTCCAAGTTTGCTCTACAAATACATTAATGGTTTATTGCTAGTTAATCATTGAGTGGAGCTATAATACCAGCTAGTTTATTTCAGTATTTCTTGTTTTGCAAGACAAAGTGTATAAAAAGTAAACACTTTAGTTACTATATCATCATTTTTATTTTCAGTTGGCTAACATTTTGGGGGATATTTGCAAATTAGAGTACATTAGTACCTCGGTTTACGAGTATCTTTGTAAACAAGCAAATTGGTATACGAGCTTGCAAATTAAAATTGGTTTGCAAGCATTGTATTGGTCCCTGAGCAAAAAGTTTGTGCTGTATAGGTGTTGTTTATGTCTAAGTATTAAGGAGACTAGTATGTAACTAGTCAAATGGTGCCCATACACCACGCAAGCAGTGTTCGCACTGTGTTCACTTGATTTTTACCCCATTTTCATGCCATTTTAAAGATAAGGCAAAAGCACTCTTATCTAGATAGGTTCCTTGTCAAAATTAAACTACAACTAAGTGTCCATAAGGTGTAAATCAAGTGATTCAGCGAGAGTGAACATCATTCAAGAGAGAGAATTGATATTTACTCTCCTCCTCCTCCTCCTTTCTTATGTAAGGGGTTATAATTTGTTTAATAATTACTTACAAAATCTTTAAAAAATAATTGTATATATGTATTTATGGACTTTTAGTTTTAGAATGCATCCAGTGAATTTCGTTTATTTCATAAGTGAAAATTTGTTTTAGAATATGAGTATTTTAGGTTGCGACCTCTCCCCCACCCTTGAATGAATTAAAACTCTCAAACCGGGGTACTATTGTGGATGGTGATTTTCATTTAAAATTTTATTTCTGTTTGGTGTTCTCTGTGCAGGTGTTGGTAATCAAAACGATGGAATTCTGGTTCTTGGAGCAACCAACATACCTTGGGTGCTAGATTCTGCCATCAGGAGACGATTTGAGAAACGTATTTATATTCCACTCCCTGAAGCAAATGCTCGTACAAGTATGTTTAAGCTGAACCTTGGAGACACACCTCACAGTCTTAACGAAGATGATTTCAGGGTACTAGGTTCCAAAACAGATGGGTAAGTAAAAACTTGCATTGCCATTTAGAAAATTAAAAGCAAATTTGGTTCTACGGTGATAGGAGCACTTAATAGGTTTCACTTTGGTCAGTTCATTTAACCATATTAAAGTACAATATATTAGTGCTTTATCAGCAGTTGTTAGTTTGCCGGTGTTTTATATGAAAAAAATATTGTTTTGATTTAGTGTATATGCAGGATTAAAAGGTACTTTTCTGTTCAGGTACTCTGGTGCAGATATCAGCATAGTTGTAAGAGATGCTTTAATGCAGCCAGTCAGAAAAGTCCAAACGGCCACTCATTTCAAGTACATTCGTGGACCTAGTCGTGAAGACCCTAATAGATTTATTGAGGATTTACTTACGCCTTGCTCTCCTGGTGAACCTGGTGCCTTTGAAATGACCTGGGAGCAAGTTCCAGGAGATAAGCTGTTTGAGCCAGTAGTATCTATGGTAAGTGCACTGCTCTTATATCCAATACATTAGAAGTGTGACAATTGATGAAGGAAGCGTAGAGTTATATTCTAACCAAGTTGAAATATCTTAAAATAGAAAATTTAATTTCTCATTGTCGCTTGTCGCTATAGAGCAAGGGATCAATCGAAAGTTTTCTACTTTAAAGTGAAAATACATTAGGTTACTCGATTATGAAATTTTGCATCGTATATCTTTTTTGTTAAATTTTTTTCCTATCTTGTAATTTCCTTGATGGTCATGCATTTTCAAGTTACAGTATTGGGTTCTGTTAATGAAAAGTTTAGTGTGTAACAGGGGGTGCTTTATGATAGCTTAGTATGCTATACATTAGTTATTTTCTGGCAAAGAGTAATAAGGTTGATTTATTGTAGGTTGGATTGGCTTTTAAATATTAGGCCAGAGGCCAGGTAATGGGACCTGTGAGTCATTCAGCACAGTAATGAATATTTAAATTGGTTAAAATTTTGACAATTTAAAAAAAAGATTTTTACTGTATGCAATTCACTTTCAAAATGAAAAAAAAAATATAAAGAAGAAAGAATTAAATTTCATTAAAAAGATTTATTTTATGTTGATACCTAATAAGAGCATTTATGGGTATATCAACATCATCTAAAATATTGGCAACAAATTTACCATCAAGATGGTACAGTGTGTTTCAATACGAATGCAAACCTTTGTCCTTTTAAATAGGAGTACAGTATTGTACTTCAGCTTCCAATGACCCGATTGGGAGAAAAAATGCATCCTATGGCTTGCAGTATCAGTAGTGCGAGGGAGAATGGGGGACTTGGCCATTCTACCGCAAGGCTCGACTTTCCTTGCTAGTCTCGACCATTGCCTTGGTCAGACAGCCATTTTCCATGACCCGAGCTAACATTGTTTTGTGTTCTGTGCTTTCTTATCACCTCTGTTTTTGGTGTTTGTGTTCTGCAGCTGCTTTATGTTCTTGTTCATTGAGCAATCCCTGCGTGATGGTGCATAAGTGCCCGGCTGTAACCATCACTGTTGTGGTGTGTTCATGAGTTGCCACAAGGTCTGTGTACAACAGTGTTCCTTCAGGTCCACGTGGCAAGAGTGTAAGGACTGGTCAGAAGATCAATTGGCATGGTACAACAAGAGGAGGAAGAAGGCGAAGAGAGATTGATAGTCTTTCAAGATGACAGGCGGTTTGGCTGATGGCTCACCCAATCCCTTCCTCGCCAGAATCAGGCTCCATGTGTGTGTCTCTTCCCTACCTTCTCTGATGAGGGCACAGGTTTGGCTAATACTCCCCATGCACCCACGCATACTGGTCAAAGTGAGGTAACCCAGGAGTCCACGTGAGTGGCAGTGCCCTCTTTTTCTAATCAGGTTTGCACTTCAACTTGCAAGGAGGCACTCCTCAAGCTATTCAGGTTGTCCTTTGGCCTCCAAGACTCTCCTACTTGAAATCCTTTTTGGATCTCATCAGAGCAGATGTTTCAGAAGATGATACATTGTCTGGGGATGGAGCAGAGAGTTCATGGACAAGACTCTTGAAAAAGGCAGCAAAGATAAATGTGGTTCTCCAGGTCAGAGCCATCATCTCGGCTTCACAGGCAGCCAATGTTGAAGCTGCTGCTATGCCGAACCTCCAGGCCACATCCTGGCTGGACCACTGCTTAGGAGCAATGAAGTTTGCTCGGCAGATCAGCCAGCGAGAGGCTTTGTCCCCAAGGAATGCTTCATTTCATAAGAGTTCAGCCCTCTTCCATCCAAGGGAAGTGGAAGAGACTGGAGAAATGGAGGAAAGCAACACAGGATTAATTTCCAATGAGCTGTCTCCTTCAATGGTGTAAAGAAGCTCAAATTCACAAAATCGATAACACCTCTGAAGTCTTTGATGGCTGTTTTTCCGGTCCCATACAGCAGGGGAACCCCACTCTCTACAGGAAGTCGGCTCTAAAGAAACTGTCATTAATTCCAAGGACTAAATCGACGTCTCGTCCTATTTCCTCCTCTTGATAGAAACCCCAATCTGAGTCGACCCTTTCAACTCCAAGGTAGTCAATCCAGAAGGTGACAAAGTAGATGAGGAGTCAGACGATGATAGGACTTGTAATCTTCACTCGGTGCCATGGATGTCACTCGGTGCCATGGGTGGGGGAGATACCTATCAAGCCGTTGGGCAAGGTGGTACAGTAACTTTATTGGGCTAAATAATGGACAGTAAATGTCCTGCAAGATGGATACTACATACCATTCATTGGCTTTCATCCTCTCCTCACTCAGACTCCAACAATGTTATCGCCATGCCATCCAAAGTTGGAGAAACACCTTGCCCTCCTACCATAGGTGGACATATTGTTAGAAAAGGGTACACTACAGGTCTTACTGAACGTATCGCCAGGCTTTTACAGTCACACGTTCCTTGTCGAAGAGGCAACTGGGCTATGAGACCAGGCGTTAACTTATTCCCCTTCACTGTGTATGTTGTACATACTCTGTTCAAAATGGAGACGGCGAGCACCGTACGAGCAGCAATCAGGAGTAACAACCTGAGAGATGCGTACTTTCAAATACCAGTCTATCAGTATTCAAGTTGGTTCCTCTGCTTTGTCCTCGGGTGTAGGTTTTTCAGTTCAAAGTCTTGTGCTATACTGTACTGTCAATCACACTCTGTGTTCACTGGCATGCTCACACTAGTATCAGCTGTGGCATGTGCCAAGGCCATACATCTACCGAGGTACCTAGAAGATTGGTTATCTTGTCTTCCTCCTGAAGAAAGCTCCTTCAACATCAGACAAACTACTCGTCTTTTTCCATGATCTAGGGATCATAGTACACCTAGATTAGTCCAACTTCTCACCTAAGCAGAGGAGGAAGTACCTGGAAATCCTGACATAGTTAAGAGTTTTTCCATCTGACAATCGCATCAGCAATCTCAGAGTAGCGCTACCTTTCATGTCCCAACAACAACCCAACAAATATTGCTGGCTAGGCAGTGGCAACAACTTCTTGTACACCTCTTGTCCATGGAGAATCTGGTTTCACACGGGCATTTCTCACCAGACGACCGTTCAGTGGTGTCTGAACAGGTACTGGACAGCAGCCACCGACACCCCTCATTGCCTGGTTCTAGTAGAGTAAGAGGTTTGGGATGATTTAACCTGGTGGCTAAAGGATAAGAAACGCATCGAGGAGTATATGGAGTTTTCATTCCTCAGTTTTCTGACGCTGAATTATGTCATAAAGGTTTTCGAGCTGTCTCTTGTGAAATAACCTCAAAGACCTTGCATTAAAATTTCTGGATCTATATTCTAAGATTTTTAGTGTTTAGTAGTTGTGGCAGCTTTTGAATCTGATGGTGTACTGCAATCCAAGTTGTTCTCTTCTTAGATCTAGGGGAAGCGTTTGAGTCTACACATGTTCTCTAAACTGGGGACGTTTTAAAGGTGCCAGTGCAGATTCTAACCCCCTGTGTTGTGCTCAATATCAAGTTCCTTCAGCATTGGTGGACACAGAATAGTAAGTCTGATAGCCATAGTTGGGCTTGGATCTACAAATTGAGTCATTATTACTAAAAATTTTTATCAGCTCCCCAATTGAATCCTGATGCTACTTTCGGAATGTCTAAGGACTTTTTTACTTTTACCTTTAGATTTTTTATATGACTTGAACAATTCAGGGTTACATTGTCATACCTAAGCAAGAGTTGGAATTTTCTTTGTATTGCATTTGAAATTTTTCAATTCTGGAGACACTACTCACTTCATGATAAATTCAAATGCAGCTATAATTTTGACATGTTATAATCATGAACATGATAGTAAAGATCAGAGAAGTTAATTGAAAGGAAGCTAATTCTGACTGAAATGATGCTGCAGATATCTTTTAGGACTGTCGGCTAAAAAGCAGGCAGTAGATTGGTACTGCCTGCTCCATTCCTTCAAGTCTAAGAAGGATATTTTTGGAATATTTAAGATGTAATTTTGGAATCTAATCTTTCTTTACAGACTCCACAAAGTTACAGGTAAATGTAACTTCAGTACCACAAAAGATTGATTTTACTGTATTCTCTCTTTTCATGCATTGCAAAGAATACAGTACTATCATGAGTAATATAATGCTTTTGTTATTGATGTATTATTAGATGAGAGACGTCCCCTTTTTTGTTTCATTTGTTTGATGTCGGCTACTGGCTACCCCCCAAAATTGGGGGGAAGTGCCTTGGTATGTATTATTAGATGTGTAATACTTGGAGCCCTATCTCTTGAGCTATTTTCTCAAGGGATAGATGATAAAGAATCTCCAAACTTTATAACTATATTTATTTATTTACTTATTTATTTATTTTAACTATGAAAAACTATTACTGTACCATGTAAGATGGTTTGATTACTCGGTAGAATAAAAGTTTAATGATTTTTGTTCTTTTTTGTTTTACTTTTTCTCAGAGTGATATGCTACGATCCTTGGCCGATTCCAAGCCCTCTGTAAATGATGAGGACTTGGATAAACTACGTAAATTTACTGAAGATTTTGGACAAGAGGGATAAATGTTCTGAAGGTCATCTTTATGGTAATACAGTATGAATAAGATAGTATGCAAATTGCAGATTATGTCCATAGTGAGAAACTTTGAGCTGGTATTAAAACTCGTCACCTTTATTTTGAAATCAGTGATGTCATTTTATCCCACAGTATGGTTTATTTCAGCACTGTAGGGAAGCTTGAATGAATGACCTAGAAATGTGTTGGGGTTGTGATATCTTAGTAGTCGTGTTGTTTGTTGAATTTTGACTGAATCCAAATCTTTCACATAGTTTAAAACAACACAAAATTATGAAAACTAAACCTTATTAATTTTTCTTGCCTGCCTATTTTGTAGTCACTTGATCTGTAACATTAAATGAAACAAAATGGATTAGCAGTTTTGAAAATTTCTCAGGTTTTCGAATGTAGATATTTAAGAATCTTTTTAAAAGAAAATTTTCAATGTTGACTGCATGTAGCACATTTTCATGTGTTGTGTCTCAAGGAGACCTAATGTGCTTAACATTTTGTATGACAAACCTTCTTTAATACAAAGCACTCACACAAGCTTCACAAGCTTTATTACCAATCAATTCGGCAGTTTTCGGGTGAGGGAGGAAATAATATCACCTCAAATCTTATAAAACGTTTGTCTGCTATTTTAGTGGTGTAATTCGCTTTGATTTGCGTAATTTTTTGTATTTTATGTACAGGTACTGTATTTCCCTAGCGAAAGTTCGCAATATTTGATAAGTGAGAAGTGATTACTATACTGTATACAGTTTTACCTTACATTTTTTTATAATGCTTTAAATTTAGCTTATCAACTTCATCTTCATTGTAAAGTAAAATTAATTTTGGAAAAAACTCCAAGTGTTTTGGTAGGTTACATGTTTTGTTGTTTAGTGTTTTGTGTGTTTATGCCTATATCAAGTGATTTCATAATGTACATACATGAAACTGGTTTTGTTCATCGTCATTTCAGAGTGGTTGGGATAAAAAAATGAAAGGGATTAGATTGTCAATCATTCATTGTCAATTTTCGTACACATTTTATGCCTTTGCAATGAACTGTACAAGAGCTGCTTTGTTTTGGTCAGGGTACCACGATACTTCTCACATATAATGCCATATGCTGTGTTTTGGCTTTTCTGTTATATATCTGATAAATTTGTTACCTATATAGAAAGCAGTAAACAATCATTGGCAATAATTGCAGATTCTTTAGTTTTTGGGTTACTTATCTTTTTTCTATGAATATTTAATCATTTAAAATTTTTCTATATCCAATTAAAAGATCTTAAAAGCTGTCAAGTTACGTTACCATAATTAAGTAGACTAACAAGCAAAAGAAATACAAGTGTTGGACAAGAATGGATGAAATACATCATGGAAAGTTACATTTATTAGTTTAACTTCAGAGCTGTAAACCTAACAATTAATGTGGTAATGAAATGAAATTTTTATATATAAAATTCACGATAGCACTCTTGAAAATACTCTGAATCGTTGATGATTAATCATGATTTGAAATTGGTTATAATATTTTAATTATTACTTGTGTTTAGCTCGGTTTATTGATGCCCATGTCCTCTAAATCAGTGTGATAAATTTAGCATTCATCCTTTAAGAAATATTTTACTTAGTAACTTTCTCATCCTCTCAGTGAACTAACCATTTTGGTTTGTACATGCAGTATTGAAAAGTCAAACATTTTTTATATCTACTTATATATTCTCTTTTCATTGGTTTCAACTGTGTAAATAAAGACATTCATTTTTGAAAACTAGGCATTGCTTTCATATATAGATTGTTTCATTATGGCCTCACAGTATGAATATAAATTACCTTCAACTCATTTACTTGTTTTACTGGCCATAGCAAAGTATCAGATTAAATGGTTTGATTTAGCAGACTATTTTAATGATACAAAATTGTTGCATTTTTTTTAGTTAAAACTTCCAGTGGGAAAATTGCCATAAGTTGAATTTGATGAAGGTGATTAGTGATCCTGTAAACTTTGTGCGAATGTGTGAACCGTTCATAATTGGGTGAATGAAAACATGACTGAAGTAAGATACCATTTCTTGGTTGTAAAGTATGTTTAATGAAAATTTTAGCTTTGAAGATGCTAAAGCATATAGAAAGCTTAAGTAAAAGCATGTTAAGCTAAGCTCTGCCTGATATTTGTATTTGATCAAGTAAAACTGGACAAAGAATTTTAAAATGAAGAAAAAGAGGTTTGCATTCCTTCTTCAGTGTACATAGCTTGATATATTCCCCGAGATGCTGGGTTTCATTGCTTTAAAAATATTGTCATAATGGGAGAAACCAGGTATTGCTTCATGTTTAAGGCATATGAAATGTACTTAACATTATTTTGTAATTACCTAAGTTTTTTTCAAGGTCCATCCATTAAATATTCTGGCCACCAAATTTATAGCCCTAGAATAAATGAAAAACTCAAACTCTGTACTATGATAAAATTCTATAATAATAATTGCCCGATAAATGTTTAAGAAACGATAGAAGTACTGGAGTTGATGATAATTTTGGTATGCATTGAAATGTCTAATTGTAAGTTGCTATTATTTTTTCATACTTGATAGATAAGGAAGTGTATTTCAGCCCATAGACAGAAAAAGGTTGAAGTTTGTCAAGGATAAACTTTAAAATCTGGATTTTTAATAAGTAACTTTTGTATTTCCAGTTTATTTTTTTTTTACTGAAGCTGAAAACTAATTAACACATGGTGGTAAATCTTTTTGTCCTTTTTGCAATTTAAAAGTTAAGTAAAACATTTGTGCATGAAGTCCATATATTAAAATGTGGGAGAGAAATAGCGTTGCTCTCCATCTTCACCCTCTGAGGCGGCAAAGAATATTCATACGATACTTTGCTACATACAAGAAATAAATCTGAATACGTGCTTATTGCTTAATATTGAAATTGGAAAAATGCTTGTAATGGTATTCCTGATTAATTACATAGAATTTATTTATGCATTCTCTAAAGAAAAAACTGTAACCCAAACCTTTTGCCCAGATCGCAGTACTTTACATCAATAATTTACATACTTAAGAAAAGTGGATCAGAGAAGTACCAAGGTGAACTGTTACAAGATTTATATTTTGTTCCCAGGAAGACTGTTAACCCAGAACTCCAGGATGCAGCTAATGAAGTGTCTTACCCTTTAAAGGTACCAATATATGATTTTCAATCTTTGACACACTGCCCTTTGAATCATTCATTTTCTAATTGCTCTCTGGTAGTCTATTCCCTTAACTTGTGTCAAATATTTGTTTGTTGTATTGGTTCCACTCTGTACCACATTATTCCAATGTTGGCTCAAACAAAATATAGTAAGAAACATAAAAGTGCTAATTTCCATCGATTGAATATCACAATTTCATAAAATTTTATTTACATTTTATTTAAGATTGAAATATAAATGTTTTCTTTTTTAAATACTCTTGATGAAGGAAGTTGTTCGTTTTAAGTAAGGATGTGTATGTAACACTAGTGCAATTGTAGAGAAGGTAAGACTATTTAATTTTGCTTGCTTTCTACAGTATTTAGATAATATTTTGAAAGTCTGCAGTACACTGCAAACTGTTTCAACTGAATAGTACACTGCAAACTGTTCCAACTGAATAGTACACTGCAAACTGTTCCAACTGAATTGGAACAAGTCAAAGTTTTCTTGAAGGGATTTAGCAGTCATTTAGTATATCCAGAGGAGGATTTTGTGGTTTATTGCCAGGGTTGTCGAGAATGATTTTTCTCAAGGTAATTTGAAGGGCGATGATGCATTTTTCCGTGAAATTAAACGATTATCAAGTGGAATAGTTTTTGTAATAACTGATGGAAAAAAATCGTACTAAGTCTCCAAAACAAGTTCAAAATATTTTCCAGTAACATTTTTTTTTTTTTTTTTTTTTCAGTAGAACAGGCCAGTCTCTTCTGTATGATGTTATTTCATTTTGCTTTCATTTACAGTACATGTGAAATAATATTATAGATAAATTTTGATATGTACTGTGTTGAATTTTTTTTGTACAGTAATTGCTTGTTTTTATTTATATTGATGAATTTTTATATAAAGATTATTTAATGTTTGGCCTTTATCTATATAATATGGGACTTGAATGATTATCCACATACTGTACTGTACTGGGATGCAAGAAAAACAGATAACTAACTATATCAATTACAGTATACTGCTTTTGGATCTGTTATCAGGTGCTAATTTACAATCAGATTGCCAGAATTAAGTTAAATGGTTGCATTGTAGGTTAGGAATACAGTAAATTGGCTGACATTATAAAAAGAATACAGTATTGTATTTGCTGTGTATATTGGCCTTAGTTGGAGCTGAACCTTTCAACACAAGATAATTGTTAAGAGTATATTTAAAAAGATAAAAATAAGTGTCGATCATTTCGTATTCAAGACCACTCTTTGATGTTGCTCACTTTAGATACAAGAAAATTAATAGCTTTGTAGATTGATTCTGATTTCAAAAGAAAATGGCCTGAAGCCTTAGTTAGAAGTTGAATGATAATTTTCCAATCACTGCCAGTAGAGCTTGAGAATACAGGTTGCTTTGAGTTAAATGAGTGGGATAAATGATAGTGTACTTTTGTAATCTCAGTATTTGATTGTAGTCAAATTTTTAGTATCAGTTTTGAGGAAATTATGGGAAGGTATCATGCTAAAGTTTTAGACAAAAGGTTTTAATTAGTTGAGATAAATGGCGGTAGTAAGTCAAACTATAGGAAATAGTTCATCAACAAGAAAAAGTTCCACTAAAATACTAATCAAGATCTTGAGCTAAATTTGGGTTTGGAAAATTATTCAAGGTACCATGACAGCTAGGTTTAAGATATGTATTGGACTTTCGGTATTAAATTTCATTAAGGGAACAATGAATCAGTCCGGTAATGGAAATACTTATCCTTTTTTTGCCTCTTCACCTGATTTGTAGATCCATGTACCATATTAAAAATGTTAAATGTCAAGTGACATTTAGGTGGATTTTTTTGTTGGTAAGAATTTGAAAATTAACTAAAGTATTGTCAAAATTTAGCTCAGAGTTATTTTATAAGTTTGTAGTGATATTTTTTAAATTTCACAATATTATCCCACTCTTTCTCAGGAATGATTTTTTCTGACAATCCAATACCAGATAAAATACCTAACTCTTTATTGGGCTCTTTGTTATTTATTGATTAGAGAATTACCATTTATGCACTTGAACAATTGATAAGGGTTTCGTTCCTTACGAATGAAATTTGAAAATTGCCTCGATACATTTTAAATCATACTTGATGGCCCTTAGATAATAATGGCCTTCAAATAGAGCGAGAGGCTCAGTTGATAAATTTTGCGGACTCAGAAGAAGGATTTCGGTGAAATCAAGAGGTGAAGATGCTTCTAGATATGGTACATGTAAGATTTCATTTTGTTAGTGATGATTTTTCATTATATAATAAATAAAATTTCTTATTGTCTATGCTGTGGTACAATATTTGCTAATTATTATATTTTGTTCTTTTATTGAAGTTTTGTGTATGGTAGGTATTACCTCTTGTGCCCGATAGGAAAAAATTAGATTATACTTTATATTGCTTTAAAAAACAGCTAAGGGTTTTTAAATATTTCTATTGAAACTTGTTATAAAATGTTCCTTCCTGTTGATAAAATGTATGGATTTTTTTATTCGCATTTTTAATGAACTTTTCATGCTTATTGGAGGGAATATAAAATTTGAACATGTATGAATCATTCTTATAGTAACAGATTCTCATTTGGAAGTCGTTTTTATCAAAGTTACAGATTTCAGTGTGATACTCCATTCCTGCTCATGTATGATCTAGTTTAAAGTCGCTGAGAACAGTTTTAGTACATCTGGAATGTAGCAAGATGTCAAATTGAAGTTGCATCAGTATTATACAAGTCTGTCTTTCACAAAATGTTCCAAGTTTGATTTTTTTATATTCTTCCATTATCACTTTTGTTGTCAATATGGCAAAGTCTGTTTAGTTCTTAAGAATTCTTACCAGAAGCACTTTTAAGTACAGGTATCGAGACTAACCCAAGCTTTATTGCATGCTGTTATAGTTAGAGCAGTTGGTAGGCTTCCTTAGGATACTTTTATTGTGCAGTAAATTGTATTTGGAACACACCCACTTATCACATTACACTTATTTCAGTTTTATGTCTATTCCTTGAGTACAAGACTTTTTCCTTTTTCATGTTACAAGTTTGGGTTTAGAACTTTGTTTAAAAGGTAAACCACTAGTCTGTTATTTGAACTAGTTACTTGGAGTGAAATTGTTTTACATGATGTAGCAAGACTAACCAACTATTCAAAACTTGTGAAATTTGCAAAAATAAAGGACTTTTTCCTGGAAGCATTATTTGCAAAAATAAAGGACTATTTCCTGGAATCATAGATAGTCGAAGTCCTCAAGGGATAATTACAGTCAATCTCTTAAAAGTCTTAATGTCAAAGTTTTAGGAAATATTTTATTGACATACTGTATTTAGTTTCGTAAGGGATTGGTGAAAGGTTAATATGCCATATTGCCCACGATGTAGTGCTTTGAGATACCATTCATGTTTCATGTAGGTCTTTGCTAGTTTAGCGCAAAAGTAACTGCTGCCTTATTATAGCAGTTGCACAGAAAAATCTCAAGTTACCAAGAAACTTTGTTAACTACTTGGTTGCTGGACAACCCAAATTTACCTTTTGGTTTTTCAAAGCAGTTTATCAAACCAAGTGTGTTACTGCATTTCTTTTTTTTCTTTTTTTTTTTGTCAGAATAACCAATGATTCTCAGAAATTTTTATTGAAAGGTGTAAAATTTGAAAATAATGATGGTAAAATTTATTATTTGTTTGTTTATTAATTAGCCAGTGTGATTCTCAGAAAAACTTACTCTGAGTCTAAACTGTGGAAGAGAGACATATGTCATAGATTTATTTACTTATAGTTAATGTCTTTACAGTTTAATGTGTTTAGTGATTCTTAACATTGTATAAAGCCAGTTTTTGTGCTTCTTCCCTGTATTGGTGATATATTAGTTACTCATACTAGGGGAAAATAATCAAAGTTTGTATAATTTAGTTTCGCCAAACCATTTTATTTTTTAGTTTTCATTCACATGTTTATTTTTTTTTTTTAGAGGCCAGCCCAGCTTTCGGCCATCATTTGGTCCATGGGGTGGACCTCTTTGTTGTTCATGAAGAGTTTTAGTTTTCTTTGAAGCTGGGTCAGCAGTGTGGTGTTTAGATACATATAATTCTTGAATAACTTTTTGCATCATTTAATTCTTGGGGCTTTATCGTTTAGTAGTTTTAAACGTCTGTGGTATGCATAAATTTTTACTTTTTATGCAAGGGTCAATTGTTCTCTCCAATTCATTTGATCCTTTCCAAAAGCTATCAAGCTTTAATCACCTATTTCTATTTTTGTATTAGGCCAGCCACTTCCCCCCCCCCCTCCCCCCTCCAATGAAATGACTTAATTGTCAATTGGGCTGATTATTTTGTTACAAAAAAATAGTGAAAGTTTGCACTGTGATGAAATTAATATATGATAGCCAGTACTATATACCTACAGTATATTGAATAGAATACCTTTTTCAAGGTTTTTTTCCTTTTGATAGAAAAATACCATAGTTTTTGTCTGTAGGTTGTACTTGGTTTGGCTTGTTTTCATACATTGTGATTTTATTGGCCTCACAACAACTGTTAAAATTTTAGCTTACACTATTAGCTAATACGAAGATTATACTGACTGATATAGTTGTTTTTGACTTTCTCATGAACATCATGCTCAGGCCTCGGCCCTCTGAAGCTCTCATATGTTCATCCTCATTATCATCACATACAGTATATGTCAATTTAATAGATAATGATTATGTAATAAATGATATATTATATATATATACAATAATCCAATCATAGTTTTATTTTGACTCCAGGTGTGTTGTATAAATTGAAAACTGCCGTGATTAAACAGCACCCTTTTTATGTTATTACACTGAGATTGACACTACTGTATCAACTGTCGGATACAGTAGTCTGAATGGAACTCTGATCATGATTTGAATGGAATATTGCTTGTCCCTGCAATGTACTAACCTTTATTATTTTTATGTAACCCTTGGTGTTTATAATGCTCCGCTCAAAGCTTGGTTCAATACTGTACCCAACACTAAAAATATCCTGTTTCCTTCTTTTCAATAGGCTTGGGCGTCTAGTAACAAACAGTATTGAGACAATCTAGCAATTAATGAGAGTAACATCTGCTGCAGATACTTTGTCTTTTCAGTTCTCTTGTCACTCTTTGTTTAGTCAGCATTTTTAGCCCCTCCTTATAGTGTTTTTGTGTGTACAGTAATTTAGTTTGTTGCATTAATAAGGAATGTCTTTATCTAGATTTGTTAGTAATTCCGGTGACAGTTGGTCAAGGGTGTTATTGCTGGACGATTATGTTCCTCATTCTCTGTCTTGTGCCTAAGGCAATAAAAGTATTATGATGTAGACAATCGTGAAGAATGGGATCGCTTACTGTTCCTCTTGTCAAGAGGTGGTTAAAGTAAAAGGAAAACTGATGTTTAGTTGTTCCTACAAAAATACAATCCTTCGTTCTTTACTTTGGAGTTAGATTCAGCGCCAGCTGGTGTTACGTCCTTAAAATTTTAACGAGGTGTCAACAACCTTACTGGTTGTTACCGGTGGTAGCAGGGGGAAGCACCACCCCCACCACTCACTACCAAGTCCCTTTTGATTTCAGTCTTGTAGAGAGCAGATGTTTCTCTCATCTTTTTTCACTATCTATATTAACTTTGCCAGTGTATATGTTATTTTGTGCACGACATGAAGGGTCCTGGCTCTTTGGGCCGCTCTTGCGGTCCCTTCATCCCTTCAGGTCGGCAATGGAGACAGTTTTGCCTTCTAGCAGAGGGTATTCCTCCTAGTGGAGGCAAAACAAGTAGTCTTTTGATTTTCTCCGCCTAAGGGTAGAATCCTCAGCGTCAGAGAAGTCGCAACTTTTGCCTCTCTCTCCTGTACAGCATGTTCCTGCACGGAGGCCTCTCTAAGCCCAGTGTGTCAGGAGTCCTCTTCCTAGCGGGATCGGGTACATGGAAGACGATTGGGTAAGAGTGATAGCCTTTGTAGGGCAACCCTCTGGGTAAGGAAGTCTTCCCCATTTCTCCGAGCGTAGCAGCAAAGTCTTCCATCCCCCTCGCAGGAACTCCCCAACTCGACACTGCGTCTCCGCGGCCATCCCCAGAACTTAAGGGTCACCCAGAAGGATAGGCATTGGAGATTTTGAGTGAAAGGGCACTGCAGGTAGCGATACTGTTCCTGCTGAGGTTGGCTTTAGCCTACCCTTTCCTGAGCTGACAGAAGGGAGTCCCCTCTGCTCATTCTTGTGCCCACAGTTCGTCTTCTGAGGAACAGGAGGTTTATGCTTAGTACTATCATTGTACGCGCACCCATCGGGGCAAACGTGCACACTGAGCTTGCTTGGCAAGAGGATACTCGCTATTCTCACCCCTCCAAGCATTGCGTCCCTCCGGCCTTTGGCGGACACCACCGCAGGTTTGACAGGTCTTGCTCACTTGACTGGTCTTTCGCTCAAGCGGCTCAGAAACGCCACCGTGATTTGTTGCCAGTGCATGGCATCTCTTCGGAGCAGAGCTCCTTGTAGCTTGCAGGTGTTCATGTACATGATACTACTGCAGCCCAGGGTGCATTCCATCTCGCTGTTGTGGCCTTACGAGACTCCCCAGGTCTCCTTCACGTGCAGCTTGCTGTTTGTACGTGTCAGGCGAGTCTCCTGCAGATTTAAGGTGAGCTCGAGAGGGCGACAGCTGTGCACGCACTTCGTTATGATTGAGGGGTGTAAGTGTGCTACCTTGTTTGCGACCAGTAAGCTTTGTATCGCTGGTAGAGCGACACACAAGCTTCTTGTTCTCAAACACCCACCTTCTTATGAGGGAGGGGCGTAAGTCTCTGGCTTGTGCGCTAGCTATACGTGAATGTTAGGCAAACAAATTATCGAGCCTACATTCACCATTTATTTTTGTACTGCCTTGTTTGCAAGTAGCCAGTTCGCATTGCTGGTAGAGCGAACAGAAAGCTCTGTGTCACCAGTAAAGTGAATGCATGTATTTCTTGTTTTTAATTAGTAGCCTACACCTTGTGTTGCCTATAAGGGGTGCGCACGTGTGTAGCGTGCACTCATTCAGTTGCTCCTGGGTAGTCTCGGAAGTCTGGTAGTTGCAGGAGATTGTGACAGTGACTTAGTCTTTAACCACACCCTCTGACCCAAATGTTGCTGCAGTTAGGTCTGAGATTTCCAACTCTTTCTTTGGGAGTGACAAAGTTTCCCGGGGGCTGTAGGCCTAAGTACGTAAATGTTGTTTTATGGACCACGGAGCCTTGTGAGCCTTGCTGGACCAGAGGTGTACGAGGTTTGGGAAGCCCATCAGTTCTCCTCCAGAGGACACTTCTTCCCAGGTCCCATAAGGGAATAGAGATCTCAGAGAGAGATCTCATATTGTAATTAACAGTCCGGTACCGCTGCTAAGCCCTGTCAAGCTAAGCAGAGGATGTTAAGGACTCCGGGCTGGGTAGCTTCATACAAACTTTCCAGAGTTCTTGGATGACCCAAGTCTGCAGAAGTAAATTCTTTGAGTAGTGACTGTTGTAGGGGCTTGTCCCGCCTGTGAAATTCTCCCCGGCCTCTATCCCTTATGGCCTTGCCCAATGATGACAACGACCCACTCCAGATTGGGCCTGGTACAAAATAGACGTGGAGGATTCCATGGAGGATAAGTCAGATTTTTCAGCAGGTGGTCTTCCAGCCCTTAGAATCAGGGTTCTGAAGAGGGTGAATCTGGGTCAACCTTCCTGCAGGCGGTGGATGAATACACTAGCTGAGTTCCACCCCTTACTCCAAAGGGGAGAGACACGGCCATAGTCTGTCTAGGGTATGCTCTTAGAGCCAATAGATAAAGTTAGCTGCCAGGTCCTTTGCTAAGGTTGACTTGCAGATCTCTGCGAGGTATGCCTCCCTGAGGGCAGGGAGATCGTCCAGTCTATTTTTTCCTTCATTTTTTATTTAAAGGAAGTACTATAACAGTCTGAATGACTTCCCTATGCAACTAATTTGGCAGTGCCAGTCTTGTCTCAAGACTCTACAAGGGAATACTGGTGGTGCAATCGGTGGTTGTCTCCGCCGCCAATACAATGAATACGGAAAGAATTGCGAAAGTAGTTCTACAAGCCTTCTGCTTTAGCCGAAACGGAAAGACCTGTCAGACCCTGAAAAGCGTTGTGTCCAAACATCGTCCTTATAAGTAGCAAGGCCGATGGAGTTTTACTCATAATGCTAGTAACCAATGGACCAACTAGGTACTGCAGAGACGTATCACCATTGTCTCAAAATTTGAGTACAGGTTCCAAAGACAGGATTCTTTTTGCCTTGCAACTTTTCTTCAACGCCCCATAGTGTTTCCTATATAGTATGGAATGTTGTGGCTATTGCAGCGGGATGGAGAAAACAAGACAAGACGTGTCGTACCGGGTCTCCTCTTTAGCACCTGCCCAGCCTAAGCTTTCTCTAGTGATGAGACATGCACATTTGGCCAACAAGGGGGAGGAGCAGTGTTCCTGCTAAAGGGAGCAATTCTCCCATGATACCTCCAGAAGCACGGGTGGCACTGGGAGTGCCACAGGGTAGAGTTCTGTGTGGTCAGTGTCCTCCGTTTGAGGTACATCGCCCTATCTTTCAGCTTACCTCCTCCCTTATTTGTCCATCAACGACATCTAGGTCCTTCGTAATGGGTTCAACGAAGGAGAAGTCCAGACTATGTTAGAAGCAGGCACTCTCCAAGAGGTCCTCTATGAGTCCCCAGGCTTATCCTGTTGACTCCTTGTAGAGAAAGCATCTGGAGGCAGGAGACCAGTCATAGACCTCTTGGCCTTAATCAGGTTTACCATTCAAACTCCACCCAAGACGGAGACCGCATCCACGGTCAGACAGGTAGGCAGACCAGGGTGCTTCATGGTCACGTTGGACCTAAAAGAAGCATACTCGCAGATCCCATTCCATTCTGCTTCAAGGAAGTACCTAAGAGTCCTCCTGCGAGACAGGATACACTGTACTACTTCTAAGTACTGTGCTTCAGCCTTTCGACAACACCTAGGAGTTCAGAATAATGTACACTTTAGTTTCAGCCTGGATCCATCCGTCTCCTTCACTATCTGGATGACCGACTGATCGTGTCAGTCTGAGTAGAGACCTTTCTTCTCTACCAAGACAGACTTATCATGTTTTACTACGATCGGGAGGGGGTTGTCGCGGTAAGCTTTGAGAAGTTGTCCCTGTACCCAAAACAAAGTCTGGTATATCTAGGAATGCAGATAGATACCCGATTAAGGTAGGCTTCCTATCGCAAGTAGAATCAAAAGACTCAAGGAAGTGACATTCCTTTCTTAGGCAAGGCTTGCTGCGAGCCAACCTGTCACCGTCGTCTCCACATTCGGTCACATCACCGGCAGCCGAAGACCTTATGGTCTTTAGATTCTTCTTCTTCTTCTACATAGTTGAAACACTGGGCTCTAAGCTTTAGCAGCCTGTAATGGTCTTGGAGCAGAGACCCTCCAGAAACGTAGATTACGGTAGGGCTAGAGCATATGAAAGACTGGATTTGGTGGAGGCTTGACTCCAAACTTCTTTCTCTTCCTCCATATTTGAGAATGCATCAATAGAAAGGGTGGGGGCACTCGCTTGCAACAGTACATTGACTTGGGGCTATGGTCCAATTCAGATTAGCAGTTCCACATAAACTTCCTAAAGTGGAAAGCTGCTTTTTTAACCCTAATACTTGTCAACAGGTCCTTTCAGGTCACTTGGTAGTGTTAAAAATCGTCAACACAACCATAGTGGTGTATCTAAACAAGAAGGTTCTTTTCATGGCACCTCTCATCTAGCTCTCGAGATTCTGCAATGGACAGAAGACAGAGAATCTCACTGTTTAGCCGGGTTCATACCAGGCAAAATGATCAGCCTGGCAGATAGTCTGAGCAGGAGATCTCAGTTAGATGGTTCCGGGTAATCTTTGGATCCTCGGATAGCGAAAAAAATCCCTACTTGATGGGGTTCGCCGCTGATGACTGGTTCGCGACGTTCCTCAACTGGAACGGCTGGTGTACCATTCGGCAGCGACCAGGCCCGCAGACCCCGGTCCAGGACACATACTGGCGTACTTGGGGCAATCTGGACGTCTATGCATTAACCTGTTCTGCCTCATGATGAAACACTTATCAAGGCGAGATTGTTTCTCAACGTGTCGATGATGGAAACAGCCTTTACATTAACATGCAGAATGGTACCCAGATCGTCTGTTGCGTAGGCGAGGAAGCTCCCACACTTACATGTTTGGTTACTCCAATCCCATGTGAGTTTTACCTAATGACAGTTACATCCTATGACTTCATGCCTGGAGGTTATCCAGGCATCTCCTTTCTCAGAGTCCATTGCCTAGCAGCGGGTGCAAAAGGTTACTATAACTGTAGACGTGAACAAAGGAGAAGGCCTTTAGTTGCCTTTTAGAGGATTCACCGGGCAAAGGAGAGGATAATGAGGAAAAGCTCGATGGATGAGCTATCTGTTTCAATTGTTAAGCAATAAATGCTTTAATCTTGAGTTAAACGGAAATAAGAATGGTTAAGCAAAATTTTCTTAGCTGCCTTGCTATGAAGATGGCACCCACAGTCCCTCTCTCCATTCATATTCTAATGACCTCTCTCCATTTAAAATGTTGATCCTTGCTCCATATGTCAAACCCATGAGAAATATTGCTTCCTTATTGGAATGCTTATTATCAAAAGTTTATAAAGTACAGTAATTTGTATTTTTTATAATTGTGCAAACCCTATTCTTTTAATAGGAATATGATTTCAGTGTAGCTGGAACTCTACTGTTAAAATGAAACAATATGTGGGTAGCTACTAGCAGATGGTAGGAAGCCAGCGCACTGAGAACCCACTTTGTCGTTTACCTTGAAACTGCGGGGTGGACGAGTCGGAAAGTGTAACTTTAAAGACTCGGGTTTGAATACTTAGGAAAACTACAAAATACTTTTAAAATTTGGCATTCATTCTTATACGAATTCAAACCCTCATCCTTTAATAGGAAACTAATCCTTAGAAAGAAAGAAGTTCCAAACCAAACTGGCTAGTTTAAAATCCCAGGAAGTCATGCACTCGTACCTGAAAAGGTCCAAGAGTGTCGACTCCAATCCATCTCCTACCAACCTGATTAAAGATACTTCCTAAGTTTCGGTCAGGAGAGAGTGTCACAAAGGAACCTATGTATTTTCTAAGATATAAAGTCTGAAATATATTGTTAATGGAAAGTGATGGATTTACATTTCTGTCCATCCTCCCTTTCATAAAGATGAGGGACCACCCACATACTGTATATACAGAGCAGTTGCTTAGTATGGCAGCTTACCTGTATCAAGTCCGAGTCAGTGAATAACAGCATGACCGCTACACCACAAGTGATTGGAAATAAAAGAGGAAAAATGGCCAGACATTTTTACCTCTTGTCATAGGCTAACTTTCCTGTGAAAGAGATAGGTACACACACAACCTGCTGAGCAGCTACCACCGGTCCCAGTGAGAAAGTGTTCTCCCTTAGGTAGTGGGTTGATTAGGTTGTCTGGCATTTCCATACTACTGTACTGCCTTCAACACTTGCCCACTGATAGGTTATTCTTGAAAGCTAATATCACACCAATCTCTCATACATGCACATTTCAGCCAGTTCTTTCAGGTTTTCTGTGTGGATAGGATAGGATTATAAAATTTAGGCATCAGAAGATGCGCTTTCCTTACAATTTTCTGAAGTCAGAAGGAGATGATGTTGCTTGAGATTTTTTTTATTACACCTGCCTTAACTAGTAAATAGGTTTTGAAGCTGCAGTCTGAAGGACAGAGTTCGCTTCAGGTAGCATCTTGGTGCCCTCACGTGATAAAGAGGCAAACCATCCAGATCATTGGTCACATCTTAAGTTAGGAGATGGAGAATGTCTCCAGGTTTTGGCAACAAACTCATGGCTAAGGATAAAGGAGACATTCCTCCATCCCTCAGTACGACTTATAATACAGGAGATGCCATGGAGTTAGCCTACTCACTTTGCTGAGGCTAGGGCAAGCGAGAAAACAGTCGTGTCGGATATTTGTCCGACAATTGCCTTAATGGTTCATAAACGGCCCTTCTCAGAGATCTGAGGACTGGTTACATTCCAGGCGAGAGGTTTAAGTTTTCTTAAGATGGCAAGACTGGTGAAATCTCTTCAAGAGCATGGACAATTCCTGTTATGAAGAAAGGTCTAAGCCTTTCTTCAGTCTAAAGACCTGGCTCAAGACTGAGCAATTGCCATTCACTGTCAAGACAGAGTTTTCTTGGTAAGAAAGTAAATAAGTAAGTCAGCTATTACCCCTTCTAAGATACAAATCAAGAGGTAGAACTGTTGCTGAGGTTTTGCCAAGATATCCAGACGTTTGTACAATGCCTCGTGTAAAGTCTTTCTCTTCTTCGACTTGTGGCCATTTGAGAGCCACCACGGTTACAGAGGTTCAGGGTAGTCAATACCGTTTACTATCTTTCGAATCAACAAAAACGGCAATAAAGCATAAATGTCCAGGTTGTATGGGACAACCTGTTGAGAAACATCCTTTAGTGCTGCTGACTGGTTTGGGACTGCTGAGCAGAAGACCAAATTTTTTGTTGAGCCATGTGGTGAACATATTTATTAACAGGAGATGCTAAAGTCAAAAGGCTCATCATTAATAGAGAATGAAAGGACCATTCTGCTCCTAATACTAGTTCCTGGCAACAGCTTATTGGCTATTACATTCTTTAAGCCTGGGACAAATCTTGTTGACAGCTCTTTAGTATTGTCTAAGCCAGTTTCTCCAACATGCAGAGATACTGTAAAACTGTACTTCCTTGCTTGTTCACATACACCATGGGTGTTGTTGCTTACCAGCGCCACCATAAGGCCTATGAGACTGATGAAATGTTTGCAGTGCCAGGAGTGTTGCCTTTCATCTACAGCAGGTTAATGTGCAGTTGTTCCGTAACTGGAATACAAACCAACGCTATTTATAGGATTATTGCTTTCGGCAAAGCTGAAAGGACGAGCCATTAGAATTTAACAAGGGTTAACTACCCATTCTTCTAGTTTGGGGGGGGGGGTAAGGGGGTAGCTAGCTACCCCTCTCACTCACACGCCTGTGACTGTGCTTCACTTTGCTTGGAGGTAGGACTTTGATGGGCAAGTATGTATAAATAGCTATAGGTTTGTATCGTTATGAAAAATGATATTTTAATTATAAAATAAATTTTTGAATATACTTACCCGGTGAATATATAATAGCTGCTGCTCCAGCGGCTCGACAGAAAAACACACAAAACTCGCGAGCGATCGCTATGAAGGTTGCGGGTGTACCCACCAGCGCCAACTATCGGACAGATACCGCATATGCATGTAAACAAGCCTCAATTCTTCTCGTCCCGCTACGTCTCTATTGGGGAGGAAGGGAGGGCCTTTAATTTATATATTCACCGGGTAAGTATATTCAAAAATTTATTTTATAATTAAAATATCATTTTTAAATATTTAACTTAGCCGGTGAATATTTAATAGCTGATTCACACCCAAGGTGGTGGGTAGAGACCAGAGTTAATTAAGTTTACAGCGTATATGCTTAGAGTTTTTGACAGTTATAATATAACAAAACCCAAATATATAGGTACCTGGTAAGGAAGTTGACTTAGACGATTACTCTGCCTTGTAAGTCTGTCTTCCTCACGAAGCCCAGCGATCCTCTTAGGATGCTGAAAGACTCCCAGGAGCTGAAGTATCAAGGGCTGCAACCCATACAAACAGGACCTCATCAAACCCCTAATCTGGGCGCTCTCAAGAAATGACTTTGACCACCCGCCAAATCAACCAGGATGCGAAAGGCTTCTTAGCCTTCCGTACAACCCAAAAAACAATATTAAAAACATTTCAAGAGACAGATTAAAAAGGATATTGGAATTAGGGAAGTGTAGTGGTAGAACCCTCACCCACTACTGCACTCGCTGCAACGAATGGACCCAGTGTGTAGCAGTCCTCGTAAAGAGTCTGGACATCTTTTAAGTAAAATGACGCGAACACTGACTTGCTTCTCCAAAAAGTCGCGTCCATAATACTTTGCAGAGATCTATTTTGCTTGAAGGCCACGGAGGTTGCTATAGCTCTAACTTCGTGCGTCTTAACCTTAAGCAAACATCGGTCTTTCTCATTCAAGTGAGAATGAGCTTCTCGTATTAAAAATCTGATAAAATATGACAAAGCATTCTTTGACATAGGCAATGATGGTTTCTTAACTGAGCACCATAATGCTTCAGATTTACCTCGTAATGACTTAGTACGAGCTAAATAGAACTTAAGAGCTCTAACAGGACATAATACTCTTTCCAGTTCGTTGCCTACGATCTCTGATAAGCAAGGAATATCAAAAGATTTAGGCCAAGGACGAGAAGGCAGTTCATTTTTGGCCAGGAAACCAAGTTGAAGTGAACAAGTGGCTTTTTCTGTAGAAAAGCCGATGTTCTTACTGAAGGCATGAAGTTCACTGACTCTTTTAGCCGAAGCCAAGCACACTAGGAAAAGTGTCTTGAGGGTGAGATCCTTCAGGGAGGCTGAATGTAATGGCTCAAACCTGTCTGACATGAGGAACCTTAGGACCACGTCTAAGTTCCATCCAGGAGTTGCCAAACGACGTTCCTTAGAGGTCTCGAAAGACTTAAGGAGATCTTGGAGATCTTTATTGTTGGAAAGATCTAAGCCTCTATGCCGAAAGACCGAAGCCAACATGCTCCTGTAGCCCTTAATCGTGGGAGCTGAAAGGGAGCGAACCTTTCTCAGATGTAAAAGAAAGTCAGCGATTTGGGCTACAGAGGTACTGGACGAGGACACAGATGCTGACTTGCACCAGTCTCGAAAGACTTCCCACTTCGACTGGTATACTCTAATGGTAGAAGCTCTCCTCGCTCTTGCAATCGCACTGGCTGCCTCCTTCGAAAAGCCTCGAGCTCTTGAGAGTCTTTCGATAGTCTGAAGGCAGTCAGACGAAGAGCGGGGAGGTTTTGATGGACATTCTTTACGTGGGGCTGACGTAACAGATCTACCCTTAGAGGAAGACTTCTTGGAAAGTCTACCAGCCATTGAAGTACCTCGGTGAACCACTCTCTCGCGGGCCAGAGGGGAGCAACCAACGTCAACCTTGTCCCTTCGTGAGAGGCGAACTTCTGCAGTACCTTGTTGACAATCTTGAATGGTGGGAATGCATATAAGTCCAGATGAGACCAATCTAGGAGAAATGCGTCTATGTGTATTGCTGCTGGGTCTGGGACTGGAGAGCAATAGATTGGAAGTCTCTTGGTCATCGAGGTGGCAAAGAGGTCTATGGTGGGTTGACCCCAAGTCGCCCAAAGACTCTTGCACACGTCCTTGTGGAGGGTCCATTCCGTAGGAATTACCTGACCCCTCTGACTGAGACAGTCTGCTAAGACGTTCAAGTCGCCCTGGATAAACCTCGTTAACAGGGAGATGCCTCGATCTCTTGACCAAATGAGCAGGTCCCTTGCGATCTCGTACAGCGAGAGGGAGTGTGTGCCTCCTTGCTTGGAGATGTACGCCAAGGCTGTGGTATTGTCGGAGTTGATCTCTACCACTTTGTTTCGAAGGAGACTTTCGAATTTCATCAAGGCCAAGTGGACTGCCAAAAGCTCCTTGCCGTTGATGTGCATGCTCCTCTGACTTGAGGTCCACAGACCTGAGCATTCCCGACCGTCCAGGGTCGCACCCCAACCCAAATCCGACGCGTCTGAGAATAGTACGTGGTTTGGGTTCTGAACTGCTAGGGAAAGTCCCTCTCTCAGACTGATATTGTTGTTCCACCATTTCAGGCATGCCTTTACTGGTTCGGAGACCGGGATTGAAACCGTCTCTAACGTCTTGTCCTTGTTCCAGTGAAAGGCTAGATGGAACTGGAGAGGTCGAAGGTGTAGTCTTCCTAGCGAGACAAACTGCTCCAGGGATGATAGAGTTCCTACTAGACTCATCCAATTCCTGACTGAGCACCGTTCTCTCTTCAACATTAGTTGGACTTTGAGTAGGGCTTGATCTATTCGGGTGGCAGACGGAAAAGCCCGAAAAACTGGACTGCGAATCTCCATCCCTAAATACAGTATAGTTTGGGATGGAATCAGCTGGGACTTTTCTAGGTTGACCAAAAGTCCCAATTCCTTGGTCAGATCCAATGTCCAATGAAGATCCTGCAGACAGCGATGACTGGACGAAGCCCTGAGAAGCCAGTCGTCCAAGTACAGGGAGGCTCGGATACCCGATAAATGGAGGAATTTTGCCACATTCCTCATGAGCCTCGTAAACACGAGAGGAGCAGGACTTAGGCCAAAGCACAGGGCCCGAAACTGGTATACCACATTCCTGAAAACAAACCTCAGAAACGGTTGGGAATCTGGGTGTATAGGAATGTGGAAGTACGCATCTCGTAGGTCGAGAGAGACCATCCAGTCTCCCTTTCTGACCGCTGCTAAGACTGACTTCGTGGTCTCCATAGTGAACTTTGTTTTCGTAACAAAAACGTTGAGCGCACTGACGTCTAGCACCGGTCTCCAACCTCCTGTCTTCTTTGGGACTAGGAAGAGACGGTTGTAAAACCCCGGTGATTGAAGGTCCGAGACTTTCACCACCGCTCCCTTCTCTAGCAACAGAGACACTTCTAGGTTTAGGGCTTGTCTCTTTGACTCCTCTCGGTACCTGGGAGAGAGGTCGATGGGAGTTGTCACTAGAGGAGGTTTGCGTACAAACGGAATTTTGTACCCCTCTCTGAGCAACCGAACAGACTGTTGGTCTGCGCCCCTCTTCTCCCAGGCCTGCCAGAAGCTCTTCAATCTGGCTCCTACTGCTGTCTGAGGCTGTGGGCAGTCAGACTCTGCCACGTGAGGACTTGGCTCCTCTCTTCTTTCCTCTCTTTCCCTCGGCACGAGTACTTCCCCTGCTGGGAGCTCTGCCACGAAAGGGCGGGATAAATCTGGATGCCGGAGTCTCGATCCTGGGTCTTACAGCAAAGGATGTAGAAGGAGTCCCTTTGCGAGCAGAGGACGCCATCATGTCATGGGTGTCCTTCTGCACAAGTGAAGAAGCTATGTCCTTAACTAATTGTTGCGGAAACAAAGACTTTGATAAGGGAGCAAAGAGCAGTTCTGATCTCTGACAGGGAGTAACTCCTGCCGAAAGAAAAGAGCAAAGGGACTCTCGCTTCTTTAAGACTCCCGACGTAAAAGAGGAGGCGAGCTCATTGGAACCATCGCGGATGGCTTTATCCATACAAGACATTATCAGTAAGGAAACATCTCTATCAGCCGACGAGATTTTCCTACTTAAAGCCCCTAATGACCAGTCAAGGAAGTTGAAAACTTCAAAGGCCCTGTATACGCCTTTCAGCAGATGGTCAAGGTCCGAGGAGGACCAACTAATCTTCGAGCGTCTCATGGCTAGGCGGCGGGGAGAGTCTACGAGGCTTGAGAAGTCGCCCTGGGCAGAGGCACGGACTCCCAAGCCGAGAACTTCTCCCGTGGCATACCAGACGCTCGATCTAGACGAGAGCTTTGACGGAGGGAAGGCAAAGGCCGTCTTCCCTAAACTCCTCCTGGTATCCAACCAGTCGCCTAAAAGTCGTAAAGCTCTCTTGGAAGAGCGAGAAAGCACTAGCTTAGTAAAGGCTGGCATGTTAGCAGGTAAGCCTAGAGCAAACTCAGACGGTGGCGAACGAGGAGCAACGGTAACAAAGTGATCGGGAAAAAGCTCCTTGAAAATTAACATGACTTTCTTAAAGTCCATTGAAGGAGGAACCGTTCTAGGTTCGTCTACATCCGAAGGATGATCGTCATGATGAAGGTCAGCAACGTCCTCATCTGAAGGAACTTCATCCGACAACTGCCGAGTAACAAGCAAAGGGGTTGGCAATGCTTGACACGCAGAGTCCACACGCACTGGTGCATCAGTAGCAGTCCAGGACGCTACGTCATGTAACTGCTTAACAGCCCGACTGTCAACAACAACAGGAGCGGGAGGACGCTCGACGTCAACACGAGACTGTTTTAACTGCCTAGACTGAGCAGTCAAAACAACTCTAGACTGCGGTGGTTGACGCTCAGCGTCAAAACGAGTCAACTCCGCTGGTTGGCGAACGTCCTGAACGTCAACAAGAGCATTAGGAAGTGGCTGAACGTCCATATGCGGCTGAAAGTCAACACGTGACTGCATCGAGTGAGGCTCTACAAAGCGTGATTGACGTGACTTAGCAACGCCAACGTCAACAGGACGAGCAAAGGCTCGTTTTGGCGGCTGAAGGCCAGGATCTCGATTAGCTGAGCGGCGAGGATCATCGTGAACCTTTTCAGCAGAATAGTCTTCCATAAGGGAGGCGAGCTTGATCTGCATGTCTTGCAGTACAACCCATTTAGGATCAACGGGAATGGGTGCGGTAAAAGACGGGGTTAACGTCTGAGACTGCACAACCTTGCCTACACCAAGACTCTCTGAGCCTGTGTAACGTTGCTGCTTAGGCGGCGAGCAGTCTTCCGATGACTGTAAAGGGTCAGAGCTGTCCCAATGGCTACAACCAGGACGCTGGACCTGTTCTGAAGGGACCGACTTTCGCTTCAAGGGCCTTGAAACCTTGCTCCACGGTTTCTTATGCGAAAAGCCTTCGGATGACGAGGAGAAAATGGTCTCTCTCGTCTTATGGTAGGGGCGGTCTTGATGAGACACGCCTGTTACCATAGAGGGAACGTCTGTTTACTGATCAAGGCCTCTCGAACCCATAAGTCGTACGACATTACTTCTCCCCTGGGCTTGGGAGCTTGCAAGAGGTCTCGGACTAGGCGAACGACAGGCACGAACAGACGAACCCTCGGTCGCAACACTGAAAACACTTTGCGCACTAATCACTTTCCCATGATTTTCCGCTGTGGCACTCTGACACTTTAGCTCTTTAACGTCCGCCATGAGTTGATTACGATCTGTAGCTAACGACTCAACTCTTTCACCCAAAGCATGAATGGCACGTAACATGTCCTGCATTGATGGTTCCTGAGTGCCAGTAGGGGGTTCAGGCACAACCACTACAGGGGAAGGATTAGGTTCAGGGGCATGGGGAGAGGAAAAATCTACTGATCTAGAGGAACTCCTCCTCACCCTATCTCTCTCTAGCTTACGAGAATATTTGTCATATTCGAGCCAATCGAATTCCGAAAGGCCCACGCATTCCTCACACCGATCTCCTAATTGACAGGTTTTACCCCGACAATTAGAACACACAGTATGTGGGTCGAGAGAGGCCTTTGGAAGACGCCTATTGCAATCCCTAGCATTACACTTACGAAATCTAGGGGCTTGAGAAGCGTCAGCCATTTTGAATTAGTCAAAGAAAGTCCAAAAAAACAATCCAAGTCATCAACAATTAAATCTGTCCAACAAAGAGTTCAAGTTTAAGTTGAGGAAAAACACCTGCACTGCGAAAGCTCAAACCAAAATGAAGTACTTCACCAAATATGTTGAGAAAACTCCAGGTTATACAGCGAGTAATGATACGTCTTGTCGTTAAGGCCGACAGAGAAGAATTGAGGCTTGTTTACATGCATATGCGGTATCTGGCCGATAGTTGGCGCTGGTGGGTACACCCGCAACCTTCATAGCGATCGCTCGCGAGTTTTTGTGTGTTTTTCTGTCGAGCCGCTGGAGCAGCAGCTATTATATATTCACCGGCTAAGTTAGATATTTAAAAATACAAATTACTTCCAAATTTGTCACTTGTTCCGTAACTGGAATACAAACCAACACTACTTAAAGGGGTTGACTCGCCCATTAGGAGGGTGGATGTCCCTGCCAATCTAGCTTTTGGCCTTAGCTGGGGTTTCCATATTGTGTATGTTAGTGCACAAATAAGGAGACCCTAACACCTTGCTAAACCTTGCTAAGCATGGTCTGCAGCCTACACAGGCTGTAAAAGTTATTCCGAGTCTGTAGGAAATAACCGAGTTGACCAAGACATTCCCAATTGCACCTTGCCAGGGTATGGGGATGCAAAAATATAGGAACAATACTAGGTTACACAAGGGAGCAATGGTTTACTGCACCGGTTGAGGCCAGTTTGTGCAGAGGACCCAGGATGCTAATTTCCCTGAGAGAGGCGAGGATAAAGAAAGGAAAAGAGCCAGACATTCCTTTTCATTCAGTCATACTAACACTGGGTAACCAATGCCCTCAACTCTCTGCAACTTGTCCAATAAGGAGCTTAAGGTACTAAACCAGCTGTTCTGGAGCAACCACAGGACCGATAGAGATCATATTGAGTCTCCTGTGGGTCACTTCTTGCAGGTAATGAGCGGTGAAAGTCGTTTGACGTTTCCACACGCTGGCTTGCAGAACCTGCATCATAGAGTAGTTTCTTTTGAAAGTCAGGGATGTAACTATGTCCCCGACATCGTGCGTTCTGGGTTGACGTGTTGGAGGAGAATCTGGATTCAGAGCATGGTCAATGACCTTGAGAATCCAAGTAGAAATTGTGTTTTTTGTGATCATCCTCTTATTTCTACCCGTGCTAACGAAGAGTGAGAGCACTAGGGTTGGGGCGCCTCAAACTTCTTACTGGCAACATTAACAGATGCTCTGGATAGTCGGTTACAGAGCGGAGCCTCGTTATCCAAAAGAAATAAAATCTAGGATCCGAAACCCTCTGATTCTGAGTCTTGGCAACAAACATAGGGATGAAGCCGAAGTTTACCTCTCCCTTCCCCTTGAATGGGCAATTTCACACGAGAGACCATGCAGCTCGTTGACTCGTTTAGCCGAAGCCAAGGCGAGTAGTAACAACGACTTCCATGTAAGGTGGCGATCTGTTGCCTGGTGTAATGGTTCATAGGGAGGCCTCTTTAGGGACCGAGGAACCCAAACCCCGTTCCAAAGAGGTGGTCTCAGTTCAGACGGAGGACAGCTAAGTTCGTAACTCCGTATGAGGAGGGAAAGTTCCAGCGATGAGGAAATGTCCACTCCTTTCAGTTTAAAGGAGAGACTCAAGGCCGAGCGATAGCCTTTCACTGAAAGGCACATTTCCTCCTGCAAATACCTGAAGAACTCCTCTTGCTGGAATAATGGCATCAAGTGGAGAGGTACAAGTTATTCCGAGTCTGTAGGAAATAACCGAGTTGACCAAGACATTCCCAATTGCACCTTGCCAGGGTATGGGGATGCAAAAGTATAGGAACAATACTAGGTTACACAAGGGAGCAATGGTTTACTGCACCACTGAAGACATTTCATTTCGCCTGGTAGACTGATGCTGACTATCTTCGCAGATATCCAGAAATCCTCTTTGCAACTTGTGAAAATCCTCTCTGAGTGTGATACTGGATAGTCTCCAGGCATGAAGATGTAGCAAAGCTACTCTTTTGTGGAAAATGTTGGCATGTGGAAGTCCGAGTAGATTGTGTCGTAGAGGAAGTTCTCTCAGAAGCTCTGACAGGAGCTGCAGAAGGTCTGGCAACCATTCTGAGTGATGCCATAGCAGAGTTATGACTGTTATTGAGAGATTGACCAATGTTCTGGCCTTGTTGAGTACTCTTCTCATCGTACAGGATGGGGAAAATGCTTAAGCATCGATGTTCCACCCTTGCTGGAATGCATCTTGCCAGAGAGGCTTGGGGTCCGGGACTGGGGAGCAGTATAATGGGAGCCTGCAGTTCAAGGACATTGCAAACAGATCTACAGTCTGAGAACCCCACAAAGTCAGGACTTTGTTGTCTACTAGATGATCTAAAGACCATTCAGTACCCACTATCCGAGTTGCTCTGTTCAGGTTCTCGGTGAGCTCATCCCTTTTGCCGGGAATGAAGTGAGCTGATAGCGAGACCGAGTGGACCTCTGCCCATCTCAGTATCTCTATTGCCAGATGGGATAGGGTCTGTGAAAAAGTACCTCTTGCTTGTTAATGTAAGCCATACTGTGGTGTTATCGGTCATTACCACCACTGAGTGACCTGCAGGAACTGATGGAACTTTTAAGGACCAGGCAGACATCTTTCATCTCTTACCAGATTTATGTGAAGGTACTTTTCGAACTCGGACTAAAGGCCTGAGGTCGTGCGATGCAGCATGTTGCCCCCCACCCCCCTCTTTTCATGCGTCAGAAAACAGCATCAAGTCAGGGGAAGGACAAGAAGATCGACACCCTTCAGCAGTATTTCTGGAGGTCACTCCAAGGGAGTCCCCTTGATGTGGTTCTCTATCTTCACCCTAAAGCCAGGTCATCCCAAACTTCCTGATCTACTGGAATAAGATGGGGAGGGGGATCACTGGCTGGTAACCAATGTCTTCAGTCACTACTGAAGGGATAGCTAACGAAGGCGTCCATGTGGAATGAGCCTATCCAAGAACGAGAGGTGTCCAAGTACCTATTGCCACTTTCGAGCCGGTAGTTGGTGCTGGGTAAGGGAAGGTTCCGAGTTAGCTGATATAATCTCCCAATGGATATGCTTTCACTGCTGTCATTTCTCTTAGCATTCCCAGGTACTTTGTTCTGCATGGGCACGAAACTGAACTTTTCTCAATTTACACAATCCCCAGTTTGGGGTAAAAGGAGAGAAGCCTGTCCCAATACTAAATAATCTGTTTCCGAAAGGAGAGGATCAGCCAATCATCTAGATATCTTAGGACACATATGGTGTCGGCATACGCCCAAGCATACAGGAGAGTGAACACTTGAGGGGCAGTGGATTAGCAACTAAAAGTAGAGGTCTTTCAGGTCCAAGTCATAAGTTGTTCCTCCCTATGGCATCTCGCATAGTGCTCATCGTTTCCATCTTCATTGAGGTATGCAACACAAACTCGTTCAAGGGGTTGAGGTCAATGCCCAGTCTCCAGGCCCCAGTTGACTTCTCCACTAGGAACAGACAGCTGTAAAAGATTGGAGAGCTGTCCCTTAAGATCTGTAGCGTGCCTTTATCCAGTTTTTTCTTTACTTCAGCCTGAAGGGCGAGGTCCTTTTCCTAAATAGGGAGATACTGTATAAATAATGCCAGAATTTGAGTGATTGAGAATGAGAGCCAATGAATGGGACGCAGTACTTGTCCCAAAGAAGCTCTAACGTCAAATCCTCGGCCCAACGATACTGCCACCTTTCCCACTGGTTGGACCGGCATCCCACTACTCATGACAATTGTAGGAAGATAATGCTGGCCCTAGTACCCTCAGGTTCCTCTCCTGCTCGTTCCTCTTCTGGCCTGGCCAGATTAGGAATGAAAAATGCTGAACAACTTACGATGCTCTTCTACCTGTGCTCTTTGAATACAGGTAGACTTCTATATGCTGTAACGGTTTAGACGTAGAAATAAAAGAGTACTCTCAAAATCTGGGCATGAATCCAAATGTTAATAATTGTCAGTTAGGAATGTAAAACTGCCATTTAGGGTTTAAGATGAGGAATCCTTTTGATATTATTCTTTGTGGCTATGGTAGCAAATAATTGATGACAGTGAAGATCATCTCATGGTTAAGCCCCCCCCCCCCAAAAAAAAAAAAGAAAAAAAAAAAAAAAAAAAAAAAAAAAAAACATTTTTGTTGCTAAAAAGTGGTGGTTTTGTTGATGATCATGACAACTTGAATCGAATGCAAAATCTGTCGGTTAACTGTGTTAATGTTATTTGATATGAATGTTAAAATAAGTGAGAGGGCCCTTAAAGAAGTGTTAAAATCAATGAAAAAGACCTGAAATGAGTGAGGTGGTCATAGAATAAATGTTGAAATATGTGAGAAGGCCCGGAAATAAATTTCAAAATATGTGAGAAGGCCATAAAATAAGTGTTGAAATAAGTGAGAAGGCTCTGGAATAAGTGTCGAAATAGGCTAGAAGGGCCTGATATGTGTCAAAATGTGTTAGAAGGCCGAAAAATAAGTGTCGAAATAGGTTAGAAGGCCCTGAAATAAGTGTTGAAATATGTTAGAAGGCCATGAAATCCTGATAACAGTGTCAAAATAGGTTTAGAAGGCCCTGATATAAGTGTCAAAATAGATTAAAAGGCCCTGAAATAAGTGTCGAAATAGGTTAGAGGACCCTGAAATAAATGTCGAAATAGGTTAGAAGGCCCTGAAATAAATGTAAAAATAGGTTAGAAAGCCCTGAAATAAGTGTGAAAATAGGTTAGTAGGGCCTGAAATAAGTGTCAAAATAGGTTAAAAGACCCTGAAATAAGTGTCGAAATTGGTTATAAGCCCTGATATAAGTGTCGAAATAGGTTAGAAGGCCCTGAAATGAATGTCGAAATAGGTTAAAAGGCCCTGAAATAACCTAAGTGTCGAATAGGTTAGAATGGCACAAAATAAGTGTTTCAAAATAGATTAGAATGGCCTGAAATAATTGAGAAGGCCATGAAATAATTTCGAAATAGGTTGGAAGGCCTTTAAATAAGTGAGAGAGCCCTGAAATAAGTTAAAATAAGCGAGAAGGCCCTGGAATATGTTTTAAAATAAGTGAGAAAGCTCTAAAATAGGTGTTAAAATAAGTGAGAAGGTCCTGAAATAAGTGAGAAGGCCATGAAATAAGTGAGAAGGCCATGAAATAAATGTTAAAATAAGTGAGAAGGCCATGAAATAAGCGAGAAGGCCATGAAATAAATGCTAAAATAAGTGAGAAGGTCCTGAAATAAGTGTTAGAATAAGTGAGAAGGCCCTGAAATAAGTGTTAGAATGAGTGAGAAGACCCTGGAATAAGTGTTGAAATTAAGTGAGAAGGCCCTGAAGTAAGTGTTAAAATAAGTGAGAAGTCCCATAAATAAGTGGGAAGGCCCTGAAATAAATGTTAAAATAAGTGGGAAATCCTGAAATAAATGTTGGAATAAGTGATGAGGCCCTGAAATAAAGTGTCGGAATAAGTGATGAGGCCCTGAAATAAGTGTTAAAATAAGTGATAAGGCCCTGAGGTACATGTTAAATTAATGAGAATGTCCTAATATAAGTCTTAAAATGAATGAGAATGCCCTAAAATGTTAAAGTGAGTGAGTGCAAAGGCCCTGAAATAGAAGTTAAAATAACTGAGAAGGACATGAAGTAAATGTTAGAATACGCGAGAAGACCCTGAAATAAGTGTTAAAATAAGTGTGAAGGCCTGAAATAAAGTGTTAACATGAGTGGGAATGCCATGAAATAAATGTTAAAATCAGCGAGAAGACCCTGAAAGAAGTGTTAAAATCAATGAGAAGGACCCGAAATGAGTGTCAAAATGTGAAAAGGCAATAAAATAAGTGTTAAAATAAATGAGAAGGCCCTGAAATAAGTGTTGAAATAAGTGAGAAGCCCTTACAATACGTGTTAAAATAAGTGAGAAGCCCCAGCAATACATGTTAAAATCAGTGAAACGGTCCCGAAATAAGTGTAAAATCTGTGAAATTGAGAAAGCCCCGAAATAAGTGTTAAGTGCAAAATAAGTTAATATAAACGATAGGGCCCTGAAATGTGATAAAATAAGTGAGAAGGCCCTGAAATGTGATAGAATAAGTGAGAAGGCCCTGAAATAAGTTAATATAAGTGAGAAGGCCCTGAAATAAGTGTTAAAATACGAGGAGCAGAGAGATGTTTATTTACAAGAAAAGTGAACCATGGTGGAGCAAAATCCATTTGAGGAACGCTATGTGAATCATGCTGTAGGTAATTTTGATACTTTAATTTCTCGCCACTTACAAGAGCCATATTTTTCCACATGGTAATCTTATATTTATTATTTCTAACCAGTACTATCGCTGCAAATCACTCGTTTACGCGGTTTCCTCACCGTGGAAGTGATTCCATTTTGAAAGTCCTAGGTCAAGGTCGACAAAAAGGTCTAGAAATAAGCTGCCGTGGCGGAGGTCTGAGCTCTACTAAGTGCCCCTCTAGTTGTTATTGTAAGGGGGGGGGGGGGCGGCTAATGAACGGGTGGTTTGCCCAAATATTCTGGTCCGAAATTGATAAAAAAAAAAAAAAAAGATAACGGGCAGGATAATGCAATTAAAATGTATTTGGCTAAATACGACAGTTTCTGCTAAGAAACTTAGGATTAATAAAATCATTATCAAGGTCTACTGTACTAAATTACGAATGACAAAATTAAATCGCTGCAAAATTGATAAAAAAAAAAAAAAAAAAAAAAAGAGGAGCAAGATCAACATGGAGTTTGCACCTTGGGATAAGATTACCTACCTCTGTACGTCTATAGTTTGAGATACACTCAGTTCCCATAACAACAAATAAGATTAGTTTTATGACTAAAGGGCTATATGTTCAAAGAGTTTTTGGGGCCACTGTGCATGATATACGACCAACTAACCATGTAAACAAATAAGCAAAACATGACCAAAGTTAGCAGAACCAAGACAATCACCCACTGAATATGGAATATATTTCCTCTTTATATTATACAGAGTAAATATATAAAGCCTTTCTTAGAAGAAAATTGTCTTTTTCTCTTGTTAATGATTTATACTATGGACTTGACAGCCAATGCAAATGTGGCTGTCACAGAATGCTTACAATTCGTCTGGTTACGCAAGTTTAGCAAATAAATGCATGAATTCTGACGGGAGCCTTGGGCGTAGTGGAACAGGGTTGGAATAATAGCCTACAGTAAGACAGTAATTGAATCCTCCGTTACTTCGAATAATAGTTACGCTAAGTACTGTATTCTTATTTACGTCTATCGGTTTGGGATCAAATAGTAATTCCCATTGTTACCACGCGACTATGCATGGATGCGTAGACATCTTTTTCAATGTAATCAGTAACTTACACTAAGTTTAACCAATAGTCATTGACTTGAACTTCAGCTATAAACGCAGAAAATAAACCTAATAGGCCTACCGTAAAATTTTGCACTAGTGCCCTACAAATTGGTTCGACTTATGCATGTCGATTATATCAACGCTTACAGAAGAATTGAAGACATTATACATATATTGTTTGTAATGAAAAGCAATGGAGACTTACATTACTATTGAAAAACTACAAATCATAAATTATATATAAAGGATTAGCCTAATCGATAAATATTAATAACCAATCACAACATAGTCGTAGACCTACATTTGTTAAATACGATAGCCAATCATCAATGTACAATAGAAAAAAAATATTGAGTAATATCTTAATCAAACATAGCTTGAAGTAACCATCAATTAATTACTTCATTCTCCATGTGCCTATCTATAGTTATAGCCATCATCATATTAACTTATTAGTATAAATCTATGAAAAATAAGCATATCCTTAACACTTACTTTGACGTTGACACCTGGCGAGGAAAACTGCTGTAACATTATGTAAACAAACCCGCAACTTCGTATTCAGTATCTCGGTTACTTTCAAACAAACGTTCAAAAGCGTAAACGATTGTTGACACTTTCATTACGCAAAGGACGTTCCTTATGCGTAATCGGTATAAAATTTTATCGTCACTAGCTTCAAACACTACGCAAGGGAGACTGCCACTAAGTGCTATGAACATGCTGAACGAATCCAAGGATAATTTAATTTTCTAACAAGAGGAAATCTCAGCACAAACGTCATTGGGTGTGGGATTGACAGCGCCATCTATTGATTGCAAATCGAGAATTGTTAAAGTTTGACGAGAGAGAGAGAGAGAGAGAGAGAGAGAGAGAGAGAGAGAGAGAGAGAGAGAGAGAGAGAGAGAGAGAGAGAATGTCAAGGGCAAAATGAATAACGTTCTTCGATTATTTTGAGTCTTGGTAGGAAATATATCTCGTAATTATTATAATAATCTTACCTTCATTCTCTCCATGAAGATCACAGCAATAGGCCTAGATTTAAACTGTATTAAAGTAAAAACATGTAATGAACCGCGATTTCCTTCATTCTACCAATCCAATAAATATTCACAAGGACTTGAAATTAAAAGATAAATCAATGTGTAAGTTTATTGGACATGTTGACCATTATAAAGCGACTTTACACCTTTCTTATAAACAAGATTACAACAGAAAGCAAACAGGGCCGGAAGTTTCCTGGAACCCGTGAGACGAAATAAAAAGCATTTTTAAACATTTTTCTTTATCATATAAAAGGCTAACATCTAGGACAGTACACCTTACAAGAGATAACATATAATGATTATTCATTGTTATTCATGACTACACTACAGTAATGGACTTCCAATATCACTGAAAACAGAAATCATAATATACACGATGACATATGACAAAATTTTAATCTCCTCTTGTTATTGTCTTAATAAAATTCAATTGGTTAAGCAAGTTTAACAGTTTACTGTCCAGGAAATTCATTTGATAATTTCTCAGTATAGAGGAAAATTTAGAGAATGGATACTTTCACAATCCAATTTGTTCATTAGTTAGCACATTATGTTTATTGATCAAAAAGAAAATGTCACATCAACAGAAATTTATTAAATAGATTTTGTAAACAAAACCAATCCAAACACGAGAATGTTTAATGTGACGTCCAGGGAAGTTTGTTTGTTTATATATATATATATATATATATATATATATATATATATATATATATATATATATATATATATATATATATAAATATATATATATATGTATATATATATAAATATATATATATATATATGTATATATATATATATATATATATATATATATATATATATATATATGTGTGTGTGTGTGTGTGTGTGTGTGTAAAATTTGAGCGATAGGAATGACTCCGACAACTTAGTCTAAATAACTTGTCTATAAGTCCGTGGTATAAGGGCAAGTTCCTAAGTAAAACCAACATTATTTCCAGTATCTCTGGATATGAACCAAGCACCACATTCATAAACATTATAAAACACGAATTTTTTAGACAAATAAAAACATTGTGGTCGACTTGAAATTTGTATCACAAATACGATAGCAATAAAGGATAAAAATTAACTTTGACCTCAGTGATGGTTTTTAACATTAACTTAGTAAAATATTCTCGGTTGTTGTTGACTCTGCCAAGCGATGTTGCCATGAAAATGACCTCCACTAGTCATTAAAATACAAATTAGTGATTTGAACATATTACCTTTCTAAAATTATCTTTCTCCAGAACAAACTGTTAAGCAGTAATTCACTCTCGGGGTAAAATATAAACGGATTTTGAGCGTAGCAAAAAATCTATTTTTTGGATGGGGTAGCCATGTAGTCAAATATACCTAGGAAGCTACCTTTGAAGGAACTTCCATCACGACGACATGGCCTGAGCCCAAAAAATAATCTATCAATTGAGAGTTTTCCGTTCATATGTCAAAGTAATTCCCCATACAACACTTGTATGCAACTGGATTGGGTTAATACGGCTATTCATGATTCTATAATTCTCCAATCGTTAACATCCACCAGGAATTCGAACAAACCATGTAGCCGTCATAGAACGAATTTAAACAATGAAAAATATTCACAATTTGAACGCTACATAGTATTCAGATATGGCTCACTTGTTGTTAGCAAGTCTTGCACTTAAATTGTTAAACGGGACAGGTTAATCAGTACTTAAGTGATCCCCGCAAAACTGAGTACATTAACTTTTCGTACCATTTTTTTTTCTACAATATAAACACGCTCGAAAAATCCGTACATACCCCGTTTTTCCTAGTGCCTTCGTATTCCAAAAGAGTAACTTCCGTAGTTTGGATCTGACCGTACCTGAACTTCTTCAATTGCCCTACTGTACCATTCTTCAATGTTATTAGAACAATTCTCTCCAAGATTCTGCTAAGAAATGTAAACAGTATTCTTCCGCCGAATTTTATGTTCGGCCATAGTCTTTGTAACGGCGACCCTATGTCAGTTTTCTTTGTTAAAGTTTCACTAGTTCTAACGTAGGTCTAGAATTAATTTAGAAATTCTTTTCTGATATTCCACGATCTATAAATTACATTTCTATACTTAAACAAGTTTACCCCCATTCAATAATAATAGTAGCAGCCGACGTAAGGTTCCCGGTACCTCGTTGTTCATTCCAAAACATTTATAATTGTTGGCACATTACTAAATTAAAAAATGGTTACTGCAAAGTTGGTAGTATAAGTAAACTTGTCATAAGCTATATGAATAGCTTATATGAATTGCTTAAAATGATATAATTCTGGATGTAAAATTGCGATACCTTTTTTTTTTTTTTTTTTTGGAATATGGAGAACAAAATTAAGAACGATCTTGTTTCTAAAGAAAACAAATATTTAGCCCGGGATAAGAAATAAGACAATTATGACAAGATAAAATATTAAATGAAGTAAATATAAAAAATGCATTTGGCGTATAAACAATGAATTAAAAGCAATAACTAATAATAAAAAAAATGCAATTTTTAAATCGTTCCGAGGAATAAGACTTTAAAAGGCCTGATGGCAAAAAAAAAGCAGAAATATCTCACTTTTGACAATGTATTATACCTTATTTTCATAGGTTAGTTTCTTTCTTATATATATATATATATATATATATATATATATATATATATATATATATATATATATATATATATATATGAATTATTTCAGAATATGAATTTTGGTAGTACTTTCCTAGCTTTAGAATTTTATTTCTGGTTATATTTCGCTAGATTTCGCCAATGATTTGGTAAGTGAAACTAGAGGAAAACTCGAATGAAGAACAACACATTAAAAATTAATTCAATAGATGTTTTGTGTATAGGAAGCTCTTATTTCAGCGGTATATTTTAGCAAAGTGATGTGAAAATGACAGGAGAATTTCCATCACTTAAAAACAACTAAAATAATTTTTACTGGCATTTAGGAAAAAAGGACAATTAAAAAAATATGTGCACTTGTATAAACATAACATACACCTTATGTAAGAACACTGGAAATACTTTGGTAAAGTTGATATAATTAGCAAAATCGTTGAATATATTGTTAAAGGGAGTGATCAAACCACCCTATTCCAACGAAAATTTTATGAATGTTTTTACAAAAACGTATATTTGTGTACAGACAGACACGTTATAAAATCGAAAATAAATATTCCTGTTAAGAGATACACCTATAGTCCATTTCTTTTATCGAGGCATATTTGCACAGACTCGCAGGGGTGCCCTTTTAGCTCGGAAAAGTGTCCTGATCGCTGATTGGTTAGAATTATCTTGTCCAACCAATCAGCGATCAGGAAACTTTTCCCAGCTAAAAGGGCACCCCTGCGAGTCGGTGCAAATCAGCCTCGATAAAAGAAATGGACTACAGTATTCCTAAGAGAAGTTTAGTTGAACGTACACTGATTTAAAAGGTGTATCGCTATCCGTAACCTTTTTTTTCCCTTAGAAGCATAGAAGCTGGGAAATTGTTGTAAGATATTACTATCTTGGATTAGTTATGTTTAAAACAACGATTTCTGCTGTAAATTCTTATATATCTGACAATAACAAGCAAAGGTTTGCTTGCTCCTGTATAGCCGATTGTTATACTAAGTCAAATTGAATTGAATTAAAAAGTATGTATTTCTGACAATTCTCAATTTTTTAATAGGAAAGACAATCCGATTCCTCATACGGCAAATTGGATGTTTATTGAAAGGGGGATCGATTTTATTTAGTTTTTTTTACAAAGGAAAACCCTCGATGAGATTTTTAGTAGGTAATTATGCCCTACATTTCATAAAGTTAAACTCTACCCGCTGAAGGCTTCCGAATGTCTACTAACCTTCAATTTTTTTATAAAATTATCGCATTAAATTGTATTCACTAAAGAGTATAGCTTACATTTTCAGTATAGCCAATTGTAGTTGCTTGGGGTTCTGAGCCAATCTTCATCCCTTTCAAATATCTATTTATACCTAGCTAAGAAATTCTAGGTTTTCTTTTCCATTGGGTTTCGTACGAAGATACACACATGCATGAACAGTCTACTTTACATCCAAAGATCATTTCATAACCATGGCAATTTCTTTATTATTACTTTAACACATCTCTCTGTCCCGATTTCCGAATATGAAAACTAGTAGGAAGGAAAAATATTTTAAGGATTTACTTGAAGTCTTACTTAACGTATTCTACCCCACCCATTGATAAACTAAAATATCTCTTCCACTTCCCTCAATCTGCATTTGCTCAGCTTTCCTCTTTATTGACATTTTGCTAAAACTTCTACTGTACAAACACACGAATGGGGTTTATCTTTGCCCTCACGTCGATGCGTTCCGTATGTCTTTAATTATTCATACATAAAATGTTTATATAAGAATGTATGTCTTAGATAAATCTGAAACCTAAATACCAAAATGAATCGTCTCAGGATTAACTTAACTTTTGTACCACACTGACCAAAGCAGGTTCATTACACAACAATAACCCGATTTCAAGCGACCATTATGGCTTGTTTCGTTTCATCACCAATTTTACTAAAAATCTTTTTTTCTACCCTGGGGTGAGCTGAAAATTCAATTATTTTGATGAAAAGGTAAAATTCATTCAAGAGGACTATGAAATATGGTGAACTAGGCCCTACATAATCAGTAGTAACTATCTAGACTTTCCTGATATTTGGCATTGAAATTTGTAATAAAAATGTAAAAAAATATTCCCTCAATGTGAACCATGACACAATAATTCCTAAATTATACTGCAGTCTATCTTTAGAATACAGACACTGAGATTTATATATCCTCTGTTATGAAAAACGGACATTATATGTATATAATCTTTGATTTTCAAACAAAATATAAAGTATATTGTACCTCACACTCAACAAGAGGCTGAGATATATATATATGTGACCATCCTAGACATGCAAATCATAATTTCGACAAAATACCCGATTGCTCATTATACAAGACCTAATTTTACTTCGAGCGAGGGGTCAATCCTTGAGGTCATCAGCATGACCTTTGATTGTCTGCTTTAAATGTCATGGGGACATGATTTCTCTTACTGACTAAAACATGCAGTGCTCAGACAACTTTTAACAAGGCTGTATTACACTTAACATTACAAAATGGAGTTACCCTGGGTATTGTATTTACAAGTTGATAAGGGAATCATTTATAAAGATACTTCCAAGTACAAAGCTGTCGTCTGTAAGGATCATGAGTTCACAGGAGAAAGGAAAAGGAATTTGTCGAAACACTTTAGCTAAATAGAAACCTGTGACCAGTATACAAAAACCTGTAACTGGCCAAAGGAATTTCACCTAAAATTACTGGTCCAGAGAAAACTAAAGAAACTTTCTTTGCGGCTCAAGAAAAATAGATAAGACTTCTCAGCATGATTTCTAAATTGCTGGTTGGAAGAACTGATTGGCAATTTGGCCTAATTTCGGTGAAAACGATACTCACAACTATAGTTTTTTTTTTGTGAGATATCTGAATGTGGATGACATCGCTAATGGCGGTGGGATGGTTATGAACAGTGTGGAGTGCATTTAATGATTTTCAATCTTCTATCTCATCTAACAAACGAGCATCTGGAGCAGCCATTCCATTTGTACTTCCATATATGAATCTCTAGTACTTCCTCATGCAAATTTGAGTTCTTAAAAGGTTTTACGAAAAAATATACGTTATGGAAAGAAATTATAATTACGTATACATACTCATAATCATTTAATGATTCACCCAAAAAGTGTTTTGAGGTTTGTTAACTATTGCGAAGATGATTATGTTCGTGGTTTGGTTTGAATGGCTGTTAAAGAGAATCCATAAAAGTTAAAGCTAGGATTTCAATAGATTCTTAAAGATTAATTTTTAAGTTTTTTCAAATATTCCTTTTGCTCCACGAAACAATTTAATAGAGTCTGTTGATGAGCTGAGTCTAGAAATGGAGCAATGACTTTTGCCATTACTACATTTATTGTTATTATCACGACTATTTCTTGATGTTGGTGAAACAAAATTGGGACGCCAGATTAATTGTGTACCTTAACAATGTCCCTTCTCTATCAATTCTTTCGTTGGATCACATGAAACATGTACAATTCATGTGCAACTTACAGTATCTACAGACCAATTAAGATTTAAACTTTGCTTTTACTTATTAAAGTTTCTTCATATAACAAATATGATACATGCACGTAATTAAACATAACAACGAGAGCACACACACACTAAAGTTGAAAAAACTGAAATCCATTAGCATCTCTATACTGTTCATAATTTTTTTTTTTATATGTTCATAAGCTAACGGCCAAGGGTTGTTTTCCAGAATAAAAGAGCCTTTGAAAAATCAGTACAGAACAGTAAACTGTTTGTTTGTGAAGTAAAAATTATACATTACTGCCTGAAAAAAATAGAAGAATAAATAACAGAGAAGCTCGTATGATACCCTTACTATAGATAAAAACACGTCATACATACACTTTACTTCCTTACTTCTAAAAAACGACTAATAACCTTTTCAGCACAATTCTTATCCTCTAACAAGCCTTGTAAACATCGTTTTAGCGGATGACGTCACGTGCAAAAATAAGCCGGTGATTTAGTAATCTCATATCAAAAGTATACGGGCTTGATTTTATACCCACTCTGAGTATAACTGGAAGTCTGAGAAAACACTGTCTTTCCTTTAAAAAGCCCTCTTGTAATGGCAACACCGAATACGTCACGAGGGTAAAGGTAAGCACTCTCCGTTTCCTTTCCGAGCGAGCAAAACGGAATAGGACACATCGTTTAGCAGTCATCATCTCTGCCACCTTATAAAAATAATGTAAACATAAAAAAAGTGGGTTTCCAAGTCTTCAGCGATGCTTATCCTCTTCCCTGAATAAGTAGGCGCTCCAGTAGGCGACGTTGAAGAGGGCGAAGATGAGGGGGAACGTGATTCTAGCGATGACGTCGATGCGCTTACTTCTGGTGGGGAACTTGGCCAACCAAGAGCGCCAGCAGCTGACGGAGGGGCCTTGTAGGTGGACCTCACAGGATCTCAGGCCGTGTGGTCCTCCTTCTCTGAAGGGTGGCACCAGAGGACGCTGTTGGGAGTAATGGATTTTGTTATGGATATTTATATTATTATTTTTTTTATTACTAGCTAAGCTACAAACCCCGTTGGAAAAGCAAGAGGCTATAAGCCCAAGGTCTCCAACAGGGAAAAATAGCCCAGTGAGGAAAGGAAATAAGGAAATAAATAAACAATATAAGAAGTAATGAACAATTAAAATATTTTAAAAACAATAACAAAATTAAAAAAGATATTTCATATTTAAACTATAAGATTTATGTCAGCCTGTTCAACATAAAAACATTTATATGACAATGCTGATAGAACGGGGATTTCAAATCAAAATGAACGAATTGATTGGCGGGTAAGAAATACAGTGCTTTCTGACTTGACTCTGTAATGTCTAGGGATTAATTAGATGCAAATGTAACAATGAATTTTATAGGTGGGGGATTTGTGTTGAAAACACTAAAACAAAACCATGAAGTCAAATGAAATATTGTTGTAACATTAAAATTTGTTATTCAGAACGAGGGGTTCTACTGATATACGAAAAGTAAATCAACTCTTTACCAGAAACTATCGTCTTAAATCTTTATAAAAATAAATTTTTTTTCAAGCACATGGGCATCACGATTTAATGCTTGAATCTTCACATTAATTACACCATCTGAATAAACATCGTTTTTATATAATCATAAATCAATTTAATATCACTCATATTCTTCATCGAACTTAGAACCTTTTAACCTCAACAATATATCTAGGTCAGAGCATTGAATTTGAAAGCAAAATCATCATAAAACTAAGATAGGGTTACGGCTGTTCCAAAGCATTACATATGCAAAAAAAAAAAAAAAAAAAAAAAAAAAAAAAGACGCGCGGAAATGCATTGTCTAACTCAACAAAATATTTTGAAAGGATTGTTTTCAATTACTTTTCAGTGTACCATGAAATGGCAGTTGAGGATTATAAATGATACTATAAGAAAGATTACTCGAGTGCCATTTGTGGATGAGGTCATGGTGAGGGGTAGATGGAGATGATTTGGGCATGCTCTTCGCACTCCCAAAGAGAGATTAATTCATCAAGCATTTAATTGGGCTCCATTAGGCACTAGAAGAGTTGGAAGACCCAGGCCTACATGGCTGAGAACTGAAGCGTGAAGTAGATGATCAATGGAGAGGTATTGATTTAAAAGTTCAAGATAGAGACGATTGGCGAAATCTAACCGAGGCCCTTTGCCTTAATAGGCGTAGGATGAGATGATGATGATGATGATGATGTACCATGAATACAACATTCGTACACCAAAGTCAGATGACTAACATCTAGAAACAGTTTAATTATTACAATTAATAAGAGAAATAAATACAAAAATTAATTCTGATGAAATCTGGGTTGATTTCTCTTCGATGGTTTCCAATTTCCCCCAAACCACAACCCCGCCGCTTCCCTCATTTTCAATTTTGATAAAAAAACTGGAATTTACAGAATTGCTTTAGCAATACAAAAACGTCCTCGAGTCATTAACATTATTGATGAACAAAATGCAATTCGAGAAGTTATCAAATAAAAAGTGCTATCTAGGAAGCACTGCATACATGGTAGCTTCATTTCACTTTATTATTATTATAATATACATAAAATTCAATGGGCATTGCCTGGAAAAGAAGGTAATGAAGCTTAAAGGCCAAAATATGACATTGCATACATAGGTAAAGAGGTGAAAAAGTAAACGCTTTAGATAAGCTGTCAATTGAAACAATTAAATATTCACAATAATTTAAAAATGTTTCAGAAGTCTTATATTTCCAGTAATATTCTCAAACACATGAATATCAAAACAGCACTCACCATGGCAAATGCAGGAACTCCATTTTCCATCTGCAACATTAAAATCACCTTATTTATAGTTCATTATAACTGCCACAATAATTAGCATATATTTCTTAAATTACAGATATATATAACGTAGCAAGACATCTCAGATATAAATTTCTCAGTGTTAACAAATTCTCATTATACATTATTGATTCAGAGAAGAAATCACATATCTCAGCTTCTCAATATAATCAATTCTCATTATACATTTTCAATTTCAAAGAAGAAAACACAAATCTCAACTTCTCAATATAAAAAATTCTCATTATACATTATTAATTTCAACGAAGAAAACACAGATCTCAACTTCTCAATATAAAAAAATTCTCATTATACACCATTCATTTCTGAGAAGAATCCTGTTCACAGGTGTTTTATCGCATCTACAGAATCCACCTACCCTCTCTCTCACGATGCCATGATAGTCCGGAATCCGCCCGTCGTTATCCGGGGAATGCAAGTTGTCATGATGGTAATCTCTGCTGTGGCCGTAGCCGCCCTCGCCTCGGTCAGGAGGGCAGGCGATCATGGAGGCCGCCTCGCAGGCTGAAGGGTTGTCCTCGTCCCAATGTCTTCGGTTGATTCGACTGGCCGTGGCCTCGCAGGCTGCATGCGCCGCCTCCTCCTCCCAGAGTCTGTGGTTTCTCTTGTACTGGTCGCGGTGCATGTCTGATCTGGAGGCGTAGTTGACCAGGGCGAATTCCAGCAGGGCTCCGAAGACGAAGGTCAGACATACGCCCGTCCAGACGTCTATGGCCTGTGCGATGAAGGGTGATAGGGTTTTTTTTTTTATTAGTAGAGCAAAATATTTACGGTATATGTACTGATTTTCTTCCTTGAGGGTAGGCAAGATGGGATAATAATCCAGTATTTAGCCAAGATACGTAAGATAGATAAAAATATAAGTAAAAATACATAAGAAAAAATGGGTGCCAATTAATTTTTTCATCAGTACAGCAAAACATTTACAGTAGACTACTTGTAGAGTGATTTTTTTTTCTTTTTTGTAAGGGTATCCAAAATAGGTCAAGACTTACGAATGCATTACTTAGCCCGAATACGTGAGCTAAATAAAAATGAAAGTAAAACTACATCATAAGAAAAAATGGGTTCCAACTCAAATGAAATATCTGTTCCCGATAAAAATCCTACTGTTATACCGAAACAGAAACTTACCTATGGAGATTACAAAATTTGTTAACTCATTCCATCAAAATATCCCACTTTAATCAGACCTTTTTCCGGCCCCGCTTTGATAATCTGACACGATAATGCCTCTAATTTCTCCTACTCTAATAATGCATAAAATTTTAAATAGCTCTAATGAAAGGGCGAAACTTTTTGACATTAATATTCGGTGCCCAAGCCCTCTTTGATCTCTGCAAAAAAAGAAAAAAAAAAAAAACTCTCGGTAAAATGTAACATTATGCATAAAACGACGTATCTTTATCTGAATAAGAGTAAAATGAAAGTTCAATACTAATGGATTCGCTTAATCTCTCAACAGGCGAGTTTAATCAAGAGAGAGAGAGAGAGAGAGAGAGAGAGAGAGAGAGAGTCAACGTTGAATCATTGTAAAACTGCTAGGCCAATCATTAACCATTTCGCGAAATGTATATATATAGTTCAGGCCAGTTTAATGAGAAGTTTTGATTAAAAAGACACTAAAAGGAAGAATTAGCTTTTAAATACTATTTTTTTTGTCCTCGTTCAACAAAATACTTGAAATCACACACACATATATATAATATATATACACACATTATATATATATACTGTATATATATATATATATACATATATATATATATATATATATATATATATATATATATATATATACATATATATACATATATATATATATATATATATATATATATATATATATATATATGTGTGTGTGTGTGTGTGTGTGTGTGCATAATTACTGTACAATACCCTTGACTAAATAAGTACGAATAATATCTAGATTATAAAATGATCATGATAACTAAATTATTTACTGAACTTGTCAGAATACACTAACACATAAAGTCTACTACCGAAATTGACTTAAACCTGAAACTAAATTCAATTCAAACCTGAAACTCAAAACCTATTCTGTAAGTAGGTTGCCAGAAACTACACATAAAAATAATTCTCTAACTAATTTAGAATTCTGGCATAAATTGAGACCATAAAGAAACGAGTTAAAACAATTTCAAGATTATTATATACAATAATCCACATTTTAGTTAAGAGCACAAATAGAAAATTTGACGTAAAATAAAACTAAAACTATAAAGAAACAATTCCCGAAGAAAAATGAAAATTGGAGTATGATTCCTTCTCAAGATACATTAAGGCTTGCTTCACACAAGCGGATTGATGCCGCGCGGATTAGAACTCAATGATCAATATGGCCCTTCACATACTGAACACCGCGTGCGCTGCTAACGGTTTCAGTGTAGTGGCTTACAGAAACTACAAAGCCGCTCAGGGGAAAATCCTTTCGTGCAAAGACATGCCTCTTAACGCACGGAAATATTTCCGCACGGGTAAAATCCGCTCGTGGGAAGACATGCCTCTTAACGCGCGGAAATTTCCGCACGGGAAAAATCCGCTCGTGGGAAGACATGCCTCTTTAACGCGCGGAAATACTTCCGCACGGGAAAAATCCGCTCGTGGGAAGACATGCCTCTTTAACGCGCGGAAATATTTCCGCGCGGGAAAAATCCGCTCGTGGGAAGACATGCCTCTTAACGCGCGGAAATATTTACGCACGGGAAAAATCCGCTCGTGTGAAGCGAGCCTAAACCCAAAAGAAAACTGCTGACCTTTGTGTAGGAAACAGGAGGTAAACTCTGATTGATGCCGGCATTCTGGGTGGACATGGTGAGCAGCGTGGTGACACCAAGAGCGACCCGGGCAGGCACCGCATGCTGGTCCAGCCAGAAGGACACCCAGGAGACGATGACCAACATGCAGCAGGGAATGTAGTACTGGATGAGGTAATACGAGAATTCCCTCTTGAAGATGAGGTTTACCTGGAGGCAGCTGTACTCGCCTGAAATGATTGGGTCACTGGGTCACATGTGAGGCTGAGTTTAGAGATCCAAGAAGGATGAGAAACTGTTTTTATTTCAATTAATTTAAGGGAGGAATGGGGATTAAAAGGAATACAATTTAGGGCACAACAGAAAGGCAAAATTATTAGGACGCATTCATGCATAAAGGCATACATACATACAAATACATATATATACATACATATATATGTGTATAAAAATATATATAAATGCATATATATATATATATATATATATGTTTATATATATATATATATATATATATATATATATATATATACATACATATATATATATATATATATATATATATATATATATATATATATATATATATATATACCTTATAGTAAATCTAAGGTAATTTAACTTGGTTTTCTCATCCTCTAAATGGAGAACATGAGACACAGAGACATAAATTCCTATAAAAAATTGTTAATAAAAAGTCAGGCATGCTGGATACTTTACGTTTTCCATGGGTATTGTATGAAGAAATGGTGATAAGTAATATTATCAAACTTAAAGCGTTGTAAAAAAAGGAAAAAAATATATCTCAACTGTTGGTAATATCCAGTTTTAAAGCTTTACAAAGCCTATCTTGATAACATCTGCTTTAATCATTTATAAAGTTTTGCATAACACCAAGTTATCTTTGACGAAAATCAATTACCAGGAGACAATGAACGTTCAAAACAAAACAAAATGAAAGGGAATGAAAAGTGTTTTGGCATCTGAGGGAAAAATGTTATTCATGCTAAGTTTGGCTTTATAAAGGAATACTTTCATTAAGTGAAATTCAAAGAGGCTGTAAAACTCATTAATAAACTTCCCCGTTATACTTGATTAAATCCTGTCATGTTCACCCCTCTTGTTTATTCAGATATCTAATAGGTGATATTTTTGTCTAGCTTGTTAGAAAGAATAGGAACTGGTTGACAACTATCTAGAATAAAAAAAGACTTCGTCGAAAGCTGTAGTCTCTTAGGATTGGATGCAAAAGGAATTGCTCCTTTTTACAGACCAAGAAATTATTGACTGACTTTATATTCATCTCTACAATTTTAATAAATCTAATTTTAAAACTTTTAACTTCTTGCTGATAATAAAATGCACGTGTTTGACCAAACATGATGGCATATGACCTTACTGAAATCAGTATGGACCGGCAGGGGTCACTTGCCTTAAATAGGCAGTGTGCATCACAAGAAACTGGCTATCCTTTGATGAATCTAGACAATGAATCCTCTGAGGCCCTTTGCGTCAATAGGCGTAGGAGATGATAATGATGATGATGATGATGGCGTAGTAAATGGCACTTACCCGTATTAGTCTTGCTATTGCAGTACTTTGGTATAAACTTCTCGAGGGTGAAACGTGGCAAGTGAAGGTTTTTGGTGACCTGAATCGGTTCATTTTTCTCCCAGAGAAACAGAAGATCCTCGGTGGTCCATCCATCTACAAAGGTCAAAGAAAATCAAAGTCACTATACTCCATAATTCTACTTGAAATATGAAGTTCGGAAAATCCACGTTTTTATGGTGTTTCTGTCAGATTTTCCTCTAGTGTTTTTTTATCTATATTAAATACAAGCTCTAAACTTTAATATATATCATAAAATTTCCCATCCTACATAGTCTTAAACATTACCGTTTCCAGTGTTTTTTTATCTATTTAAAATACAAGCTCTAGACTTTAATCTGTCAGATTTCCTTCCAGTGTTTTTTTATCTATATTAAATACAAGCTCTAAACTTTAATCTGTCAGATTTCCTTCCAGTGTTTTTTTTATTTATTTAAAATATAAGCTCTAGACTTTAATCTGTAAGATTTCCTTCCAGTGTTTTTTTTTATTTATGTTAAACACAAGCTCTAAACTTTAATCTGTCAGATTTCCTTCCACTGTTTTTTCTTATCTATGTTAAATATAAGCTCTAAACTTTAATCAGTCAGATTTCCTTCCAGAGGTTTTTTTTTATTCAGGTTAAATACAAGCTCTAAAATTTTAATATGTCAGATTTCGTTCCAGAGGTTTTTTTCATCTATGTTAAATACAAACTCTAAACTTTAAGTCTTCTATATACTGAGCAATAAAATAGAGAAAAACCTGTAAAATAAGAATTCTTTAAATTAATTGGTACATCAGAGATGATTTATGAGATTGTACAAAAGAATTTTCTTTCGCATATATTAAAGAACTCCTAAACAATATTAATTGCAGAATGGTATGGTAAAAAGAAAATGTAATCTAATATTGGCTAAAATGAATGAGCAAAAAAGTGAATACTTTATTTGTATGCAATCGCTAACAGAAAATGTTTGCAGAGTATAAAATTTTGAAGAATAAAACATGTTTTTATGAGTGATCTGCTTCAGCTTTTTCATAATGGAGGTTTCCTGTTATCTCATTACCAGCAAATAATAATGGGAAAATTGCATGAAAATATGATATGCCTTTTTAAAATGTTCATCGCATTATATATGTAGCCTATACATATACTTCCATGTAAATGTCAACCACAATAGCATTTAATATCGAATTCTACATTGGGAATATTTATCTACTGAAATTCATTTATGATAATAACTTCTAGCTGGGTAGAGATTCGAACCCCTGCGTCTCAGCCAGAACCATGGCTGCGAGGACTCTACCAACTGAGCTATCTCTTGATAGCTCAGTGGGTAGAGTCTTCGCAGACATGGTTTCGGCTGAGAGGCAGGGGTTCGAATCTCTACCCAGCCAGAAGCTATTATCATAAATGAATCCCAGTGGATATATATTCAACAAGGTAGAATTCGATATTGAATGCCATTGTGGTTGATTAATTTCACGAGTGTTTGTGATATATATATTCATCATATACTTTCATATTTAATTTCTATTTACGCAGAGGCTTATATTCTATATCAACTTTTGTGATGGGGTTTATCATCATCAAAAATAAATATGGAGAAATGGCTCCATAATCAGCAACTCTAACAAAACATAATTACAGACTTTCTTATAAAGAGAATTGTAAACATCTCTAAATTTCTCATCACTTAACATTAATCAACAACATCCTAAGGGCACTTACAGGAAGCCATCAGAAGTTGACACACCTGCGTGTCCAGCGGATACAGCTTCAAGTTCATAGGGCAGGACAAAGTCAACGATATTCTGAAAAGGAACATAAAAAATTTCAAAAAATATATATCATTTTCCTACCCTACATAGTTTCGTCTTAAACACTACTATCTCTCTCTGTCTCTCTCTCTCTCTCTCTCTCTCTCTCTCTCTCTCTCTCTCTCTCTCTCGGATTACAAATTCCTCCCACCAGCTGCCTCTCCACAAATTCTTGATCACAGTCATGAACTTTTCCTGCTTTTATCCCACCCTTCTCTCTATTACTCTCTGCGGGTTATGGAGGCCACAGTCAATATAAAGCGATATGGAATACGAATACCACACGAGATTACAGTCCCCCGGGTGGTGACACTGTGAGTGCTATGATAAAAAAAAAGGGTCACTTGGAAAAAAGATGAAAGTGTTTTTTTTTTTTTTTTTTTTTTTTTTTTTTTAAGGGGAAGGGTAATTTTGTAGTGCTAATCGAAAATAAAAATTGCTTTGGGTAAAATGTATATTCTACTTACAAATCCTAAATAAAAAGAACTTGGAATTGTTGAAACTAAATAAAATGAACCTGGAATTGTAAAAAAAAGAAAAAAAAAGAAAATGAAGCTGGAATTGTTAAAACTAAATAAAATGAAGTTAAAAGAGTTAAAAATAAATAAAAATGAAGCTTGAATTGTTGAAATTAAAGAAAATGAAGCTGGAATTGTTAAAACTAAAATAAAACATACCTAGAATTGTTAAAACTAAATAAAATGAAGTTGGAATTGTTAAAATTAAATAAAATGAAGCTGATTATTGAAACTAAATACAATGAAGCTGGAATTGTTAAAATTGAAGAAAATGAAGCTGGAATTGTTAAAATCAAACAAAATGAAGCTGGAATTGTTATAATGAAGAAAATGAAGCTGGAATTGTTAAAATCAAACAAAATGAAGCTGGAATTGTTAAAATCAAACAAAATGAAGCTGGAATTGTTCAGATCAAACAAAATGAAGCTGGAATTGTTAAAATCAAACAAAATGAAGCTGGAATTGTTCAGATCAAACAAAATGAAGCTGGAATTGTTAAAATCAAACAAAATGAAGCTGGAATTGTTAAAATCAAACAAAATGAAGCTGGAATTGTTAAAATCAAACAAAATGAAGCTGGAATTGTTCAAATCAAACAAAATGAAGCTGGAATTGTTCAGATCAAACAAAATGAAGCTGGAATTGTTCAGATCAAACAAAATGAAGCTGGAATTGTTCAGATCAAACAAAATGAAGCTGGAATTGTTCAGATCAAACAAAATGAAGCTGGAATTGTTCAGATCAAACAAAATGAAGCTGGAATTGTTCAGATCAAACAAAATGAAGCTGGAATTGTTCAGATCAAACAAAATGAAGCTGGAATTGTTAAAATCAAACAAAATGAAGCTGGAATTGTTAAAATCAAACAAAATGAAGCTGGAATTGTTAAAATCAAACAAAATGAAGCTGGAATTGTTAAAATCAAACAAAATGAAGCTGGAATTGTTAAAACTAAATCAAATGAAGCTGGAATTGTTGAAAATAAATAAAAGGAAGCTGGAATTTTAAAGAATAAATAAAATGAAGCTGGAATTTTTGAAATTAAATAAAATGAAGCTGAAAAGTTTGAAAATAAATAAAATGAAGCTGGAATTGTTAAAACTAATGAAATGAAGTTGGAATTATTTAGGAACACCCAATTAATAAAAAGTAAAGTTTGAATTATGCTTTTCAGGGTAAAAAATAGGAAAAATAAGAATTTAAGAATGTCTCCTTAAAAAGTACAAGATAGACTTAACGTAACATTAACTAGAGGGGCACTTAGTAGACCGCAGACCTCCGCCGCGGCATCTTATTTCTCGACCTTTTACTCGACCTTAACATTTATTAATTGGCGTAGATTTTTATGCATTCAAATATGAACCAAGTTTGAAGTCTCTAAGACAACGATGTCCAAACTTAATGCTGTTTACGTGAATTGGACATTTTGCTTGACCGTGACCTTGACCTTTCAAAATTTAATCATTTCCAGATTTTTATATAACAGTTAATCCCTGCAAGTTTCATTACTCTACGATTAAAATTGTGTCCAAGAGGCTGTTCGCAAACAAACATACACACAAACAGGGGGTAAAACATAACCTCCTTCCAACTTCGTTGGCGGAGATAACAACTAAAAACTCCAAATTATCACCTCTATGCAATTCATCAGTATAAACAACAACTAATACAAGTAAAACGGGAAAAGGCTCACCTTATACTATAAAGAACATCTCCGTTCGGGAAGATGCGGATGTAGGTGTTGGGTAAGATGATATCGTGGAAGTGTCCCGTCTTCTCGTTCTTGAAGAAGAGATCTGGCATCCATATCTTATCCGTCTCTGTCAGCGTTAGGTAGTTGATCTTCCCTGCAGGGATAGAGGGATGGTAATATCAGCTAAAAATGTTCGTAGGATAAATAGGGGCAATATCATCGACTCGCTTTCTTGAAAACGGGAGGGGGTCATAGAGTGCATGTATGTATGTATGTATATATGTATGTGTATATATATATATATATATATATATACATATATATATACACAGAAGGTGTCATAGTATATATATATATATATATATATATATATATACTGTATATATATATATATATATATATAATAGTGTGTGTGTGTGTGTGTTATAAAACTAAGTATTATTTCATTTAGCACAAAAACAGTCTATCAAAACTGTATCACTTGCGAATTTATTTCAAAGGGGACAGTTTTAGTCATGATTTATATTACGTTTATATTAAAAAACATCATAAAATTTCCAAATGTTTAAGCGTTACTTCAATTGACCAAAAGGTTTTAGTGTTGAGGTTTCAAGTCGGTATAGATAAGTATGTATCACTTGGAGGATATTGCGTAATACATGACGGAAAGCAATGAAAATTATACATATTCCGGTTAGCTGTTCAGTTTCCCAGAACACTTCTGCAAATAAGATTTGGAAAAATCGAAAAAATCCGTGTACTAGAGTATAATAGATGACATGTATAATTACTAGTTTTTTAAAACTTTTCAATTAAAATAGATACAAAGGAAATTTTTTACTAGGTAGTTATTTTCAAGTATTAACAATAAAGATAATACACTGGAAAGAGTTGAAAAAAAAATACTTGTACTATAGGCAAAAATTCTATTTATTATTTAATTCTTAAAGGATGATGAGGGACTTAAATGTAAAAGTGAAAATTATCGCAGGCGAAAAAAAAAAAAAAAAATCAAATGCTGAATACAAATAATAGTAGTTAGGCTAACTTAATGAGGATCTTCAGAAGTAATGTATAACAAATACAAATAAGTTGAGATAAGTACAAATTTCACCACAAAACCTGTAAGTTTCTGCTTTCATACTTGACTTATGTATACAAATACACAAGTAAGAGGTATGAAATAAACAAAGGCCTCCAGTTCACATATTATTCCCTCAGATGATATTTATTCAAGGCTTAGAAGCCGATGCCAGATAGTAAACAATAAGGATTAAATTTCTTGAATTTATTTTTTAGAAGCATTTCATCTGTTGCCGTTTATATTTTGGTATTTTTTCCTATGAAAATTTTACATCGTAAACATACTGGTTTCCCGATGTATGTGTTATAGTATGTAAAAAGAGAGAGAGAGTGAGAGAGAGAGAGAGAGAGAGAGAGAGAGAGAGAGAGAGAGAGAGAGAGCACTAGTTCTACCGGTTATCACAGCTTTAATTAAATACTTCAGATTGTTTCTCAACTAGATGAGTTATTCCACAAGAATCTAGCGATTCTTATTAAGTTTCTTCTCTTGGAATACTGTATGTCAATTAAGACCTGCCGGGAAAGATTCCGTCAGATTCTGTAGATGTATAAGAATCTCATACATTTAATTAAAACGAAGAGATTTTCCATAAAAAAATATTAAGTCAACATCTATATTTTGGAGATGATATAAATAATTTCGACATCGAAACACACACGCAAAAAAAAAAAAAAAAAAATCTAGGTACAATATTTTTTTCTTTAATCTTTTTATTTTATCCAAATATTAAAAAAAGAAAAAAAAAAAGAAAAAACTAAGTTTATCGGGAATTCTCTACGTGCATTACGCCACAGCTCTTTCCCCCTCCTTGAGGAAAGCCCTTGGGAAATTTTGGCTAATGACAAACTTTATGCAATGCGAGTGACGATTTTCCGGACATTAAGCAAAGAGTTTGCAAATAAAAGGATGTTCCGATGGCAGATTTCCAACTGGTTTTTAGCAGTATTTCCGTTGAGAAGGTAATACCTTACCACTGGACGATTATTATTATTATTATTATTATTATTATTACTAGCTAAGCTACAACCCTAGCTGGAAAAGCAGGATTCTATAAGCCCAGGGGCCCCAACAGGGAAAAATAGCCCAGGAAGGAAAGGGAAGAAGTTAACTGATAGAATAATGTGCCTGAATGTATCCTCAAGCAAAAGAACTCTAACCCAAGACAGTGGAAGACCATGGTAAAGAGGCTATGACACTACATGAGAAGTAATGAACAGTATAAAATGTTTTAAGAACAGTAACAACATTAAAATAGATCTTTCATATATAAACTATAAAAACTTGAAAAATAACAAGAGGAAAAGAAATAAAATAGAAAAGTTTACCCGAGTGTATGTAAGATGTATTAATTTACATGGTAAAAATATTACACACAGAAAGTCAATAATATCACTCTAGAAGTATTTCCGTTTAGGTGATACCTTACCACTGGATTATTATTATTATTATTATTACTAGCCAAGCTACAACCCTAGCTGGAAAAGCAGAATGCTATAAGCCCAGGGGCTCCAACAGGGAAAATAGGCCAGTGAGGAAAGAAAAAAAGAATTTTTTTATGAAGAGTAACAACATTAAAATAAATATCTCCTATATAAACTATATAAACTTTAACAAAAAAGAAAAAAAATTAGATAGAATAGTGTGCCCGAGTGTACCCTCAAGCATGAAAACTTAAACCCAAGACAGTTGAGGGCCATGGTACAGAAGCTATGGCACTACCCAAACTAAAGAACAATGGTTTGGGTTTGGAGTGACCTTCACCTGGAAGAGCTGCTTACTATTGGTCTGAATAAATTGAACTCGGAAAGAGAAAGAGAAAGGGAGATAGAGAGACCTGTAAACGATAAAGAAAGTATAGCGCCATCGATACACAAGGCACGTTCCAACTTCCTTCTTTCAGCAAGTATCTCACTTAGTTTTCCAGATCCTCCACGAACGGGAAAGATGGAGTTTGACTACGATTTTGTGACACAATATTTAGTATTTTATAAAAAAAAAAAAAAAGAGAAAAAAAATAGACGAGAAGTGTTCTTACATTAAGGAGTGTTTAGCTAAGTTTTATTGAATTTATATAAACTTTTTGGACTCCATCACCTAATGGGGATTTGCATGGATGACCCCTTAAAATAGTAATAATTATAATGGTTGGTCATTATGAAAAGAAATCAAGAAATCGTTGATTTAGTTAAAAAGGCAAAAAACCTAGAGAGAGAGAGAGAGAGAGAGAGAGAGAGAGAGAGAGAGAGAGAGAGAGAGAGAGAGAGAGAGAGAGAGAGAGAGAGTATTAATTTCATGAGGAAAAAGCATAAAGAACAAAGATATATGGCCATGAAAATCCTGTAACAGCCAACTAGCTGTTGGGGAAACCAATGTGTTACAATGTGACGTAATGATGAAGTCATTTTTCAGTAAGGACTTTTTTTTTTGTATAAGTCAACCTATTTTTAAAAAGACAACTTTTCTACTTTTCAAAAAAAAAAAAAAAAAAATCACCTTTCTCTCCTCACACATCATTCTGATTCTCTGAAGTTTCCACCAACGGAAATCTTTTTCCATTCCAAGAATCCAAAGATCATCCATTCCTCTTCACATACATTTCGTTCCTACTCCAAAATTTCACTCCATCTGGCTTAATTTTGTTGTGCTGATATCCATCGTTGTGACGGATTGGGTTTAAGGCAATAAACAAGATGTCTTTTTGGCTTCTACTCCTAATGCCTGGCGAATGATCTTACTGGAATTAGTATGGACCGGCAGAGGTCACTTGCCTTAGATTGAAGCTCTTTGCGTCAATAGGTGAATTAGAGATGATGACGATGATGATTGGCGATATGCTTCGCATACAGACTTCCTGACGAGTGATTTATCTTCATTAATAATTTTCTTCTTCACAAGAAAATATTCAAGAATTGGTTACTTACGAATACTGAATTTTCACAGCCGTAAACATAAAATACAAGAAATGAAAAACGTTGAAAGGAAAATTCTGCAAGCATGACATTAAACACAAAAGTATAAAGAACTCCATTTTATTTTATCTACGAATTTTCTTTGGTAACCGTTCACATTTAACGAAACAAATATCTAGTTAAATTATATTCTAGTTATCGCCCGAAAAATTCCCATCAAACTTATTTGGAAATGAGCGACACTTAAAATTATCTATTGTTATCTTTGACCATGACGAGGAGTAATACCAATACCTGCTACGCCAAGTTCATCAAACCTATCATTCAATTTAACGTAGGATGTACTCCGACCAAAGTTACAGAAGCTGTATCATATCTTCCAAAGTAACTATAGACTACAAAGCAATTTTGAACTACAAACGAATGACTGGCATTGTTCATTCTATGGGTGAATGTTCCTGTTACGTATCAAGATGAACCTGTAAAACAATCAACCATTGTTTATATTAAAATCTAGATTAAATATGTACTTTGGACTCAGGAATCCCTGACACACCATGATCTGAGGTCTTAGGAAGTGCACCCCATCACTCTCTTACTGCGCAGCGAGTAACCAAACAGATAAGCGTAGGGAGAGATTGCAGCAGCTGGTCTGCAGTCTACATACAGGAACTCTTCGCTCAGTATTGGTGTGACACGGTGCACTTCCTCAGAGGGAGGTGTGCCATGAAATCCTATGTCCAACTGTACATTGAGATGCTGGAATAAAGTTTTTATTCAGATTTCAGATTGTAAAACGCGTCGAGTTATGATATAGTAGATGTTTAAACGTAATCTTCCTAATTACTTTCAAATTACGCAAGTGATTGACTTCCTTATCTAAAGAAAACTATAAAATGCTTTTCAGTATCCCTCTTCCCTCAACTTGATTGCAATCTGGGAAAAAAACGAAGTTCAATATGTAGAATTCGGTCGCGAGAGAAAATCTAAAAGGTCACCAGCCAGCACTGTGGCACCTGGCATGTTTTAATTGGGTTTGGTATCGCGGCTATAGCCAGTCAGGCCCTCCAATCAGTCACCGAATTTCAGCCATGCTTCGTTACGGTTCGTTTGTAGTACCTGGAACGGCCACTAGGAGAACGTGGGTAGAGAGGAAGGGAAAAGGGGAAAAATAAGATAAAATGGAGTTAATAATCAAAAGATATCGAGTAATCTTATAGGAAACGCTCAAATGTATTTTAATGTTACTTTTCTTGAAATATCTTATTTTTCCTTGTTTCCTTTCCTCACTGGGTTATT